>NC_091735.1:9554230-9862115 GCF_030179905.1 Drosophila bipectinata | reverse complement strand
TTAGATTCCATATATTTGGCGGATGATTGAACTAAAGCGAGGGATTTCGTTGGAAGTTGGTAGTCATGGCAACATTTGCCATGACGTCGCAGTCCATATCTATAACTTAAAAAAAAAATATTTAAAATACGTATATGTTTTAGGAAAAGCGTTTTAACTTAAAAAATTTTCATAATTTCGTTATGATGTTGGTCTCATTTTATTCAGGATTATTGAGACAATATTGATATGTTTCAAAAATGATATCATTTTTTGGAAGTTGTATTGAAAATGGCGTCAAAGTCCGAAAAACACGACAAAAATTCAAAAATGTCAGTTTCTTGTGTAAAAATTGTATCCTTTTTATTGAAATAAATCTAAGATTAGTTTTTTTTTTTCAAAACTTACAACATTTAACTATTTAAAAACGTCAAAAAAAATCGGTTTAAAATTACGCGTTTAAGAATTTTTAAGAGCAAAAAAGTCCCGAAAACCCGTTTTTTCTAAATAAATCAAGATTTTGAGGGTGTTAGAAAAATTTCAAACATGGTTTTATACTATATTCGACCTAATAAACAATTCCTACTAGGTCTCTACAAAAGTTCCTCCAATTTTTTTTTTTGTCGCACTGTGGAACAATGCCGGTCAAGAATTGGTTTGACAATTTCGAGCTGAATGCTGAAGCTTACGATAATAAAGTTTTATACATCAGCTAAATTGTTTTTGGATTCGACTTACGTACACCAATACATAGAGATGCGGATGTTGCTGCTGGCGGAGTTTAGTTGTCAATACGTATGAAGTGCGGATCTTAATCAGCAGCTTCGTGATCGCAAGAAACGCAAGCAGGAATCGTTTAACGAATATATTCTACAGATGAGGAAGATTGCAGCACTTGGCAGCATCGATGCAAGTTCTGTAATCCGCTACATAGTAGACGGCTTGAACTTGAGGAGTGACTTCAAATACACCCTCTACAAGTGCAAGTCTTTTAAAGAGCTGCAGGAGCAATATGACGTATTTGAACGCGTCAACGAAAAGAGCTTCAAGCCGTTCCAGCCGAACGATGGAAAATGGACGCTGAACCAGAAGAAACCGCACGAGTTCAACGACCGAAAGAGGTACTGTTTTAATTGTGGATCAGCAAGGATTGCAAAGCTGCCACGAAATGCTTCAGTAGCAACAAAGAGGGACACATATGTAGAGATTGCACTGGGTCAGCTGCTGGTGTCCAAGTTGTGCACAGCGAAAGAAGAATGAAGAAGGTCATCATCAACGACGGAGTGGAGTGCCATTGATTGATATTGAGAAAGTTCATCTTTAACAAAATTCCGAATGTCCTCTTAAAGAGATGTACATCGACGCTCCGTGAACTAGGAAAGAAGATCACGTACCCAAAGGGATGCTTTTTGGCTGAGGTTGCAGTGGATCACGAGATAACCCAACAAAAGTTCGTTGTCGTACAGGATGAAAATATGGAGTATGACGCATTGCTTGGATTCGATTTTGTTTCAAAGTTCAATCTTTCGTTGTCGCCAGAGCGATACAAGTTTTCTTCCCCGCATGTGGAGAAGCTTGTGAGGAACCGAATGAGATGAGTATTTATAGCAGTGTTGCCGTTTTATCCTTTTCCCGGACAGATCTGTCCGGTTTTTAACTGCGTCAGCCGGAACAAATTTAAAAAATCCCTTAGCCTTTTATCTGTCCTTTTTTTATTTTCGCCTGGCCTTTTATCCGCTTTTTATTTCTATGTAAAGTGCTGAAAAGTAATCCACATGTACATTACTTTTATATCGATAGCAGCACTTTTAAATTAATGCATCCCTGTTGTAATCGTAAATCGTATATATCGATATACTGTGCTACAATTGTTACTTTTATTGTGAAATTTGTGCGGGGAAGATGCCAAAAGAAATTGGTAAAAACCAAATTGCGCCACCGACTGCAAATAGAAACTTTAAATGTGATTTTATCGATCAGGTAAATATTTTAATAATATTTTGTTTCACAAATTTATTTAAATTGTTTTTTTCTTTTTTAGGTTTGGGCTACGCCGAAAAGGCATATGTTGCCATGTATATGAAATTCCTGAGCAATATTTAAAAATGATTGGAACCAACCAATCTACGGAAAATCAAAGTTTAGAACAGTGGTGGGCAAACTTTCATTTTACATAGCACGCGAGTATAGGGTAGGAAATTCTGCCGCAGCGCTGCCGGCACACTGACAGTGTGAGCACTCTCAAATTTTTTTTAGAAGCTTTCTCATTTGCTCTTATTTTGATTCCTTTGACAGCCCAAACTAAAAATCAAAATTTTTCCACTTAGAAAAATGTTCTCAGAAATTGGGTTGGAAAAAGTTTTCTTCATGGAGAATATAAATAGGGAAGCGTAGTTTTTCATTTTTTTAAGAAATGTTGCTAGCAAAGCTGTTTTTAAAATAAAATACTCAATTTTAGTGCCCATTAAAACTTTTGAATTAACGAAAAATTAAATAAACAAGAAAGGAAAGCTAACTTCGGGCGGAGCCGAAGTTTATATACCCTTGCAGCTAAAACCGGATATATATCGCAAACATCGGATATAGTTGGCCGATCCTTATGAAATTTGGTAGGATGGATCAAAATTTAATCTGTACCAAGTTCCAGCTTTCTATCTTCAAAAACACGAAAGTTGGGTCATTTCCGATCGTTCAGTTATATGGCAGCTATAGGATATAGTCGGCCGATCCTTATGAAATTTGGTACGTTGGATCAACTGACCAAAAATAGAATCTGTATTAAATTTCAGCTTTCTATCTTCAAAAAAACGAAAGTTGGGTCATTTCCGATCGTTCAGTTATATGGCAGCTATAAGATATAGTCGGCCGATCCTTATGAAATTTGGCATGTCGTAATGTTTTGCCAAAAATAGCACTCATGTCAAATTTGAACTCTCTAACCCTAAAAACACAAAAGTTATACCATTTCCGATCAATCAGTTATATGGCAGCTATAGGATATAGTCGGCCGATCCCGGTCGTTCCGACTTATATACTGCGTGCAAAGGAAAGAAGGGTGTGTGCAAAGTTTCAAGACGATAGCTTTAAAACTGAGAGACTAGTTCGCGTAGAAACAGACAGACAGACAGACGGACAGACGGACAGACGGACAGACGGACATGCTCATATCAACTCAGGAGGTGATCCTGATCAAGAATATATATACTTTATAGGGTCGGAGATGTCTCCTTCACTGCGTTGCACACTTTTGGACAAAATTATAATACCCTCTGCAAGGGTATAAAAACAAGAAAGGAAAGCTAACTTCGGGCGGAGCCGAAGTTTATATACCCTTGCAGTTAAAACCGGATATATATCGCAAACATCGGATATAGTTGGCCGATCCTTATCTGAATAGGAATATATAATCCAATTTATTACAATACAAAATCTAAAAAAAGTCCCAAACTTCTATCTTCGAAAATACGAAAGTTGATATTTCTACCAAATACCATTTCTGATCGTTCAGTTATGGCAGCTATGAGATATAGTCGGCCGATCCTAATGAAATTTGGTAGGTTGGATTAACTGACCAAAAATAGAATCTGTATTAAATTCCAGCTTTCTATCTTCAAAAACACGAAAGTTGGGTCATTTCCGATCGTTCAGTTATATGGCAGCTATAGGATATAGTCGGCCGATCCTTATGAAATTTAGCATGACGTATTGTTTTGCCAAAAATAGCTCTCACGTCAAATTTGAACTCTCTAACTCTAAAAACACAAAAGTTATACCATTTCCGATCAATCAGTTATATGGCAGCTATAGGATATAGTCGGCCGATCCGGGCCGTTCCGACTTATATACTGCGTGCAAAGGAAAAAAGGGTGTGTGCAAAGTTTCAAGACGATAGCTTCAAAACTGAGAGACTAGTTTGCGTAGAAACAGACAGACGGACAGACAGACGGACAGACAGACGGACAGACAGACGGACAGACAGATGGACAGACAGACGGACAGACGGACATGCTCATATCAACTCAGGAGGTGATCCTGATCAAGAATATATATACTTTATAGGGTCGGAGATGTCTCCTTCACTGCGTTGCACACTTTTGACCAAAATTATAATACCCTCTGCAAGGGTATAAAAACGTTTTTTTCGCTCAGTGAATTCTCTGCTCTCATTGTTTTTCTCTGCTACGCACACACTCAAATTTTAAACTTGTGTTAGTTTTGCCCACCACTGGTTTAGAAGCTTGCAATGATGACAATGACGATGTTCTAAACGAGTTGGCCACCAATAAAGAGTGATATTACATAAAATTTATGGAAAAAATATTTTGTCTTGTTTTTTGTCCTTTTCTATTCTTTTTTTATAATCAATTTAGCCTTTTTCTGTAACGAGCTGACGGCAACACTAATTTATAGTATTAATAATACAAACGATGAAATCGATGTTCCTCCGCAGTATAAAAAGGAAGTATCGATGCTGATCAAGAACTACAAGGCGGTGGATTCAGTAGCAGAGGTTCCAGTCAAGCTGCGAATTGTTCCAAATGGTGAGATCATTCCATTTCATCAATCTCCGAATCGATTTGCGATTGCCGAACAGAAAGATGTTGAACAGCGGATCGAAGAATGGCTATCTGCTGGAATTATACGCCCATCTACATCAAACTTTGCTAGCCGTCTGATCCTGGTAAACAAAAAGGATGGCACACGCCGTGTTTGCGTTGATTTTCGTAAGCTGAAGTCGATAGTGAAAGAGATTGCTTTCCCGTCCCTGTTATAGAGGAAGTGCTCGAAAAGCTGCAAAAAGCGCGATACTTTACCGTGATGGACTTGAAGAATGATTTCTTCCACGTTGCCATTGAGGAAGAGAGCATGAAATTTACAGCGTTCATAACCAAATCCGGATTGTACGAATTCAATAGAACACCGTTGGGAATTCGGAACTCGCCAGCTGTATTCATTCGCTACGTTAATTACGTATTTCAGGAGCTGATGAACAAGGACACACTCGATTTATATATGGATGATATAATAATTCACGCTGAGACTGCAGAGCAATGTTTGCAAAAGATGGTACTCGTCTTCAAAAGAGCTGGGGCGTTTGGCCTGAAGATCAAGTGGCGAAAATGTCACTTCTTGCAGATAAGAATTTACTTCTTGGGCCACAACATTGAAGACGAAAGTCTGTGGCCTGGACAAGAGAAGACTGCAGCGGTCAGCGGTGCCGAAAAACGTCAGAGCAGTCCAAGATTTTCTGGGGCTAACGGGATTTTTCAGAAAATTCGTTCTGAATTATTTGCAGATTGCACGCCCGTTAACTGACCTGCTGCGCAAAGATGTTCGTTTCCAAATGGCTGAGCTTCAGATGAACGCGTTACAGAGTTTGAAGGATGCGTTGAAAAAGGAACCTGTTTTGAAATTGTACACCAGAAGAGCTAAAACTGAGTTACACACAACCGCATCAAAAGACGGATTTGCAGCGGTGGTTCGATGACAAACTCCACCCTATCCAGTATTGGAGCAAGAAGACAATAGGAGCTGAGTCCCGCCAGCACAGTTATATTCTGGAAGCCAAAGCCGTGTATCTAGCGGTAAAAAAATTCAGACATTATCTGCTGGGATCGTCGTTTAAGCTGATAACGGATTGTTTTGCTTTTAAACAAACTCTACAGAAGGCGGATGTACTAAGAGCAGTCACGCAGTGGATTGTTTGTCTACAGGATTTCGATTTCCCAGTGGAACATCGTCCTGGAGAACGATTAAAGCATGTTGACTGCCTAAGTCGCTATCCCGATCGTTTTATGCTGTCTCCAATTGTGGGAATTCCCAAAAGCCGTCCATATGAGGGGTACATGATGAAAAATTCACTTGTCCATAAAGAGGTGAACGTAGTAGTCCCCAAAGCGATGGAAAAAGAAGTGATTGTTGACGCCCACAATGCAGGCCACTTTGCACCACAAAAAACTATACATACTATTTAACAATCCTATTGGATTCCTCATTTGGAGCAAAAAGTTCTGTAGGTTGTGAACAATTGTGTAAGATGCAAAAGAAACTTGGCAAGAAAGAAGGGTTCTTAAACTGCATCGATAAAGGTGATCAACCCCTTCACACGCTGCACCCTTGAAACGCTGCAGAAGATTGAGACTTGGTCCAATATTTTGGGTAACCCAGTGCGGATGGTTTCGGACAGAGGTTCTGCTTTCACAGCCAACTTGTTTGCGGATCACATGAAGGAAAACGGTATTGAACACGTTTTGAGCACAACTGGAGTTCCCCGCGGAAATGGTCAGATCGAAAGGGTGAATCGCACGATCTTGTCGATTATTTCTAAGATTTCGGCAGACGATCCAGCCAAGTAGTTTACGGCAGTTTCTGAGGTGCAGACAGCTGTTAATTCCCACGTACATGCGTCTACTAAGAAGTCACCATTTGAGCTAATGTTTGGTGTGAAGATTAACAATAAACCAACCAATCGTATTTTACAGCTTCTAGATGAGGAGATGTATTCAAACTTTGACGAGCAACGGCAGCAACTTAGAAAAGATGCAAAGATCGAAATTCAACGTGCACAGGATTCCTACAAAAAGTACTATGACCTAAGGCGTAAACCAGAGGTCAATTAAAAAGTTGGAGACTTAGTCGCTATACGCCGGACACAGTTTATTGCAGAAAAAAAGCTGGCTGGCGAATTTCTGGGACCGTATGAAATATCAAAAGTCAACAGGAACGGCAGATACGAAGGTCGTAAGGCAGAGGATGTAGAAGGCCCATGTAACACTTCAACCAGCTGTGATCACATGAAGTTGTGGCGTTATGTAAACGGTAATGAAGACGCTTGGTCATCTGGGACAGATGACTAGTCAGGAATGGCCGGATGTAAGACAGTGGAAGATGTGTACAACAGCAGCAGTATACCAGTAGGAAAGCAGCAGTATATCAGCAGTATTAAAATCAGCAGTATGTTATAGCAGCAGTATAAAAATCAGCAGTATGACAGCAGTAAGAATATTAGCAGGTATGGCAGCAGTATGAAGGTCAGCAGTATGAAGAACAGCAGTATGGCAACTTTAAAAAGCGGCGGTAGGGCAGTATAAGCAGCGGCAGTGAAAAGAACTCTGCAGAACAACGACGAAAAGCAGCAGCAGACAAGAAGATCCTAATTTTAAGAATATAAGAAACCAGAACTTGTAATATTCAATACACATAATAAATACTACATAACTATCTATGATAAAACTGAGTGGAGTTAACAACTCTCCTCACATACATATGTACGAATGCAACAGCAGTGCAATTGTCTGCGTAGGCCGTGAATTGACAGCAAAGTCTAAGGAGATAATCGATACGTGCTTTTTTTTAAATAGAGATGAAGCTATCTGGTAATCTAGCATAGCTAGTGAATCAGATACGGATTTTCCCTTTCTGAATCCAAATTGACGACGGTCTAACAGCTTGCCGCTTGTAGATAGCCACCAAAGCCGTTTAGAAATTATTTTATCTGAGAGGGGGGAGATGCAAAGGAAAGGTCTATGTGGGTGAGAGTATGATGTGTGACTTGGTGATCCATTATTGAGTGAGGACTGGTTAATGTATTTGAATATGTTTCCTCTGGTATTGTTGGTTGGTGAGCCCCAGCTTCTATGCCGGCTGTTAAAGTCTGAATTTATAAGTAAGGGCGGTTGTATAGTATCGTATATGTTTCTAAGATTTTGGATCTTAAAGGTTTTGTTGGGTGGAATGTACGAGGACACTATTGTGAATTTGATTTGGAGTGGACTGTTACCGCTATTGTGTCGAACTCGGAACTCGAACTGATCGTTACGTTTTGTTGTTGTATGGAGTAGTGTATTTTCGTGGTAAAGGATTGGGATGCGGATCTTGTAGGGATATCATTTTTGGATTGTGGATTTTAATGAGCGTTTGCAATTCAATATAATAATTTATGTATCCATTCCAATTCCATTGAAGTACCTTTACCTTTGCTTAAGCTAAGTATTGTTAGAAAGACTTTCTTATGTATTAAAGTGTATGTTTATTTGGATTAAAATAGATATAATAAAATGCTGTCGCTGTCACTATTGAGAAGAGGGTTTTTCTTTTTATTATTCTTTTAAGGTTTTTGTTCGTTTTTTTCTTTGGTTTGGGTGGGGTTGTGAGAGGGGTGAGGTGTCCATGGGAGTATCGACGTCGTCCTATGTAATTGATTTCCTTTGTTATGATTTGAGTCTTTCGCCAGATGGGAGCGAGTTTGACAAGGAGCCAGATGGGTTTGGGGGTATTGTTGAATTTTGTTTGGGCTGTTCTGCTAATTTTGTAGTATACAGCTGTATTGTGGATGTGACGAGTGTAGTATATCTTAAGAGCTGTTTTGTGGTAAACTTTGTCTAGCCACAAATTCAAATTCAAAAAAAAGTACAGAATGCTGGATTGGGGGTGAGAACGGAAAAAGGAGTGGAGCTATGCGCTATAGTGGAGCCTCAATCGAGTATGCTGGTCAATGGTGAGAGATTTCCAATTAAATTTGATTCGGGAGCTGAGTGCTCATTAATTAAGGAAAGCGTTTCTAATAAGTTGGTTGGTAAGAGAATTCATAACGTTATTTCTTTAAAGGGGATAGGTAATGCCAATACCTACAGTACAGCACAAGTCTAATCAAACATCATGATTGATGGCAACTCCTTGGTTGTTTTGTTTCATATAGTACCAGACGAATGTATAAAAAATAATATAGTAATCGGCAGAGAAATATTGGCTCAAGGGTTTTTAGTAGAAGTCTTTTAAAGTTTAAAAGTTTCTTTTAAAGTTTTAAAGTTGTTCAATCTAAAGTTGTAAACATTTGTGAAACCTTTCAGCCTACTAATTTTGATAAAATTGAAACGGAGATGGTCGAAAATGAAAAAGAAATGTTAATATCATTGCTAAAGCAACATTCTCTATCTTTTATCGAAGGCACTCCGCAAACTCGTGTGAATACTCGGGAAATGCATATTCGTTTAATTGAATCGACAAAGACTGTGCAAAGGCAACCATACAGATTTAGTCCAAGCGAACGGGAGTTAGTACGTGCTAAAATTAAAGAATTGATCGAATATAAAGTTATCAGACCTAGTAACTCACCATTTGCGAGCCCTGCATTGTTAGTAAAGAAGAAAGACGGCTCAGCGAGACTTTGCGTTGATTACAGGGAATTAAATAGAAATACCGTAGCTGATAAGTTCCCATTACCGTTAATATCAAATAGCTAGACTTAGGGGAGCCAAATATTTTACTTCTCTTGACATGGCTAGCGGGTATTACCAGATTTCAATGCACCCTGAATCAATTGAATATACTGCTTTTGTTACACCTGATGGACAATACGAATTTCTTGCGATGCCTTTTGGATTAAAAAACGCACCTTCAGTGTTTCAGAGAGCTTTATTAAAGGCGCTTTGCAGTCTTGCTCATTCGTTTGTAATTGTTTATATGGATGATTTATTAGTTGTTCCAGAAACGAAGGAAGAAGCGTATGAACGTTTGAAACTTGTATTAGACGTTTTGGTGAAGGCAGGATTCTCCTTTAACATTTCAAAGTTCTGTCATATTTTCGTCAATTCATTCAGGGCTTTTCTCAGCTGATGAAGCCTTTATTTTTTCTCACATCTGAAAATACTAGCTTTGATTGGCAAACACAACATGAACCAATTCGAAGTAAAATCATAAGTGTATTAACAAAAAAAGCCTGTTTTGATTATTTTTGACCCTCAATTTCCCATAGAACTGCATACCGACGCCCGCTCTATCGGGTATGGTGCTATCCTTCTGCACCGCATAAACTCTAAGCCCCATGTGGTTGAATACTTTAGCAGAGCAACTAGCCCCTGTGAGTCCAGATATACATCATATGAATTGGAAACGTTGGCTGTCGTGAATGCTGTAAAACATTTTCGTCACTATCTGCATGGGAGAAAATTCGTAATTTTTAGTGACTGTAACTCAATAAAATCGTCTCGAAATAAAGTCGAGTTGTCACCTAGGATTTATCGTTGGTGGGAGTTTCTACAAACATTTGAATTCGAAATTGAATACAGGGAAGGTAAACGTATGGCACACGTCGACTTTCTATCCAGGAACCCGGTGTGTCTAAAGAATAAGTTAGTATCAAATAAAATAGAAGAAAAACGAATTGACTTAACAGAAATATCAGAGAACTGGATAATGGTAGAACAACAAAAGGATCCAGAAATATCAGAAATTTTAACTAAGTTGAAAAATGACGATTTACCACTGGCATTAGTTGCCACTTATGAAATTAGATCAAATGTCTTGTATAGAAAGATTCAAAGAAATTCAAAAACTCGTTGTTTACCTGTAGTTCCTCATACTTTCCGCTGGTCAGTTATAAATCAGGTACATGAGTCTATCATGCATCTAGGTTGGGAGAAAACACTGGATAAAGTGTACGATCATTACTGGTTTTCGAGTATGACAAAATATGTTCGAAGATTCGTGGAGAACTGCATTACATGTAGAGTTTCTAAGGGTACGTCAGGAAAACCCCAAATGGAATTACACCCCATTCCAAAAATAAGCATTCCTTGGCACACTGTTCACATAGATATATCAGGAAAATTGAGCGGGAAAAGCGATCGTAAAGAATATATCATTGTACAAATAGACGCTCTTACAAAATACGTTTATCTATTTCACACCTTTTCCTTGGATGCTAATACATGTATAAATGCAATGAAATCTTCGATTGCCACTTTTGGAGTGCCAACACGTTTAATTGCCGATCAGGGGCGCAGCTTCACGGGCACAAAGTTTGTGAAATTTTGTTCTAGCCAAAAAATACAATTACATCTAATTGGAACGGGCGCAAGTCGAGCCAATGGTCAAGTTGAAAGAGTCATGAGTACCCTGAAGAATCTTTTGACGGCTGTTGAGACAAGCTCTAGATCGTGGCAGGATGCACTAGGGGATGTGCAGTTAGCTCTTAACTGCACAGTTAATCGTAACACTAAGTGTAGTCCTTTAGAACTTTTGATTGGTAAAGTTGGGCGACCACTAGGGTTGATACCTATTAGTGATACAGAAGTTGAAATTGACAAGATTAAATCAAGGGAGTTCGCTGCTAAGAATATGGAGGAGGCTAGATATGAGAAGACAAAATTTGATAAAAATGTGGCTAAAGTAATAAGGTTCTGTGTGGGGGACTTTGTGTTGCTTAAAAACACCGGGAGACAGCAAACGAAACTAGATCCTTAGTTCAGAGGACCCTTTTTGGTGGTCGAGGTATTGGGGGGATAGCGATACGTCTTAAAGTCTACACAGAACAATAGACGTTACAAGTACCCACACGGGAGTTTGCGAAAGTTACCGGATGTGCAAATTCCAGAAGAGCTTGATGTAAATTACAAAGAACAAAGTCAGTTGGAAAAGTCTGTTGAAAAAGAGAATTCGTGAAGCCATGTGATTGGCGATGAACGAGAGATGCTTTAGAAATGTTTGATGAATTCGTGAAGCCAAGTGTTGGGCGATGGACGAGTAATATGTTTGATGAATTCGTGAAGCCAAGTCTTGGGCGATGGACGAGTGATATGTTCGATGAATTCGTGAAGCCATGTGATTGTCGATGGACGAGAGTTGCTTTAGAAGTCAAGTGTTGGGCGATGAACGAGTGATGTGTTTGATGAATTCGTGAAGCCAAGTTATGGGCGATGTAAATTTGTAAAGCGATGTGTTTAGCGAAGAATTTAAAGTTGGTTGTAAAAGTTTAGCTAAGTTATGTTAAGGAACATTATACGAATTTGAGATTAAAATTATAAAGTGGAATGAAATTCAGGTGTTTATTATAGACACGAGGACGTGTATATGTCAGGATGGCCGTGTCGAAGAGGAGATAATTCAGTCTCTCGTTAAACCGAGACTCTATGGTGTGACCATAGGTCGTGCAAGGATATACCATTTCTGGTATAATGGGGACTCAGTTGATGAACTGAGGCCGTGTGTGGCTTCGTTGTGTTGCTGGATCTGGTCTTTCTAATTTTCACTCGTTACTTCTATTCGTCCCGAGCTTTAGCGTGGTATCCTGTTGAGGACTGTTGAATAAGTGGCGGCTATGAGCAACAAAGGCAGCGAAGACTCGCAGCATCATTCAGGACTTGAAATGGAGGAGCAGCAAGCTAGCGATTGATGAGAGTCGACGTGGAGAAGACTTCAATTCTCCGACAAATATATATATGAACATAATTAACAATTGTTTCCATTATTGATACGGTCACCGGGTTAATACAAAAGAAATGGAATAGTAATGAGTTTTGTAGTTAAACATAACATAAAATTTCTTCATGTCTTCTGGGGAAGGCATGTGAAGCATATATATTGGATTTTCGAATGTTGTTGATACACCGGATTCGTACATTTACAGCAGTAAAAGCGAGTTTTTCGACGCCGCTGATAAACGTGCGTGAAAATCCGTACTTTGATTTTTGTTACGC
Organism: Drosophila bipectinata; assembly: GCF_030179905.1. Classification (NCBI taxonomy): domain Eukaryota; kingdom Metazoa; phylum Arthropoda; class Insecta; order Diptera; family Drosophilidae; genus Drosophila; species Drosophila bipectinata. The sequence continues at coordinate 9,849,660 of NC_091735.1, read as the reverse complement.
GATCGCGTATTATAAACGAAGTCAACTTCATCACTCATGATTGACAAAAATGAAACAAGCAAACGAAAAACTGCAGCGAAAAAAGTTTTTCAGCTCTGACAGTAGTTCAGTAGCTGTTCAGCGTTTTATAGATAACTGACTCACAAATAGAAACAAAACGAGAAAATAATAAGCAATAAGATCGTTAATAATGACGGAATGCATGAAAACAAATATCCTATGTAAAATCCGTATATTTCCGTACAAAATACATAGGGGTCTGGCCAGGCACCAAGTGCATGTAGAAAGGGGCGGATTTAAAATTTTTTTTTGTCCTGCTTAAGGACTTTTTTCAATTATAATATGCACATATCGGAAGCCAATAGAATTTGTGGAGATCACCTGGAAGCAATTTTTGATATCTAAATTGGAAGTAAGTTAAATTTACGTTAAAAGTCGAAATATGCCTGGCCAGACCCATGTACGTGTACGAGGTTTAAAGAGATTTTGCGGGTCTTCCAAGTTTAATTGAGTTAACACCTCAACTAAACTGCATATCTGCACCATCATTCGAATCGGGACGCTTCAATTTAGATGGGGAAGCGTTATCCCACTCATAAATTAGCTCAGCTAATAGGCAAATTAAACATTATTTTCAAACGCAGCAGCCCCTGCTGAATGCGTCATGCCATTTCATATCCTGTCTTCTAATTTCCCCTCATTCGTTTACTTTGGGATTAATATAATTTACGCGCATACACGGATATGAAAAAAATCTGACAATTGCTTATTTACTCCCTACTGGGATCATTTCCGCTGTAGCTGCACTTAAAAGCTCTGATACGTGCCGGCTCGGTCTTTTTATCATGTGCACCATCGTAAATAGCAGTCGAGTGTCAGCCAATTTAAAATCGGGTTTAGCCTCTTTTATTTATAAATTCTAAAAATATAAGTGGATTTATATTCTGTTGGAACACCAAAAATTGTTTTAGAAGGGAGAATAAATTTCCCAGTGCTAAAGACTAAAGATAAAAAGAGTCGACAAGCGGGGAAACGCCATTTGCATGGTTTCATCCACTCTTCCCGCCAAAAGTCTCCCCCAGCGAGCGATCCACACGACTGGATATTTATTCTCCTCCATTCCCTGGTCGGCCAAGCGGCATTTAACATCTATACTTTTGAGGGGCAGGAACCATAGGAAGTTAACAAAAAAGAAAAGCTAACATCGGGCGGAACCGAAGTTTATATACCCTTTCAGTTAAAACCGCATATTTATACCGCAAACATCGAATACAGTTAGCCGATCCTTATGAAAATATCAAAATAAAACAAATTTATTACAATACAAAATCTAAAAAAAATCTAAATCTAGTCCCAAGCTTCTGTCTTCAAAAATACCTAAATTGGTAAATTTACCAAATACAATATCCGATCGTTCATCGTTATATAGCAGTTATAAGATATAGTCGACCGATCGTTTTGAAATTTGGTAGGTTGGATCAACTGACTAAAAATAGAATCCGTACTAAGTTTCAGCTTTCTATCTTCAAAAACACGAAAGTTGGGTCATTTCCGATCGTTCAGTTATCGTGGATCGTGGCAGCTATAGAATATATTCGGCCGATCCTTATGAAATTTGGCATATAGTATTATTTTGCCAAAATTACTCTCTTGTGAAATTTGAACTCTCTAACTTTAGAAACATTAAAGTTTTACCACTTCCGATCAATCAGTTATATGGCAGCTATAGGATATAGTCGGCCGATCCCGTTCCGACTTATATACTGCATGCAAAGGAAAGAAGAATATGTGCAAAGTTTCAAGTCGATAGCTTTAAAACTGAGAGACTAGTTTGCGTATAAACAGACAGACGATCAGAAGGACATGCTCATATCAACTCAGGAGGTGATCCTGATCAAGAATATATATACTTTATAGAGTCGGAGATGTCTCCTTCACTGCGTTGCACACTTTCGACCAAAATTATAATACCCTCTGCAAGGGTATAAAAAGGAGTTATCTTAAAAAAAATTTTCAGAGGCAGTTAGCCATACGTGTATGTACATGCATATGTACTAAGCTGACAAAGGTCAGGAACAGTAAGACTGACAAAAGAGAGAGAGAGAGAAAGAAAAAAAAACATACATACGTTTAGTAAAGGAGGTACACCGTATAGGATACGAACTAACCGAAGTCAGTGACACAATTAAGTAAAGCGAAACTAAGTTTCATTAAATAAATTACTTATATGTATAAGTTAACGGAAGTTAACCGAGCAGCGGCAATGTCCGATTATTTAAGAGCTTGCTCTGGCCAAACTGCTGACACAGCGTCTGGCCGGAAGCCCATGCATAGCGGCAAGCACTGCACATTTGCGTGGCCGCTATGAAATACTTTTTGTTAGCTTTCAGTTTCAGTTTGTGTCAGGGTCTCATTAAATAAAGAGCACCATTAAAACCAATCTCCGGCACAGACGTTAAACTGTAAATTCATTTGTTGAATTGGTCACCGCGCCTCAAGGGCCGTGACAACGGGGCAAGTGCTCCTATCATAACTCCCGTCATAGAACGGATTTCCCTCGGCAACCGCCAGGGATCCCAACCGCTACCTACAAGGAGTAGCAACCCCCCCCGGCAACCGCCAGGGGTAGTTAGTTTAAAACATATCTCCAGCGTCTGCGACATCACTATCAACCATCACTAGCAGCGAGGGATAATCAACCAAATCAAATACCTAAAACACCCTTATATTAATTGGCGCCCATCGTAAAAAACCATGTAAGTGAGCACTTTTATTTACACAGTACCTCTAAGTCTGCATGCATTTTTTTGTATAAAAAAAAAAAAGAAGAAAGACAAGAATAGTGAAATATTGTGCCTTACGCTAACAAAAAAACTGCAGCCCCATAAACTTTTTAAATTACTTAATCTTCATTAGTTGGCTGACGGTTTAGCATTAACATTTTTTATCTATTATAAAATGTTTAAACCATTTTTTTTTTGTAAACCAATTATTGTCCCAATATTGTTTGCATTTCTGTTTTTTGTGAATAAATAAATGAATATTTCTACATAACACAAAGAGTGCGGAATAAAAATTCCTAACCAAACCCAAAAAATCGCTGGCAGAAAATTTTAAATTTCAAACGGAAATAATTTATATAACCGCGTGTATTTAATTCAGCTTTTATATGTCTTTTTTGTTACACAAGAATTCTTGTTATTAGCCGTGCAGTTTTGGTTATTTATTTTTCTTTTCCGTTTTGTTTCCCCACTCCATTTTCAAGAACACGATACGGCCGCACATGCAGTGTGTGGCAATTTGTGGTTTTTATTTTTTTGCTTTGATTATAATAAGCGGAGGCAAGGCAACAATGCAGTTCGACGAGCTCGCACACATAACTGAAGCGGCGGCTCAGCCCCCGCGATCCCCCCAAAAGCCCAAATGTCTCTATAGACATGCAATTCGAGCATGCATTAATTCTTTTGGGCGATATTATGGGTACAGCTCCACATAAGCAGCCCTTTTTACCACTAAAGGATTATAAGACAATTCTCCAGCGACTCTGAGTCCGAGGCCGCAAATATGGCATTCAGCATGGAACAAATGACGGCCACTATACAGGCGGCCGTTAACCATGCCTTTCGGGAAGCCAATATCGAACACCAGCGTAGGGAAAACGAAATGCGCCTGGCTCTTTAAGAAAGCCAGCGTAGACGAAATGAGCTACATCTAGCTATACAAAAACTGACCGAACGGGTCGACGCAACACAAATCGCTCCCGCCCAAGCGAAAGCTCCCCAAATTAAAGCCTATAAACCTATAGAAATTAGGGACGACGTCAAATGTGACGAGCCCCTAGATGCCGTCAAGTGCCTGCCCAAATTTACGGGAGCACAGGACGCATACGTCTCCTGGAGACAAGCGGCAGTAGCCGCATAATATATTCTCAGGAACTATGTAAATAGCTCGCCCCATTATCAGGCAGTTATTATCATTAGGAATAAAATAAGGGGCCCTGCCGATGCCGTACTGTCTTCGTTTGGGACTGTAATAAATTTCGACACGATTATAAATCGACTCGACTTTACGTACAGTGATAAGCGTCAGATTCACGTTATCGAGCAAGAAATGGGTACTCTCAGGCAGGGAAATCTAACCCTCCTGCAATACTACGACGAGGTCGAGAAAAAACTCACCTTGCTCACCAACAAAGCTACCATGTCGTACGAAGCCTCGGCGGCAAAAGTTTTGTGTGACAAATTCCGGGATGACGCACTCCGAGTATTTATCTCGGGGCTTAAGCGCAGCCTCACGGATGTCCTTTTCTCGGCAAAGCCGAAAGATATGCCTTCAGCTCTCGCTTTGGCACAAGAAGTGGAATCTAACCACGAGAGGTACTCCTTCGCGGCTTCATTTGCCAAAAGCCAGGAGGACAAAGACAAAAATCCGTACTACGCCAAACAACACAAGGCACAGGTACACTCTGCTCCACGCAGTGCAAATACCCATGAACCCATGGACATCGACCCATCACGGTCCATGATTCTTAATCCATCATAACCCTGATTTTCCTTTTGGCCGCAACATCGGCACGCGTCTTGGACTATTCCAAAGCCAAATACATTCCCATCATTGATGGTCAAATCCTGATATGGGAGGAATTTGCCTCTGTAAAGCACTCAGCGAATCTCTCGGAATATAGGCGCGTCATCGAAGAAACTAATGGGATGACCGTCATGTTCCCGCAAGCACATATGCAGAAACTTCTAGTTGTTGATGTGGCCCACCTACGCGACATGCTTGACTCTTTGAGCATCCATCATAGGGTAGCATTAAATTTAATGAATTCCAATTAACGAATGCAAACAATAGGCAGATTAATATTAACAACAAAGTACAAATTTAAATCAATACAATTTCCGCTACCTTCAACCAACTTCTGAGGTCAGCAAAAAAGTCCCAACTTGATACTGTGCACCTATTCGAGATGCTTTTAACTCGAAATAGGATGATAGCAATGGAGCTGCAGGGGCTGATGCTAGCAGTGGCACTTGCCAAAGTTAATATTGTTAGCCCCAGCATCCTAGATCATGCAGACCTGAAAGGTGTGTGGATGGAAGAGCCCACCGAGGCCGCGATTAGAGATGTTTTGTCCGTATCGTCCGTTGAGATCTTACAGTCCGATAACATATTACACTTTATTATTAAGTTTCCGAAGATAAAGTCGGCCTGCAGCAAGATCACCGTTTTCCCAGTGTCGCATCACGACACCATGCTCAGGCTGGAACACAACGTCATTGCCGAATGCGACAGTGAAATCCACACCGTGGAAAAGTGCTCCCCGACATCAGGAGCTACATTTTGCTGGCTGGCTCGCAGAAGATCATGCGCCCAAGAGCTTCACGCTGGAGGCACGGCGCATTGCGAGATCCAACAAAGCGATTTACATATGATTTACATCATCACTTACGTTGATAAAGGGATAGTAATTGTATATGATCGCTCGGCTCACGTGTGTGTGGATAATGGCACCTGTGTCCATATAAAGGACACATATCTTATCACTTTTGAAAAGAGTGCCATTGTCAACGAAACCCGATTGGTCAATCATGACACAGCCCAGAAGAGGGCTCCAGGAGTGGCCAGCTCACCTTCCCTGAACGTCACCATGCAATGTAACGTTCTTAGCCTTCCTTACCTTCACCGACTAGTGAACGTAATTTGGAGGACATCAACGAGTTCGGGAAGGAGATTAACCACCATCAGTTACATCAGTTGGTGTTCATAGCGGGAGCAATATGCTGCGCTTTAATTGGCATCGGCTTGACCTATCGGCGAGTCACTCAGACCCGAAAAACCGCGGCCCAGCTGAAGAAGATGATTGCCCAAATAGGGTCGGCCGAGGGCGGCCTCATTGTTGAAGGGGGCGTCTGGCCGGAAGCCCATGCATAGCGGCAAGCACTGCACATTTGCGTGGTTTCATTTGTAAGTTTCAGTTTCTGTCAGGGTAAACATTGAATAAAGAGCACCATTAAAACCAATCTCCGGCACAGTCGTTAAACTGTAAATTCATTTGTTGAATTGGCCACCGCGCCTCAAGGGCCGTGACAACGGGGCAAGTGCTCCCATCATAACTCCCGTCATAGAACGGATTTCTCTCGGTAATTACCTTAAAACATATCTCCAGCGTCTGCGACATCACTGACTGCAGCGAGGGATAATCAACCAAATCAAATACCTACAAACACACTTATATTAATTTATATATATATACATATGTATATAAAGATATTCTAATTTTTACAGATGAACGCGGAATTACCCATTAAAACATTCTTGTGCGAAAGCATTGACAAAGCACTGCTTCGTTTAGTTGAGAGCATTTTAGATCTATGCTGAATCAGTGGAGATCACTGCGTGAAAGCTAAAGAGGACCAAATTACTCCATCTAGGTGGAATACAGCTGCAATCAGTAGCGTATTCATTACCCGATGCTGTAATCGATTTCGACGAAGCTGAACAAAATGATGTATTCCAGGAATTGGTGGACAAATTAACAGCGTTCTTCTCACCCAAACAAAACTCGTCGTTCAAAAGACACATGTTCAGGAGCTTTATTCCATCTTGCGACGAAAGTTTTGCAAAATTTGTTTTGCGCCTAAGACAACAAATTAAGAGGTGCGATTTTGGATCAACGATAGCTGACATCGAAAAGATTTGTCTCAAAGATAGGGTAATCGGCGCTTGGGCATCGGAAGATTTAAAAAGGAAACTATTAGAAAAGAAACATTCACTAGATGAAATACTCGAGGCTTGTCAATTTGACGAGGAAATAAGAAAAGAATTAGCGAAGATGACAAAGGGTACAGAGGAGCTGGTAAACAGAGTCGAGACAAGTAAACAGAAAGGAAATAGACGAAATTTCGAATGCGAGAGATGTGGACGTACTGGCCACAAAGATGACTGTCCTACTTGTCCAGCTCGACAGTCGAAATGTAATCGGTGCAGTCATCTGGGCCACTTTGGACGGAAATGCAGGACGAATTTAAAAAGGCAACATGCCCAGTGGAGATCTACTAACCCAGTTGAAACGTCTCCTATACTAAAAAGCCGAAAACCGAGGATTGCTTCAAAATTAATTGCGATGAGCAAGAAGAATGCATTAAATGCAAAGTCGGGGGGGCAGACATATGTCTGATCATTGATTCGTGGTCTCGCTATAATCTTATCTATCAAGACGACTGGTCCACGCTAAAAAGGAATAAAGCCACAGTCTTCAATGTTCGTCCCAACTCACAGAACCAGTTCAAAGGATACGCTTTGGACCAAATTTTAAAGGTAATTTGCGTATTTGAGGCGCCAATTTCTGTTGGTAAGCAGGCTGAAATGATTGCCTCCTTTTTCGTCATTGAAAAAGGAAAACAGTCATTGCTGGGACGAGAAACTGCAATTAAGTTGAATGTGCTACGCCTCGGTCTGCAAGTAAATCATATTGAGGAGATATCGGTTTTTCCGAAGTGGAAGGGGGACAGTGTCGAATTGGCAATAAATGAGGACATAAAACCAGTACAACAACCCATGTGAAGGATACCAATTGCATTAGAAGGGAAGGTGCGCGAAAAGATTTAGGATGCTCTAAAGCGAGATATTATTGGACCTGTAAATGGCCCAAGTGCCTGGATCTCACCAATGGTTTTAGATGTCAAAGAAAATGGAGGCATTCGATTATGCCTGAATATGCGGCGAGCAAATCAAGCCATTTTAAGGGAAAACCATCCTTTACCGACATTCGAAGCGTTCATGACTCAACTCAGAGATGCTAGATATTTCTCCAGGTTAGACCTCAAAGATGCATACCACCAACTCGAGCTATGTTACATGAACAAAGCCGAGCAATAACAACGTTTATAGCTCCGTTAGGATTATTTCGTTACAAGCGATTGATGTTTGAACTCAACTCGGCACCAGAGATTTTCCAAATGAGGCTTGAGCAATTATTGTCGGGTTCCTCAAATGACCTAAATTACATAGATGACATCATTGTTTTTGGAAAAACCGAGGACGAGCACGATGAAGCATTGAAAAGAGTTCGGGGCATTCTTAAAGAAAACAACGCATTACTAAATGGAAAGAAATATGTCTACAAAGCCTCTAAATTACATTTTTTGGGTCACATTTTATCGAATCATGGCATTGAGTCCGATCCAGAAAAAATTAACACCATCACATTTTTTCAACCTCCAAAGAACAAGGAGGAGACTCAAAGTTTTTTGGGCCTCGTAACATATGTAGAAAAATACATTCCAAAGTTAGCAAATAAAACTGACCCATTGCAACCCATTGTAATTGAACCCAGTGAATCTGTTATTCCATGGAGACGATGAACCAAAATTAGATGTCGAAACGCGCTATTCGCAGACGGAGAAGGAGAGCTTATTACTAGTGTGGGCAGTGGAAAAATTCTTCTATTATCTAGCTGGGTTAGAGTTCGAACTAATAACCGATCATTAGCCACCAGAAACCATTTTTAAACCATTTTCGAAGCCTCCAGCGAGAATTAAAAGATGGCTTCTGTGCCTCCAAGCTTTCAAATTCTTAGTTAAATATATAACCGGAGAACATTGCGGATACCTTTTCTCGACTATGCAAACTAAACCCAGGATATTGCTATGACATGAAAGGTCAACACAGCATTCTCCACGTGATCGAAAACGCGACTCCGTCGTCCATGACGATTACTGAAATGGGAGAAAAAAGCATTAATGACGAGGGGATCAGACTGTTTCCGTTCAGACATGAACTCTCACTTATTGGATCTATTATGATGCGAGGAACCCGCATAGATATTCCAACAACGTTAAGACATGCGATTCTAACGTTGGTACTCGAAGGCCATCCGGGAGAGTCGGCTATGAAGCTTAAGGTCCAAGGTATGGTGGCCACAAATAGATCAAGACGCGGAAAAATTCGTCATATCATGCAGATATTGTATAATGGTATCGCAAGCATTCAACCCCATTGCTATGAAACGAACCAGAAGGACCAGAAGGACCGTGGATTACTGTAGCTACAGACCTATTGGGACCGTTACCTAAGAACGAGCACTTCCTAGTTTTCATTGACTATTATTCAAGATATATGGAATATAAGTTTCTAAAATCGGTCTCATCATGTCGTTAATCAGTACTATGAAAGAAATCAAGGAGCCAAAGAAATCAATGTTGAAGTGGGAGACAAGGTTTTTCTTAAAAACGTAATTTTTCCCCACAAGCTTACACCAAATTTTGACACCACCGAATACGTCGTAAAAGGAAGCGAGGGAGACATTATAAGAGTAACAGGCGGAGGAAAGACTTTGACAAGGAATGTGAGCCATGTGAAAAAGATTCCTCAAACACAGCCTCACTCTGGGACCAATCACTCTTCACACTCCCGAAGCACAGGTGACGTTCTGCATCCTTTCCATTTCAATAACAGAGGGATGTGGGAGTCTGTACCCCCGGTGATCTTTGAGAGGGAAAGAGGGACCCATTATGACTCTCAATAAGGGCATATTTTGACTCTTTTTATACCCTTGCAGAGGGTATTATAATTTTGGTCAAAAGTGTGCAACGAAGTGAAGGAGACATCTCCGACCCTATAAAGTATATATATTCTTGATCAGGATCACCTCCTGAGTTGATATGAGCATGTCCGTCTGTCTGTCCGTCTGTCTGTTTCTACGCAAACTAGTCTCTCAGTTTTAAAGCTATCGACTTGAAACTTTGCACACACCCTTCTTTCTTTTGCACGCAGTATATAAGTCGGAACGGCCCGGATCGGCCGACTATATTCTATAGCTGCCATATAACTGATTGATCGGAAATGGTATAACTTCGGTGTTTTTAAAGTTAGAGAGTTCAAATTTTAGGTGAGAGAAAAATAATAAAATAATTTTTTGGCAAAATAATACGGCATGCCAAATTCCGTAAGGATCGGCTGCCATATAACTAAACGATTGGAAATGATCCAACTTTCGTGTTTTTGAAGATAGAAAGCTGGAACTTGGTAAAGATTATATTTTTGGTCAGTTGATCCGACCTACCAAATTTCATTAGGATCGGCCGACTATATCCTATAGCTGGCATATAACTGAACGATCGGAAATGGTATTTGGTAGAAATATCAACTTTCGTATGTTTGAAGATAGAAGTTTGGGACTTTTTTTAGATTTTATATTGTAATAAATTGGATTATATATTCATATTCCCATAAGGATCGGCCAACTATATCCGATGTTTGCGACATATATCCGGTTTAAACTGAAAGGGTATATAAACTTCGGCTCCGCCCGAAGTTAGCTTTCCTTTCTTGTTTACAGAAACATTTACTCTTTTTATAAAAAAGCGAAATCATTTTTTTTAAAGGCGAATCGTTTTTAGTATTTCCAATTATTCAAAATATTTTTGTATGGTTTTTCAACAGTTTTTTTTCTTTTCAGAATAAATCCTATGTAAATCTATTTTTGAAAAACCTATATATAATGATTGAAGTCTCGAATTTTCTCAAAAATGTATCTTATTTCAATTTCCATTACTATAAGTTGATTTTACTTTGTGTGAAAATTGATTTAGTATTAAAATTAATTAGAAAGGTATTCTGTAGCCATAAACAGCTTGATAGCCTTTATATTTTTTCTGTGTGTAATGTTGGCGTTGTCTATGTGCCATTGAGTTGGTTAAACGCGACGCCGCTGCCAATGTTGTTGCTGCCTCTGCATGTATATTTTACTAATTTAGATTAACCTGCAGCAAGGGCAACAGGAGGAGCAGGTGGGGCAGAAGCACGGGGTCTGGGGCAACGAAGTGAAGAAGACATCTCCGACCCTATAAAGTATATATATTCTTGATCAGGATTGCCTCTTGAGTTAATATGAGCATGTCCGTCTGTCCGTCTGTCTGTCCGTCTGTCTGTCCGTCTGTCTGTCCGTCTGTCTGTTTCTACGCAAACTAGTCTCTCAGTTTTAAAGCTATCGACTTGGAACTTTGCACACACCCTTCTTTTCTTTGCACGCAGTATATAAGTCGGAACGGCCCGGATCGGCCGACTATATCCTATAGCTGCCATATAACTAAGTGATCGGAAATGGTTTAACTTCGGTGTTTTTAAAGTGAGAGAGTTCAAATTTTACATAAACGCCATTTTTGGCAAAGTAATACGACATGCCAAATTTCGTAAGGATCGGCCGACTATATCCTATAGCTGCCATATAACTAAACGATCGGAAAAGACTCAACTTTCGTGTTTTTTAAGATATAAAGCTGGAACTTAATAGAGATTATATTTTTGGTCAGTTGATCCGACCTACCAAATTTCATTAGGATCGGCCGATTATATCCTATAGCTGCCATATAACTGAACGATCGGAAATGGTACTTGGTAGAAACATCAACTTTCTTATTTTTGAAGATAGAAGTTTGGGACTTTTTTTTAGATTTTTTATTGTAATAAATTGGATTATATATACCTATTCCCATAAGGATCGGCCAACTATATCCGATGTTTGTGATATATATCCGGCTTTAACTGCAAGGGTATATAAACTTCGGCTCCGCCCGAAGTTAGCTTTCCTTTCTTGTTTATTCTTGTATTCTAATCTAATTCTTTGAGCCGGAGCCACATGAAGAGAGAGATTTAGGAAAACGCAAAGGATGGCAGAGGTCTGCATTACAGGCAGAATCAGAATCCCTAGACTTCATACTCGAACTATTACCTGTAAAGATAGTGGGGGTCACGATAGCCACGCTATCAGCAATTAGGCAACGCGAGACGGGTCTATGATAAAGGGCCAACCATGGACATACCAAGTTGGACCTACCACTTTACGCCTACGGGGGCTACAGACTACTGTATACCTGTCGATCATCCCATCTTAAAATATATGGTTTCTATTTCAACGAGGGAGGAATGGGCTTTTTCATATTCGGTTCCCTTCAAATTACCGAACTATTACCTGTAAAGATAGTGGGGGTCACGATAGCCACGCTATCAGCAATTAGGCAACGCGAGACGGGTCTATGATAAAGGGCCAACCATGGACATACCAAGTTGGACCTACCACTTTACACCTACGGGGGCTACAGACTACTGTATACCTGTCGATCATCCCATCTTAAAATATATGGTTTCTATTTCAACGAGGGAGGAATGGGCTTTTTCATATTCGGTTCCCTTCAAATATACACAGACGGTTCAAAGTTGAATGGCCAGGTGGGAGGCGGTTTCCACTGCGTACACCTCCTGTGTTATTGCCATGCGCTGGGGCGCAGCCGTCTCAAATTTTTGGGTGCAGCAGCACTCATGAAGCTAACAGACCTCGCGGACCATGCAGACTCCTGGCCTTCATCCGCCGCAGGAAGGATAGTACTCCTCTTGGCACATTAGTAGATAGGAGGGGGGAAGTCCCTTTGTAGAACCTCTCGCCTGTGCGAAATTACATGGACCCCCAGTGGCTCATGTGGATGAGGGTGTCAGTGAGTGGCCCCGCATCGCCGCCTTAACCTCACCTAACCTTATTATGCATTTGGTTCGGTTTCGTAAGCTTTAAAAAGTGTATTTATGACGGGAGGGATTTTTGTTGCCGAAGCATAGAGAACAACTGATCCCAAGTGCATTATGCCCTTGTGTGTATGATTTTTTGTTTTTTTTTTTTATATTTGAGAGGGGCTACATTTTATTTGTCCTGTCCCTGTTGGACAACCATTAAATTTTTTCGCAACAAACTTGCCTTCTGGACAACCCATTTCATACAACGAAAATGAACGCAAAAATTTCTTGCGACAGGCCCCAGAAGGCCCCAGAGCGAGATCTTACTCTATTTCTAACGCTAATCGTTCGTTCATCTTGCGCTCTCATTGAATGCTTTCTGTTTCAGTCTTTCAGTGTTTTCAGTCTCTGAAAGGAGCGCGATGAAGAAGGTTGGTCTGCGCTTGGATTGATCTTTATTTGTATGCGTGTCACACATTCATACAGGGATCTCATAAGGATCGGCCAACTATATCCCATGTTTGCGATATATATCCAGTTTTAGCTGCAAGGGTTTATCAACTTCGGCTCCTCCCGAAGTTAGCATTCCTTTCTTGTTATTATTATACCCTTGCAGAGGGTGTTATAATTTTGGTCAAAAGTATGCAACGCAGTGAAGGAGACGTCTCCGACCCTATAAAGTATACATATTCTTGATCAGGATCATCTTCTGAGTTGATATGAGCTGTCTGTCAGTTTCTACGCAAACTAGTCAATCAGTTTTAAATCTATCGTCGTGAACCTTTGCACACACAATTTTTTCCTTTGCACGCAGTATATAAGTCGAAACGGCCGGAATCAGCCGACTTTATCTTATAGCTGCCATATAACTGATTGATCGGAAATGCTATTACTCCGGTGTTTTTAGAGTTAGAAAGTTCAAATTTGGTACGAATTTTTGACAAAATAATACGTCCTAGAAAATTTCACAACGATCGGCCGACTTATCTTAAGTCCCTAACAAGCTTGGGACTTGTTTTAGATTTTTCATTGTAATTAATTGGTTATATTATGATATTGTCATAAGGATCGGCCAACTATATGCAATGTTGGCGATACATATCCGATTTTAACTGCAAGGGTATATCAAATTCGGCTCTGCCCGAAGATAGCTTTCCTTTCTTGTTTTCTTTGTGTTTGAGCATGGCTCCATAACCACTGGCACTTGCATCCAGTACTGCCAGAATCTCTTGAGCAAAAATTGCTAGTATTTATGTGAAGGGCCGTTGGGCCGCTGAACTTAAGAGCGCATCCGCGCTGAAGAGGGCACCCGCACTGAAGAGCTCATCCGCGCTAAAGTTCTTTCGTCAGTTCTTTTCTAAGTTAAGTTTTATCCTCTGTAAGAAGCCCAATAAAGCTGAAGTGAACAGTGAAATTGTGTGGTGACAAAAAGAAGGCATATTGGCCAGCCGGTGTGAATTAGTTCCGGTATTTCCTAATATTCACCGAACAGTCCGCCGCTGTCGTAATATTTGTTTTTTATCTTCCCCAATCAGTGTCATTTTTTACACCACATAACTTTTCTGTTCCCCCAATTATACAGTCCACTTATCAAAGCTCCACTGTGCCAACATATGCCCCACATGCCTTACATATATCCGTACCTGCATGCATGTCCATATATTTCCTAATATTTTCTGCCTCCAATTTCAGGAAATATATAACCGATAAAATTTAACATATACAGCCCACTTATCGACGTTCCACTGTGCCATTATATGCCCCACATGCCCTTGCCCTACTTGCATGAATTGGGCCGCATGAATCTATTTCCAAATATTTTCTGCCTGCAATTTCAGGAAATATATAGCCGATAAAATTAAAAAAAATTAAATTTTCTAAAACCAACAATTATAAACCGCCATTTAACTACAAATCCGTGATTGTGTCGCCTAAATTCTCGACTTAGCCGTGTTGTTTTTATAACTACTACATAACTACTATAACTACCGTTCGAGCAAAGGGCCAGGTTTTTTACTTCACCTTTCCGGCTACTCAACAATTAAAATTTAAAAAAAAAATTAGTAATCGAAAATTATTAAAATTTTAATTACCAACCTTCTGTCCGAATAGAGCCGCAGGTTAAATTCCACCTTTCCGGCTTCGTGATAATTAAATTCAATTAATTAAAGATTAAGGTTTCAACTCCACCTTTCTGGCTCCATAATAATTAAATCCGATAATTAATTATTATTAATTTTTTTTTTTTTGTGCTAAATTCAAGCCAAGTCAAGTCCACCTTTCCTGATCCGCAAGTTCGAAAATAGTTAAGAATTCAATATCTACGAACGTTCAATATCTACGATCAACGTACGAACCACACTTGTATAAATGTACATATATAGATCGTCATAAATTTTTTTTCGAACGAGCACGAATTTTATGGTATTTGCCCATTTTTCGTGCCTCCAACGCTGCTTCTACTCCGCATCAGGCAACATCCACCTACAATCTCAACAAACCTCGTGTTTTTTGGGTTTTTTTGGTTCCTGAAATTTTCTTTCCACATTCGCATTGTGCCGCACACGACTTTCTTTTCGACATCGGCGCCATTAGTTCCCACTTACTCCTTGTAATCGCATTTCATCCGCGATCTCTCCGTTCTCATCACATTAGTGTGACCTGCCACCACTTCGTACGAAGCATCTGTTGCGCTGGTCAGCGCTTGTCGACTGGAATTGGACTCTGAGAGATGCCCCCATGCCCACGGGAGACGACAAAAAGCCGCGTCCGATCCCAACCATCCGTTTGGGCAGATCTCAGTCCGCATCACCGCGGACGCCTTTGTTGAAGCCTAAGGCGGCTAGTGCCATTCCAAGGGCAAAGAGTGACGAATCCATCAATACAATCCCCGGTCCTTCACAGAGGCAGACTCGCCCCGTTGCCAAAATGGCTCAAAGTGCGGTCGAAGTGGCGCTGAAAAAGTTCATCGCCACAACAGATCGAATTAACCAATTTGAGGCTAACATAAACACTCCGGGCGCCAGAGAAACGGAAATAGGCTCCCAATACATGTGCGAAGTCCATCGGGACCAAATTCGGGCACTATGGGAGAAGGTGGAGAAGAGCTATGAGAGCTGCTCCGATTTGCTAGCCGTGTCAGACGACAATGCGGCCTGGAAAAGGGCTGGAATCGAAGTACAGCTACTGTTACTCCGTCTATTCGAGGTGTATTGCCCAGCTTCGGGAGAAAATTGCTTCCCAATCCATTCAGGCTTCCGAGAATGTACACACGCCCGCGTCTACAGGATGCCGGTTACCTCCGGTGGATACCGAGGTCCTCGTGGGTGATTATCTTCGGTGGCCCACCTTCAGAGACTTGTTTACGGCCATTTACATCCAAAACTCGCGGCTTACCCTGGTAGAGAAGTTGTTCCACTTATTGTCCAAAACAAGTGGTGACGCCCACGCTATTGTTTCTAAAGCTCCGCTTACCCATGAGGGGTTTGTCGCAGCGTGGCAAAGCCTCACATACCGCTTTGAGAACCGGTAGATATTAGTCAACAGCCAGTTGAAGATCCTTTTCAACATCCAGGCTATTTCTCAAGAGTCCGGGGTCGCGCTGAAGGAGCTGCAAGTCACCATTCAAAGTTGTCTGACAGCCCCAGGAATTTTTTTATTAATGTTGGGGCTTGGGACTGTCTCCTGGTATTAATGATTTCGTCAAAGCTCCTCAAAGTCACACTTTCTATGTGGGAGCAATCCGTAAGGCCGAAATTCCAACATTGAAGGAATTAGATAACTTCCTGACAGAGCGCCATCGCACTCTGGAGGCCATCGACGACGTCAGATTTCGTGCAATTTCCGCCAAGGTCGGGACTTCCAACTACCCCTGCTCGGCGGCTCACTTCATACGAGACTCGAGTGGTTCCGGGCCAAAAGGGCTGCGATCTCTGTGCGAGGGAGGAACACCCCATTCGCTTATGTCCGCGTTTCCTAGAAATGGACGTAAATGGGCGCTCTGACTACATAAGGAGGAAGCAGTCTGAAGCAGAGGAACCCCCGCGGCGTGTCTGTTTTTTCCTCACGAGTTGCCCGCAGCCTCGGTGACTTACTGGATCAGGGAGAGGTGCCCACACGGATCAGTTCGGAATCGGACTCAGGTTGCGAGCACAATACTCTCTCTAGAGTTTCCTTAATTTACGCATCGCATCACGCTGCACGGTGGCAATCAGCTGATGATCCGTCTGATCCGGGCCAAATTCTGGATTCCAAGGTCATATTCACCACGACGTCGCCACGCCAACGCATCGCCCAATCGCTGGAGAGCAGATGTACTCGAGGTATTCAATCCTACCGTTGCCGAGTCTGCAATGGAATCCACGCCTTGAAGAAGTGTCGGCGCTTCCTACGCCTTGGTGCCGAGAAGCGGCTCCGAGCGGTTCTCGTGAACCGGTATTGCTCGAGCTGCCTGGCCCACGAGCACTCCGACGGATCCTGTCGGCGTGGTGACGGCTGTAAGACGTGTGGTCAGGAGCACCACACGCTGCTGCAACTCGTGGAGAAGCCGCAAGCTCGGCGCAAGGTATGCCAAGAGGAGCACCGGTCACGAAGCGCGGGAGACAGGACACGGAGTGTCTCGTCTGGCGCCCGGCTGTCATCCGCCAACTCCCGACGCGGTTCGGGTGCTTCTCGGCCTGCGTTCGCCACTTTCCGGCATTCCCAACCCGATCCACGGCCACCAACTTCCCGGCACTCTTCGATAACTCCTCGGCATTCTTCCGCCACTGGCCGGCAGCCGTCAAGTGCTCCAGGGCTTTCTTCCGCCACTCATCGGGTACCGTCCACCGCTCCAGCGCACGCGTCATCCGCGCCTAGGCAATTTTCCGCATCTCCTCGAAGGAGAGGACGCGGTCGCTGCGCCCACCCTATCGTCGCTGCTGAAGCGGAACCACGTCAATACCGGGATCCGGATCTTCGACACGGGGGCCTTAAACGACCCGTGTACGCCCTCGAGCTGAAGTGACGCATCGCTAATCGTTGGGCCGCTGAACTTAAGAGCGCATCCGCGCTGAAGAGCGCACCCGCACTGAAGAGCTCATCTCGTCGGCCGTCATCGATCGTCCGTTTTTTTCTAAGTTAAGTTTTATCCTCTGTAAGCAGCCCAATAAAGCTGAACGCGATTCTTTTTGAATTAACTGAAGACGCCCCCGACTTCTCATTTCATCTACTCCTGAAATCTTTTGCGGCAGCAACGCCCGCCTACAAACAGCTTGAATAACAAAAAAAGTTTCAAAAATTGCTAAAAAAAAAACTTGGAAACTGTCAACAAAAATGTTAAATTATCAAAATTTTTATTTCCGTATGTAATTAAGAAAATCAAGCTAAATATGGCTTTTAAAAACATAAAATATATTTCTATATAGAAGGAACATTTCAATTAACATAAACTTTTTTAAATACTATATTATATTAAATTCACATGATTATATGATTTTAATCAAGTATTTCTAAGAAAGAGTGTCATTACAACAGCATTATTTGTGTCTGCGTAGTCCGTACCTGTTAAAAAATATGCAGTTTATTTTGTGCAATTGGCAATTCTATTAAATTGATTTTATATAAAACTTATAACAAAATGTTTGCGACAATCGCACCCACATGTTTGTGTGAGCAACGTGGTGGCGAATATCAAAAAGCTTGGCGCATATTCTATATTTACAAAAGTCACTCTGGGGATCTGAGGAATCCTTGCGAATCCACTCTTTAAATTCAGTATTCTGTAGTCACTGAAATCGCGGAAATTTTTTCTTATAAACTTTTGGCATCTTTTAAACCCGAAAAAAATGTAAAGATGACCAAACGTTCTCAAATTATTTATACACTGAGTGAAGTACCAGATTCGATATCTTTGTCAATTTTATTGATCGAAAATGGCTCTGTCAATGCAAAATTGTGTAAACATTATGAGTATTTTAAAGAAAATAAAACAATTGCTAAAGTTGCTAAAAAAAAATAAAAATTGCTAGATTTGTAGCCAGTATTGCCCAAACTCTTCATACGGCAGAGCAAACTCCCATACCAATGCAAAACTTCATCAAACATTGGTGCGAGAATTTTTTCCCCATCCATGTGGGTGCACTGAAAAATAAAATTATAGTAACATTCACAATTTTTTATACCCTTTCAGAGGGTATTATAATTTTGTCCAAAAGTGTGCAACGCAGTGAAGGAGACATCTCCGACCCTATAAAGTATATATATTCTTTATCAGGATCACCTCCTGAGTTGATATGAGCATGCCCGTCTGTCCGTCGGTTCGTCTGTCCGTCTGTATGTTTCTACGCGAACTAGTCTCTCAGTTTTAAAGCTATCGTCTTGAAACTTTGAACACACCCTTCTTTCCTTGGCACGCAGTATATAAGTCGGAACGGCCGGGATCGGCCAACTATATCCTATAGCTGCCATATTACTTATTGATCAGAAATGGTATAACTTTGGTGTTTTTAGAGATAGAGAGTTCAAATTTGACATGAGTTGTTTTTGGCAAAATAATACGACATGCCAAATTTCATAAGGATCGGCCGACTATATCTTATAGCTGCCATATAACTGATTGATCGGAAATGACCCAACTTTCGTGTTTTTGAAGATAGAAAGCTGGAATTAAATACAGATTCTATTTTTGGTCAGTTGATCCAACCTACCAAATTTCATAAGGATCGGCCGACTATATCCTATAGCTGCCATATATCTGAACGATCGGACTTTCGTGTTTTTGAAGATAGAAAGCTGGAACTTGGTACAGATTCTATTCTATATTCCGGTTTTAACTGCAAGGGTATATCAACTTCGGCTCCGCCCGAAGTTAGCTTTCCTTTCTTGTTTTTATATGGAGTTTGACAGCTGTCACTCGTTCGACAGCGGATTTTCGTCAACTCAGTACTATGCTTAAGATGTGAAATATTTTCGACTGCATTGCATGTGTCGCAAATAGCATTGTCAAAAACATTCATTTTTGATAAAGTGTACTTATCGAACGCATTTAATCGTTTTGTGTCTATACGGTCGAAAATATCCGTTTTATAAAACCAGGGTTTCTTGGTGATGAAAGGCCTAAAGTTTGAATAGCCTTTATTACGTTCCATAAAGAATACGTTATAGTCTCTTTCCCAATCATCTTGAATATAATGAAATATATAGTTGATCGCATCACTCAATGTCCATCTAACATAATTGAAGGAGCCGTGTATAGAAGCGTTCTTTGCTGCTTTATCACCAATTTCGTTTTCCCAAATATTTGCATGGCTGGGTATGTGGTGAACTACAACCTTTGCAAGCATAGGACAATTTTCGATTTTGGAGAATATTTCCAGGGCAATATAATTGCTGGAGCAGTTATTTTGTAGAGTTTGAATAGCGCCAAGGCTATCCGTCAGTATGGCTTTCTTCGAAAAGCAGTTGGAAATTGCAAAATCAATTGCTTTTTCCAAGGCTAGAAGTTCAGCGGTCATAGACGACAGCTTTTTGTTAGTAAAGAAACTATCAACAGTATTTTATTTGAAAAAATGCATAATTTGTAAAATTTTCCAAGACTGAACCGACCGTGTAAAAAATTTCCATGTGCAAGTTATTAAACGAATTCAATTTTTCGTTCAATAAAGTAAAAACAATGACTTCATTAGCTTGTATTTTGTTAACGCAGGTATCATTAAAAAAATTTGTGTCTATGGATAATTTGCGAGGGAAAATGTTTGTTTTTGATATTTTTTGATATTTTTTCCTTGGTCAATGAATTTTAAAGCAACGCGGATTGAACTTCTGTACCAAGTTGAGCAGTAGGATATGGGATTTTATGGATGGAACGCTTTATGGGAGTTCCATACATCCAATGGGTTGCTTTTCCACGCAGACACGCTGAAGTATAATTTTAGCTTCTTATTTTGTTCCGACAATAAGGAGCTGAAATTATATGACGGACACACACATAAAGCAAAGGGTATTAGATTGGGTATCCAATGTTGGAAAACATTGGGATTAATTTTGTATATCATAAAATAAAAGTTAAGTTTATACAATATATAAAAATATAATTAAATCATTATTTAGGAAACTTGTTTTTTATACCCTTGCAGAGGGTATTATAATTTTGGTCAAAAGTGTGCAACGCACTGAAGGAGACATCTCCGACCCATAGATATAGACATATACTTTATATATAAAGTATATATATTCTTGATCAGGATCACCTCCTGAGTTGATATGAGCATGTCCGTCTGTCCGTCTGTCTGTCCGTCTGTCTGTCTGTTTCTACGCGAACTAGTCTCTCACTTTTAAAGCTATCGTCTTGAAACTTTGCACACACCCTTCTTTCCTTTGCATGCAGTATATAAGTCGGAACGGCCGGGATCGGCCGACTATATCCTATAGCTGTCATATAACTGATTGATCGGAAATGGTATAACTCTGATGTTTTTAGAGTTAGAGGGTTCAAATTTTACACGAGAGCTATATTTGACAAAATAATACAACATGCCTAATTTCATAAGGATCGGCCGACTATATCCTATAGCTGCCATATAACTGATTGATCGGAAATGTTATAAATTTTGTGTTTTAGAGTTAGAGAGTTCGGATTTTGCAGGAATGCTATGTTTGGCAAAATAATACGACCTGCCAAATTTCATTAGGATCGGAAGACTTTATCCTCTAGCTGCCATATAACTGAATGATCGCAAATGACCCAATTTCGTGTTTTTGAAGATAGAAAGCTGGAACTTAATACAGATTATATATTGGTTCAGTTAATCCGACCTACCAAATTTCATAGCGATCGGCCGACTATATCTGATAGCTGTCATAAAACTGAACGATTGGAAATGGTGTTTGGTAAAAATACCAGCTTTTGTATTTTTGAAGACAGAAGCTTGGGTCTTTTTTTTAGATATTGTATTGTTATAGATTGGTTATATTATGATATTCTTATTATGTTCGGCCAACTACATCCGATTTTTGCCATTTATATCCGGTTTTAACTTTAAGGGTATATCATTTTCGGCTCCGCCCGAAGTTTATTTATTTATTTATTTCGCCAACGGACAAATCCTTACATGGCTACATAATAACAACTTACGAACTAATAAATAATACTACAAAACTAATAAAAACTTAATAAGTGCCTGATAAACATGCGTTTAAACACAACCTTATTAGAGCCCCCCTTAATTCGGAGGCTAGGCGGCAAAGAATTAAAATAAGAAAGAGCCCGCTCAATCCGCTCATTTAAAAGATAATTGGCACTTGGCCCCTGTGACACTTGACCCGAAAGGGGGCAAAGGTACGAAGATCCCTTCGTACGAAGAAGAATATTAAAATAAATGAGTCCCAATAAAAAAGGACAATCAATGTTATCAACGACTACATTGTTCAAAAAGGTTAAAGCTGCCAGTTTACACCGACCCTCCAACGTGCAAACATTCAGAAGAAGGCTGCGGCTCTGGTATGAAGGAACAGGATCCTGAAACCTTAGAGGCAGAAGAGAGTCTGAGCACCATGAGTAAACTCTGGATATATCCTCCTGTAAAAAGTAACTATCACTAATGCAGCTAATGGTTTTATAGATTTTAAGGTCATCCGCATACATTAAGAAGTAGGAATGACGAAGGCAAGACGATATGTCATTAATGAAAATAATAAATAGAAGGGATCCAAGAGAGCTGCCTTGAGGAAGACCAAAGGAGGTAACAAATGTACTAGAGATAGCGTTTCCAATAGAAACGTGGCAAGGTCGGTCAGCCAGATAAGACTCGAACCAACTTAATAGGCAAGAATGAATACCTAATTTATATAATTTGGCCAGAAGGGCAGCATGACTTTGTCGAAGGCTTTGGAGAAGTCAGTGTAAATGGCATCAACCTGAAATCGGTTTTCAAAAACTTCAAAACAGTGCTTAGAGAAGACCGCTAAATTAGTTGTAGTGGACCTCCCAGGCAAAAAACCATGCTGGTTGGGGGATATAAAATTACGAGCCAGAGTCAATTTTTTAGTTACTATCCGCTCCAGTATTTTAGCGACGTTGCAAATTTTTGCTAAAGGTCGATAGTTGGTAACATCAGACCTACTGCCACCTTTGTGAATAGGCGTTATAGAAGTAATCCTCTACCGGTGGGGGAATCTACCAGATGAGAGCGACAAGGAGAACAGCAGTTGAAGGGGAGTAAAAAGAGAAGCGATACTCCTCTTAAGAAAGAATGGGAAGATTCCGTCCACGTCAGGTGTGAGCGACTCGGTAAAATGTCTTGTGTGTCAACTAGGTCACAGTCCATGTTACTCACATTGAGAAAAGGCTCAATGCTAAGAAGAGTTTCATTATCGCTCCAAGGAACCTTCAGCTTCAAGTTAGAGGCAAAGTATTTTGCAAAAAAATCAGAAACGCCCTGATCCGAGTCGGCTGCTAAATTACCATAACATATGGATGAAGGTATGTCCGATTTTGACTTTTTGCTGTTAAAAACCGCCAAAAAGCTTTAGTATTGGATCGAAGGCTAGCTTCGACATCGGATATATACTGATTGTAGAGGAACTTATTAATCAAATTCACGCTTAAATATCCAATACAGCTCTCCTGCTCGAGACTCCCCTGTCATTATGAATCGTTTGTAATGCTTATCCCTTCTGTTCTTTAAGTTTTAAACCTTTTGTATACCAGGGAAGCCTATAGGATCTTCGTACCCTCACAGGGGCATACGTATCAATAATATTGGATATAATTTGGAATATTGAAATAATATATGGAATGGGTGAAGCAGAAGGCAAAAAACTATAAAACTCAATATGAATTACTAACGGCTTGTGGTGCATATCACATGGACTTAATGGTACATTGCACAATTCTACTTTACATTTAACCAAATTATTTAAAAATATAAGATTAAGATTTGGATAAATAATTAAAAATATTATTTACTTGGGAGAGGCCCAGACTAAAAATATCATCTAAAACTACAATTTTATGGCTCTTGTGATCGTTGCTAGGTAGCATGCAGGGAGATTTCGGGTCCCAAGACCAGACAACGGAGCTTAGGTTAAAATCGCCAGCTACCATCAAAGCGGTAGGGTCCGACGCTCTAGCACAGACACTAGTGATGTTTTCCATATGCGCATGATATATAATAAATGCGCTGTTCGGAGGAATGTATGATGCAATGATGACGAACGGGCCACGGACGCCCTGGATTGAAACCGCAAGCTGATCCAGTAGAGGGTAGGCCACCGGAAGGCGCAGTGGTGTAGCCTGAAGAGATCGACGGATAGCGATGATTACACCACCACCTCGCCCACACTGGGTACTGAATGCATCTCGGTCTTTTCGAAATACATGGTACAATTAGGCTCGAAGAACTCAAAGGAGCTAAATTAGTCATTGAGCCACGTTTCCACAAGGATGATTAAATCAAAATCGCAGGCAGATTGAGGAATACCATTTTGGATCTCATTCCCGATATATTTTATTGGGGTCCGAGGACGACGACAGCTACAGTCCAAACTGGGAATTGGACGGCAAGCGGGCAATGATGAAAGTGCACTCCTGGTACTGGTGCATGTGGAGGCATATCCAATACGCATAGCTTGCAAGATAGCCGACGAGGACACATATAAATTTCCATTAGACTCATCGGTATACCTGCGAGAGTCCAGTTGCAAGGAAAATCCAGTGCCAGGTGAAAACATTGAGCGTTTATAGTCAGGCATATCCAAACGCAGCAAAGATCTACTCACACGTCCAAAACGTAAATAAACATCTTCCATCGAAGATAAGAAATGACCAACTCGCCTTGAACAGAGTTGTTGTTGTTGAAGAATATCGATCAGCAAACGAAGCAAATTATTGGAGGAATGGAAGACAGCCGTTACCATTAACGCCCACGCCGTTTGTTGTTGGTAGCGCAGCAGAGAGCAATCGGGGTGACAACTTCAGCTTGAGAAGAATAAGAAGTAAAAGCGCCAGCGGTAGCGGTAAAGGTAGAATCGCCGGGAAGTCAATAACCTTAGCAGGCTCTCTATGAACAAACCGACTGACATTACCGACATAGGCCAAAAAACATCATTGAAGACTGTAGGGAAATGTTGCTCGGGAACTCCCAATTTAAAATTGACGAACTTGAGGGCGTTGATGTCAGCATCCTTTTTCATTAGCCTAGCACAGGCTAAATCATTGGGCTCCAGGTTCAGCTTATCTGCAAAAAACTTGCACAGTGCATCAGGTTGGGTAGACGTCGCGAATTCACCAACAGGAGTTTGGTGTCAGTAACTTCTGCTCTGCACTCGGTGCAAACGAGAGGCGACATGAGCGAAAAAGTAAACGTCCCAACTCAAAGAAAGCTAGATGCAGACTGAAAGAAAGTTAAGCTTTGCTTTCTTGTTTTTTTTATTTCTGGAATTTTCTCTTTGCGAGACTAACAAGAGGTGTATCAAATCTTATATTTTTAACTTAACTAACAGTCATATTAACTGATAAATCAAATCCTAAAAATCCGGCCCGAAAAATCGATTGCTTGGGTTGGGAGGTCGTCGCGTCTCAGGCGGGATACGCTAGAAACCCGAGTCAATCCCCGAGCGAGAAAATTTGGGTGCGAAGACAGTTTTCCTTTGTATGACTCTTTTTGCTTCTAAATTTCGTCTTTCACTGCGAGGATGCCCAGATCCCGGTGGATGTTTTCGTTGCGAACATACCAAGATGCCCCAGTGATAGGTGTCAAGATTTTTCATGGTGCGCGCTGTATGATGTCTATGTTGCTGCTGCTGCTTGCGTTCCCCCACAGCTGGGAGCCATACGTCCAGATTGGCTTTAGGACTGAATTGTACAGTAGTAACTTGTAGTCCAGGCACAGTGGCGATCGTTGTGCGTTCGATGGAATATTCGCAGTATACAAAACATATAGACACGGGCCGAGTGCGCTTCCTTGTGGAACTCCAGCTTCGATGGTGTAGTCGCCCGAAGTAGCTGCGTTGCATCTCACTGAGAATACCCTATTGTAGAGGTATGATTCCAGTAGCTTGTGGGTGTATAATGGCAAATACGTTTTAATTTTGTGCATGAGGCCGATGAGCCAAACTCGGTCGAAAGCTTGAGATACGTCGAGAAAAATAGCGCTGCAGTATTCTCGCTGTTCGAAGGTTGAGCGTATTTCGGATGTTAATCTGTCCACTTGTTCGATGATTCCGTGGTTTTTTCGGAAGCCAAATTGGTGTGCCGGAATAATATTGCAAGCTTCTAGGTGTGGTATTATGCGAGTTAACAAGCATTTTTCAAACAAATTAGACAAACAAGATAGAAGGCTTATTGGTCTGTATGATGACGGAATTGTGTGGTCTTTTCCAGGTTTCGGTATCATTATATTGATGGATTTCTTCCGCTTTTTTGGGAAATAGCCAAGATTTATGATTCCAATAAATAGTTTGCAGACGACCTCTAAGCGTTTTTTGGAAGTTCGATCAGCATCTTTGGGGTCAATAGGTTACAGCCGGGAGCCTTTTTTTGTTTTAGCCCTCTTATGACATTTTCGATTTCGTTCGGCCGCAATGAAGGTGCAGTTGGCTGAGGGATAAACTGTGGCTGAATTACCGGCAGGAGGAATGAATTTGAGGCAGAGTTTAGCTGGAAGACACTTTGGAGCACATTTTACTTGAGAAGATTTTAGCTGCCTCAACGAGTACTTTTTCCAGGGCGCTCGTAGTGTAGTCGATGTCCGATTTCATGTTAAACTCCGGGGCGAGTTCTATGTGGGCACTCACGCACTTTTTGTATTTTAGCCAGTTCGTTTTTGGCGTCATCAGGCTGAAGGGGTGTTCGGTTATTTCTGGACTTTAAAGAAGCGTTAGAAGCACAGGTGAGTGGCCTGATGATAAGTCCGAGACTGTTTTGGCACTTATTAGATTGCGAGGTATGTTTTTTGTCACTGCAAAATCAATAAGGTCTGGGAGCTTTCGTGAGTCTGTTGGCCAGTATGTGGGAGTATGTGTGGTGGAAACATAGTCCAGTTTATTTTTCACATTTATAATTGCATCGTACAATTGCCTTCCTTTGGGAGTCACTAGACGTGATCCCCAGTGCGTATGTTTGGTGTTGTAGTCTCCTGCGACTATAAAACGATCCCCAAGTGAATTGTAGAAGTCCATAAATTTTCCATCCGAGATTGTCCTTCCCGTTGCGTTTAAGTGGCTCTTCAACAGTGATTTTCCGATGCAAAAGATATTGCAGGTTGTAGATTGGGTGGACTTCGTTCTTCTTCAGCAACCTGCTTTCTGGCTCGTGCTCGACCTTGAAGAGGGGTGTGGCTTTTTATCTTTATTAAGAATGTTAATAACATTCTTGGCGGCGAAGCCCTTTTCTTTAAAGGCGGTTTTTTCTTCCGCGGCGGTAACATCTTGTTACCTTGTAGGTTACTTGTAGGCCCTTACTGCTTTTCAGCTGGTACGTGTAATAGTTTTTCTGTTCAATGTCCAGATATTTGGACACGATTCGGAAGTGCTCTTCAGTCTTGGTTTGCACCTTTGTTTCATGGATGTTCCCTTTGATAAGCGAAACAACATGAAAGTTGTCACCGTTCCCGATCAACAACGCAATTTTGTTGACCAGGGCACTCGAGCTTTTCTCCCTAATATAGATTGGAGGGGCTTGGGTTTTTTTGCGGTGTCTTGGGCTGGTTGGTTTTCCTCAACCTCCGCCAGTAGGACAAAATTCAGGACACGGTTAATTTTTGTTTTATTGCCTGGGCTAAGCTAGCGCCTAATTTAGATGTAGCGATCCATTCCAGTCTGTGTGGCCGTGGCCGCTTTGGAACTTTCCGAAGTTGTTGTTTTTGTACTCGCTGTAGTCGTTGACGTCGCGGTACTTTGAATTGCAGTGGTTGTCTCTGTGATTGCAGAAATTGTAGCACTTCTAGTTGTTGGTGCGAATTTTGTTTCCGATATGGAGGGGGGGTTTTACACTGCGAACTCCATGACGCGGGAGTCGGAGTGAGCAGAGCGGGTGAGCAATACCGTGCCCTTTGGGTTTCAGCGGTCAGTAAAGCCGGGTTGCTCTTAACCGCCGTTTTTCCACTTCGGTATCGCGGGTTAAAAAGTAAGAGTAGAAGGCGTTTCTTTGGTTCACTGAACTTCTACGCTCGTTCTTTTGATCGTTGCTCAATGAGCTCATTGCGTGGCACTTATTTTTTTAAAACAATGCACTAGTTTTGGTTTAGCACATCACAACTGTTATAAAAAGCTTGTCTATTGCTTTTAATAAATTGTAGTTTAGCGTCTTTTCGCTTATATTGGGTTGCCACAGTTTTTTTTTTTTTTTAGCTGTCTTATGTTGCTGTTTCCCCGGAGCTCAGGCAAGGCACGTCCGATCAGTTCGGTAGTTCCATGAATACTTGAAAACATTCACAATTGGTTTATAAATATTAATATATTAAAAAAAAAATTTATTACAGCAATTAAAAAAAGGCCCTACATTTTGTACAACAGCTTATTATTCTACTATAATAAATAATGCAGATCTTCTTACTTAAAAAAAATGTTCTGCGAAGAAGAAATTCATCGCTTCAGGTCGACCATTTTGACAGAAACAAAAACAAGAATGAATTTCTTGTAGTGAAAAGTTTTCGGCACTCCAACAACAAAACAGCATTCGGATTAGCACGATTGAGGAGAATAGGGAAAACACGAAAAATTGTTATTGTAATTGCCCTTTGCCTATGCTGGGACCAACGAAGCTTATGGCGTGAGCAGTCCTACACAGAGCAGCGAGAGTTATGGGATGAGCAACACTGTTTGTAGCTAATAGCAAATTAAAAAAAAAAAAGTTGCAAACTTTTAAAAAAGTTGCCAGAAATAGCAACTAAATTTCCAAACTGGCAGCACTGCTTGCATCAGTGTATAGTTGAATAAGATCAGGAATGAAAATTATTAATAGTGGGCCATTCACCAGCACTTAAATTATTTGTTGGCGTACTTACATATGTGCTCGTGTTCATCCTTCCAAGTGAAATCATTATTTTTGGATGTTTAAAAATAGATTAGTAAAAGGGGAGCACAAACAATGCGGCAAATATTAAGCGTGTGCATCGTAGTTGCAAGCCTTGCAGAAATACTTAGAACAATAAAGGAAAGCTAACTTCGGGCGGAGCCGAAGTTGATATACCCTTGCAGTTGAACCCGGATATATATCGCAAGAATCGGATATAGTTGGCCAATCCTTATGAGAATATGATAATATAACCCAATTTATTATAATACAAAATCTAAAAAAAGTCCTAAACTTGTTTCTTCAAAAATACCTAAGTTGATATTTTCAAAAACCATTTCCGATCGTTCAGTTATATGGCAGCTATAAGTTATAGTCGGCCGATCCTTATGAAATTTGGCATGTCGTATCATTTTCCAAAGATAGCGCTCGTGTAAATTTGAACTCTCTATCTCTAAAAACACCAAGCTTTTACCATTTCCGATCAATCAGTTATATTGCAGCTATAGGATATAGTGGGCCGATCCCGGCCATTCCGACTTATATACTGCGTGCAAAAGAAAGAAGGGTGTATGTAAAGTTTTAAGTCGATAGCTTCAAAACTGAGAGACTACTTTGCGTAGAAACAGACAGACGGACATGCTCATATCAACTCAGGTGATCCTGATCAAGAATATATATACTTTATAGGGTCGGAGATGTCTCCTTCACTGCGTTGCACACTTTTGGACAAAATTATAATACCCTCTGCAAGGGTATAAAAACTATACACAAGTTAAATTGTAGTTATCAAACTAAAATGTACATACATATGTACATATATTTTTTTTGTATGAAGAATAATATCAATTTTTACACACTTGAAAATTTTGAAGCTAAACGAACTTACGGCTTGTTATCCGGGACACAGTTACTCGACAGCCGGTTCCGGGGCAGGATCAGCCGGTACCTCTGCCTCCGGCTCAGGCGCCGAAGGTTGAGCCTCGGCAAGACCTTCCTCCTTGGGTGATTCGGGTGCAGCTTCCGGGGGTGGTGCCTCTGGAGCGGCTCCTTCAGCAGTAGGCTCGGCGGGGACTGCCGGTACCACCTCGGCCACGGCTGCTCCTTCTCCAGCAGCGGCTGCGGGCACTTCTCCTTCTCCTGCCGGCGCCGACACATCTGTCGAAACCGGCTCCACTGCAGCCGAAGTCGCTGCCGCAGCGTCTGGTTCCAACGGCTCCTGAGGCCCATGGGCCTCGCTCATCTTTTTGCTCTGTGGGGAAAAAAATATAGTTCATGATTTTTCTTTTACAAAGTTCATTTCTATTAAACTACTAAATTTTTTTATCAAACAAAAAATTCGTGTAAATAAATACATACTATACATACATATGTATGTATCCATACATATAGCAGAAGGCTTTATTTTTTTGATCAAAAGTGTGCAATCCGTTGTTCGCAGTGCATATGCTAAATATAGAGAGCAAGTTCCGCTCATTTCCGCAAACTGAGCTAAAAATTGCCAAATTTTCGGGTAAAGTCTGTCTAAAGAGAAAGAAATGAAAGCTTACTTCGGGCGGAGCCGAAGTTGATATACACTTGCAGTTAAAACAGGATATCACAAACATCGGCTGTAGTTAGCCGATCATTGTAAGAATTTTATAATATATATAGCCAATTCATTACAATACAAAATCTAAAAAA
This sequence comes from Drosophila bipectinata, assembly GCF_030179905.1. Taxonomy (NCBI): domain Eukaryota; kingdom Metazoa; phylum Arthropoda; class Insecta; order Diptera; family Drosophilidae; genus Drosophila; species Drosophila bipectinata. Next base: position 9,819,479 of record NC_091735.1, on the reverse strand, counting down.
AGTCCTAAGATTCTATCTTCAAAAACACCAAAGTTGGTATTTTTCCCCAAAAAAAATACTTTTTCCAATCGTTCAGTTATATGGAAGCTATAGGATATAGTCGACCGATCCTTTTAAAATTTGGTAAGTCGCATTTTTTTGCCAATAATATAATCCATAGAAAATCTCCAATTCTCGAACGCTAAAAATACAAAAATTTTGACATTTTCGATCAATAAGTTCTATGGCAGTTATAGGATATAGTCGGCCGACTTATTATAACTTACTTTATTATTACTTACAATATACTGCTTGCAAAGGAAAGAAGGGTGTGTGTGCAATTTGAAACTGATAGCTCAAAACAGAGACTAGTTCGCATAGAAACAGACGGACGGAAATTTTCATATTAACTTAAGATTAAGAATATATACATCTTATAAGAAATGTCGCTTTCACTGCTTTGTACACTTTTGACCAAAATTACAATACCCTCTGCAAGGGTATAGTAATAACAAGAATGGAAAGCTAACTTCGGGTGGAGCCGAAGTTGATATACCCTTGCAGTTAAAAGCGGATTTATATATAGTTGGCTGATCCTTATGAGATCCTTATGTGAATGTGTGACACGCATACAAATAAAGATCAATCCAAGCGCAGACCAACCTTCTTAATCGCGCTCCTTTCAGAGACTGAGAAACAGAAAGCATTCAATGAGAATATGAGCGTAAGATGAACGAACAATTAGCGTTAGAGAAAGATTAAAATCTCGCTCTGGGGCCTGAACCCTCTGCAAGAGTGTAAAAAAAGGAAAGATATTTCAGGCGGGACCGAAGTTGATATGCAACTTGCAGTTAAGGGCCAGTTAATTCTTGAAGGCTATTTGAAGGCTTCTAGTTGTCGTTGCCTTACCTTTTTTCTCTTTTTTTCTGGCTCGACAACGACCTCTTCTTGAAGCTTGTAGTCTTCCGGGAAGAACCTAAGGGCCTCGTCTTTACCAACATTGACGTTGGGACTCACATAACTGGGTCCGTAGGAGACCAGCGAAAGCATCATGTTTGACTGAACCTTGTTTACCTTTAGGACGATCTTATCAGTCCTAGATGGGATGAAATGATAAAAGAAATATTAGTTTAACATGGAGATGTGTCACTTTCATAAGGCAAGAATACGAACGCCAGGTGGGGGCTACTCTCATATTTGTCAGTGGAATTTGCAATCAGTTCCGCATCCTCTGGATCACCGCTGGAGAAGTATCCGTAGAGCGGAACATCATCCTTGTGCCGATCGACAACGTGCATAATCTCCTTACGCTTTGTAGCGTCAAAGGCCATGATAACGTGAGGTGGGTCCGGCTTGGGATCTGGTGGTAGGAAGCCACTGGTCTGACCACGGAAGAACACATAGATGAGGGCGGCATGCGTGCGGCGATTGTTGGGCACCCATATTGGTGGAACTTTTACGGTTTTAATGCGGGTGAGTGGTTTCGGTGGCTCCTCCTCCTTAATTTCCTGTATTTCTTCTTCGTCCTCTGCAGCCTCGACGTCGTTGTCGATGTCCATATCGAAGGGCATGTCGGGGAACCCAGGGGGAGCATCGGCTACTGCTTCGGGAACCTCTTCTTCGCTGGCTTCTTCCTCTCCATCGAAATCGGCCGCCTCTTCTTCGGCGGGATGAGTCTCCTCTTGCACGACAGACTTGCTCTTTCCTTTTGCTTTAGCTTGGGCTAGTCTAAGCTCCTCCTCGGAGCTGACCTCTTCAACCCATACTTCACCTTCCTTTAATTCGACTTCAATTTTGAGCTTCATGGTGGCTATAATTGGAGGAATGACGTGTTCCTCGCCAAACTCCTCATTTGGCGGTCCTACTCTCTCCCTGGTCAACTCGTGAGCATACGCCATAAGCACGTTTGGCACTGTGCCAATGCTCTCGTCGATCTTCCAGAAGCACATGAGCAACTCTTTGCCGTCCAGCTGCTCAATTACATCCATAGGCAGGGGGTTCTTGCAGGCGAAATTGACGATCTCAAATTGATCCATGGACACTTGGATTACTCTACGGTCCTTGCACTGCATCTTGAGCGGCTCGGCGGGCTCTGTAAGTTTCTTAAACATATCGCGGTTTACTTGTGGACCAAACACTGTTACGCCAATATCAGGCATGTTTTCCATAATGGATTCTGTCACTTGGGTGAGGTAGTCCACCTGTTTCTTGTGCTTAGCCTCCCGTTCAATGCGATCCGCCCTTTCGATGGCCTCCATCTTAATCCTCTGCTGCTCCACTTCGATCGGTTGCAATTCGTCTAGTCGGTAAAACGCTTGCCGTGGAGTTTTCTGAAGTGTTTTTTCCAACTCCCTGGTCAGTAAGTTTAGCAGCTTTGGTACATCTGATCCGAACATTATGTTCACGGCCCTGCCGCCCTGTAAGTAAGTACGAAATCATAATCCAATGATGCGAGAAAGTTTTTGGGCTTACAGTCACAAATAGCCATGTGGGCTCACTCTTTTTATTAAATCGCTTCAGGGCCGTAATGTTGTCTGATTTACACTATGAGGAATTACAATTAGTAGTTTCTCGAAAGGAGTAATTGGCGCTGGAACTCACTATGGCCAGTTGCAGGTTGTCGCCACCCATCTCCAGCTTGATTTTGCGCAGGTTTCCTACCAGAGCCAAACACGGCCCACACCACTCCGAGTAGATATCGAGCACTGCAGGAATAGGAAAAGAGGCCAGGTAAATAAGTGAAGTAGGCAGCAAAATTGGACGAAAAGGGTCGATACCAAGGAGACCTGGTCGTTCAAGGAAGCGCTCGAGCTCCTCATCGCTCTGGATATCCGCTTGCAGTTGTTGCTGTCCTGCCTTTTTAGCCATTATGGAACTACGTAAGCGAGGAGTCCAAAAGTGTAAATTTGAACAGTTCGGCCAAAATTTTAAATGGATAAAATTTTGGGAAAAGAGAAACTGATTTTGTTTATTTTTTGTATGCCAAAAAGTTGTAAATTTTTTTCAATGAACTATTGATCAAACAAAATTTTCACCTTGGTTGCAACCTTTCCCCTAAGCAACCAGTATGAGAAAAAATATTTTTTGCAATATTAATAAATTAGTTAACCACACATTTATTTGACAGTAAGATTACCTTTTTTACAACTGGCGAACTCTTAAACATAGCATAACAAAATTTGATGGACTTTGAATAACTTTCTATAGGGTTCAAATAATTTAATGATACTAAAAGGCTCGAATGTGTATTAGGGACACGTTGAGCTGTAATACATATGTATTTGGCAGAATTTTTATTGATTTCGCTTTGCAGTCGATTTCACGTATGGGTTAAAGTACATACTTGTTAGGTACATGAAGCGATTATATATGGTCCTATCTTTACAGGGCTACAGTGCATACAAAAGCAGAACTACGAGTATCTAACATCCTTCCTTAAAAAATTGCTATATACACTTAATCGTACAAAACTAGGGTTAACAAAAGACTAAACTTGAATAATTTTTATCAGGTAGCAGGCCCTTGCGCATCAATTCATGACAATTAAAAGTTGAATTAAGTTCAAACAAAAATGAAAGCCTTTTTTTTTTTATTAATAAGGTTATTTACTATAGTACATAAGTGATTGTCATCGCCATATCGTCATTAATTAGTGGTAGTAAAGGACCACATATAAAGGAGTTCGTCAAGAAATATTAACAACTAAAAACCAGAGCCAGTTTTCTTAGGACTTTTTAAAAAATAAGAAAAAAATATTTTAAATATCAGAAACATCTGAATATTTTTCATTAGATCAGTTACATATTTTTCAAACTGTGCAGATCAGAAATATAAGGATGAACTCTTGTAGGTACCTAATTTGATGAGCTAAGTCCGGCACCAAAAGCTCTGTCGAATTTTTTAATCATTCGTTGGAGTCTCATAACTCATGATATACTCGATAGTCTTATAGGAGACCGTTCCCAATGGAACTCTATCTAACGGAAATCCCGTTGATGGTAATGACGTTGCTAGCCACTGGTTCCGGTTCGTAAACCTCGTCGTTAGTTCTCATTTCGTAGGGAGCATCGTAAAATTGTTCACTTGGGATCTGATCGTAGATGTTCTCTGTAAAATTAGGCACCAAAGGTATTTTATAGTTGATAGTGAAAGGGAATTCTATCATCCCACTTACCGGATCGGTTGTTGTTCAGTCTTTCATCACTAACCGCTGGGTAAGTAGAATTATTGCCGCGTCCATCAACACCATGGAACGTGTTGAATGTATTCGAGGTGTTGTTGTCCATGTGCATCCGGTTGTTGGCTTCCAGCGTGGAGTACGACATGACGGCAGCATTTCGCTCGTCCTTTGTCTCGGCCGCCTGCACGTTTTCCGTATTCTTCACAGGTCGTGCTTTGTTGCGGTAGAGAAATATGAAACCGAACAAGACCAGCAACGCCACAATGATAGTGGCTCCAATGCCAACTCCAGTGCTCAAGTTAGAGCTATCCTGCCCCTCAACGGTGACCAATTCGCATCGGGGCTGCTTGCCACTCCAAGCCCCGTCGTCGGTGCACTTGCGAAGGTATTGACCTATCCGGTTATAGTTCGGGATACAGTGGTACTCCGCAGTGCCTCCGTACAGGGTAGAGTCGTTGACCACAATTACTCGTCCATTCTCGATTGCTAGTGGACGTCCGCAATCGACAGCTAAATTAAAGTAACAAGGAACCCATTTAGTCATCCTTTTCATGTATAGAAGGGACTTTAATATGCGTATACTCACGTCTACATGTTGGATTCTTTCCGGCCCATTTTCCATTCTTCTGGCAGATGCGGGTGTCGTTTCCGACCATGATGCGGCCTTTGGCACACTTAAAGGTGGCCACAGATCCCACGGCTCGGGTTCCAGCCTCGACAATCAAATTCTCATTGATATTGGGCATGTCGCACATAACCTCAAGGCACTCGGGTGGCTCGTGACTCCAGTTTCCATGCTCCGTACACAGGCGGCGAGAAACTCCATTGAGTTTAAAGTTTATGTCGCATTCATAAAGCACTGCTGCTCCGTAGTAGGTAGCATTGTTGGCCAAGTTTGCTTTTCCGTTGGTGATGTTCTCCGGCGCCCCGCATTCCACATCTAACAAAAATAATTACATAGATAAGTGCGACTTGATTTTACTTGACCAACTTTTTTTAAAGAATATATTTAAAGACCTCCGTTTGGTACTTTTTTGCTTTTAGCGACAAGTTGCTTATGGCGACACAATTTTTATACCCTTGCAGAGGGTATTATAATTTTGGTCAAAAGTGTGCAACGCAGTGAAGGAGAGATCTCCGACCCTATAAAGTTTATATATTCTTGATCAAGATCACCACCTGAGTTGATATGAGCATGTCCGTCTGTCCGTCTGTTCGTCTGTCTGTCTGTTTCTACGCAAACTAGTCTCTCAGTTTAAAATCTATCGCCTTGAAACTTTGCACACACCCTTCTTTCCTCTGCACGCAGTATAAGTCGGAACGGCCCGGATCGGCCGACTATATCCTATAGCTGCCATATAACTGATTGATCGGAAATAGTACAACTTTGGTGTTTTTAAAGTTAGAGAGTTCAAATTTTACATGAGAGCTATTGGCTATTTGGCAAAACATTATGACAAGCCAAATTTTAGAAGGATGGGCCGACTATATCTTATAGCTGCCATATAACTGAACGATCGAAAATGACCCAACTTTCGTGTGTTTGAAGATAGAAAGCTGGACTTAGTACAGATTATATTTTTGGTCATTTAATCCGAACTACCAGTTTCATAACGATCGGCCTTATAGATATCTTATAGAAAATCTGTAAAATAAAATAAAGAAAAAAACGTTTGTTTTGCTCTATTTGGTTGGTGCGTCTTCGGACTTCGTCCGGTATATCGACATAAAATCGTCGGTCCTTCGAAAGTTGCTATAACCGGATTCTACTGTATGTATCATTCGAAAACAATAGTTTTCGCAAGAAATTTTGCGATTCAGATCTTCATAAATGTGGTTCATACCATCATTTATGATAGATGGTTGGACCATGTACACTCAGTGTCAATAAAGAACAGTTTTTTTTAAAGGAATTTAGTTGAATTATTATTATTTTTATACGGAATATCTTAAAGGCAATAAAATCCTCCAATATGCATTCAAGATTATAGTTTGTACTGTACTTACACACACACTCCGGAATTGTGCCGCTCCATTGACCATTGTCCATGCAAGTGGCTAGAGCTTCGCCCACCATTTTATACCCACGTTCACAGCGATACTTGGCCAGAGCACTAATTCTGTGTGAATTTAAAGAACAAATAATAAATTACTCAGGCCTACACCAAAACCTCGAGGCTCCCCTGAACCAGAGTCCAGAACATATATAGATTTCATCACTCACAGTTTCAATACACCTATTGTGTATATATTAAATTATGTAGGCCATGTAATTGCGTTGACCATGATTGTTTCAAGTACATATGTAATACAAGAACATATTAAAGATATGTAATAACTACTAAATTTTATAACGATCGACAGACTTTATCTTATAGCGGTCATATAACTGAACGATTGGAAATGGTATTTCGTATTTGGTAAAAATGCCAAGTTTCGTATTTTTGAAGATAGAAGCTTATGGGACCTATATTTTATTGAACTAAATTGATTTTATTATGATATTCTCATAATGATCGGCCAACTATATCCGTTTTTGACTGCAAGGTTATATTCAACTTCGGCTCCGCCCAAAGTTAGCTTTACTTTCTTGTTTAATTTGAGGTGGTATACATATTATACATTTAAAAAATAATATCTGCTAAAAACAAGAAAGGAAAGCTAACTCGGGCGGAGCCGAAGTTGAAATACCCTTGCACTTAAAACGGGATATATATCGCAAACATCGGATATAGTTGGCCGATCCTTATGAGAATATGATAATATAACCCAATTTATTATAATACAAAGCTAAAAAAAGTCCTAAACTTTTATCTTCAAAAATACCAAAGTTGGTATTTCTACCGAAAACCATATCCGATCGTTCAGTTATATGGGAGCAATAAGATATAGTCGGCCGATCCCGGCCGTTCCGACTTATATAGTGCATGCAAAGGATAGAAGGGTGTGTGAAATGTTTCAAGACGATAGCTTTAAAACTGAGCGACTAGTTCGTGTAAAAACAGACAGACAGACGGACAGACGGACATGCTCATATCATCTCAGGAGGTGATCCTGCTCATATCAACTTAGGAGGCGATCCTGATCAAGAATATATATACTTTATAGGGTCAGAGGTGTCTCCTTCACTGTGTGCAACGCACAAAATTATAATACCCTCTGCAAGGGTATAACAATGCTGGTCAACGCAATTAGACGACCTTCATAATTCATTATATAGTAAGATTTGATGAATTTCTTCTCTTAGGTGTTCCACGGAAACTGCGAGTGAAGGAAACTGCTATATTTGTTTTGGACTTGGGTTTGGTGGAGCCTAAAGGCTATGAAGCAGTTAAAAATATGCGTGGAGGAAAAAAAAAATTGAAAATTGTCGGCTTGCGTTATTCAAATTATTTGTTAAAAAGTGAAGCACCTAAAGAAGACAACATAAAACAGTGCGACAAAAAAAGAAAAAGTGAAGGAACTTTTGAAGAGACCTAGTAGGAATTGTTCATTAGGTCGAGTATGGTATAACACCGTGTTTGAAATTTTTCTAACACCCTCAAAATCTTGATTTATTTAGAAAAAACGGTTTTCGGGACTTTTTTGCTCCTAAAAATTCCTAAGCGCCTAATTTCAAACCGCATTTAAAATTTTAGACGTTTTTTAATAGTTAAATGTTGAATCTTTTGAAAAAAAAGATCTTGAACCTATTTCAACGAAGAGGATACAATTTTTACGCAAGAAACTGACATTTTTGAATTTTTGTCGTGTTTTTTATAGACTTTGACGCCATTTTTTCGGTACAATTTCTAAGAAGTGGTATCATTTTTGATACATATCAATATTTTCTCGTCAATTCTGAATAAAACGAGACCAATTTTATAAGGAAATTATGAAAATTGGTGAAGTTATAACGCTTTTCCCAAAACAAGTCAGTGCAATTTTACTAGCGCAGCGGAGTAAATGTGTGTAAAAGAAAGGAATAAGCGAAATGGAAGGGCACACTATTACTCCGGAACACTAGTAAAATTGCACTGACTTGTTTTGGGAAAAGCGTTATAACTTCACCAATTTTCATAATTTCCTTATGAAATTGGTCTCGTTTTATTCAGAATTGACGAGAAAATATTGATATGTATCAAAAATGAAATTGTACCGAAAAAATGGCGTCAAAGTCTGAAAAACACGACAAAAATTCAAAAATGTCAGTTTCTTGCGTAAAAATTGTATTCTCTTTGTTGAAATAGATTAAAGATATATTTTTTTTCAAAAGCTACAACATTTAACTATTCAAAAACGTCTAAAATTTTGAATTCGATTTAAAATTACGCTCTTAGGCATTTTTAGGAGCTAAAAAGTCCCAAAAAACCGTTTTTTCTAAATAAATCAAGATTTTGAGGGTGTTAGGAAAATTTCAAACACGGTTTTATACTATACTCGACCTAATGAACAATTCAAACTAGGTCTCTACAAAAGTTCCAAATCACTGTCGCACTGTGTAATTAATCGACTTACTTGTATGTTTGAGCTGTGTTTTGAGAAGATTCTGAGGTGCGGATAAGCGTGCGACCATACATGCGATCGTTGCCGGTTACGGAGAGCAAACTGTGAGCTGCTAGTTTAGGCTCCGGGCAGCGAATTTCTACATAGGAATTAAATAGGACATGGGATATTTTATGAAATGTAAAAGGCCATTTTCCCATAATCAATCCTACCTTCGCACTTCGGCGAGACGTCACTCCAGACACCCGACTCCAAGCATTGACGCTTCACTACGCCGCTGAGCTTATGGGACTGGCTGCAACTAAAGACCACCTCGGAGCCCACGTAGGTGCTGTTGGTCACATATTTGTGACCGCCATATGGGATGGGTAAGATCGGGCCGCAATCAATGTCTATAGAGAAAGTAAATTATATTGAAATAAGCACTAAATATAATAAGAGGAAGAGATAGCATTTCCTTAGACACTTATGTCGCCCAAGAAATAAATAAACGGGGGTGCCAAAAAAAAAAATTGTGTTTGTGTAAATAACAAAATGTCGACGTCAAACTATTTTCGCCTTTCCACAGAATTAAAAGTGATTTAGGCTAAAATAAAATGAACTATAAAACTTTATGGAAGTGGCGCTAGAGAAAGATTTGAATTTTTGCAAAATATTGACAACAAAATTAAAAAAGCCGGGAAGGAAATTGGAATGTACATTTGTGAAGCCCGTCTAAAAATGAGGCCCCATTTGGATGAATTTTTTTCCAAATATAAATTAGGCAAAAGACATAAAGGTATATGGGCTATTCCGGCAGATGGTCAACCAGGACCGAAAAAATAAATGTCCATATTCCTCGATTCTTTTTTTGTATTTTCACAAATAAATATTAAAAAAAAAAAAAAAAAAGCCCAAAAAGTAAAAAAATTTAATTTTCACCTTTTTTTTTACATTTAAAGCAGTGGTCGGCACCACAATACATTGATATAATTTTACCGCATTAGTGTTAGTAACGAATAGCAGAAAGTAGGCTTTGAGCATGACGTTTCACACATTTATACTGTATGTGTGTGGCAGAGCTCGGGCAGAGAAATTTCCTATGCCCCCGAGATAGGGCCGTGCCGACCTCTGATTTAAAGACATTTTTATGTTTATTTATTTCTCAAGGAAAACATATGATGTGTTTGCTATTTTTGAACTAAATCTCTTAAAAACAATCTAATAAGACGAGACAAATTCGAAGAGAGCGAAAAAATGTTCAATTACCTCTTAATTTGTATTTTGATTCTTATCTATGTTCTAATCGTACGTTCGCGACCCAAAACATAATTTTATTGTAATTGATTCGCATTAAGTGAAAGCAGGTGGATGAAACTTATTGTGTTAAGCCATTATAGTGTAAACTATTAAAACTTTAAAAAAATTCAGACTTTTTCAAGAATATTTTTTTTATATTGAATTTTAAAGTGGCGTACGTTTTTTTTAAACAAGCTTATAAATATTTTTCTATGGATAAAAGAAGTGACAATTGAAATTAAATTAAGCTAAAATTAAAAATTTCAAAATAGAAATTGGTAAAACATGATTTTTTTAAGAAAATATAAATTTATTTATAAAAACAAAGAGGTAAACAAAAAAAAAACTTGTATATGGCAAAATCGTACGTTCGCGACCCGTACGTTCGCGATCCGTACTTCATTGACAAAAAATAGAATCTTTACTAAGTTTCAGCATTCTATCTTCAAATACACGAAAGTTGGGTCATTTTCGATCGTTCAGTTATATGGCAGCTATAAGATATGGTAAACCGATCCTTATGAAATTTGGCACGTCGTATTTTGCCAAAAGTAGCTCTCATGTTAAACTCTCTAACTTTAAAAACACCAAAGTTATACCATTTTCAAGTTTCAAAGTTCATTTTCATTTTCAAGTGCAAAGTTTCAAGTCGATAGTCTTAAACTAGTTCGCGTAGAAACACACAGACGGACAGACAGACGGACCGACGGAAAGACGGACATGCTCATATCAACTCAGGAGGTGATCCTGATCAAGAATATACATACTTTATAGGGTCGGAGATGTCTCCTTCACTGCGTTGCACACTTTTGACCAAAATTATAATACCCTCTGCAAGGGTATAACAAGAAAGGAAAGCAAACTTCGGGCGGAGCTGAAGTTGATATACCCTTGCATTTAAAACCGGATATATATCGTAAACATGGGATATAAATGGCCGATCCTTATGAGAATATGATAATATAACCCAATTTATTATAATACAAAATCTAAAAAAAGTCCCAAACTTCTTTCTTTAAAAATACTTAAGTTAATATTTCTACCAAAAACCATTTCCGATCGTTCAGTTATATGGCTATAGTTCAGCTATAGGATATAGTCGGCCGATCGTTATGAAATTTGATAGGTTTATTATTTTGCCAAAAATAGCTCTCATGTATTTGAACTCTCTAACTCTAAAAACACCGAAGTTATACCATTTCCGATCAATCAGTTATATTGCAGCCAGAGGATAGTGTGGAAAGAAGGGTGTGTGAAAATTTTCAAATCGATAGCTTTTAAACATCGAAAACGGACAGACGGACATTCTCATATCAACTCAGGAGGTGATCCTGATCAAGAATGAATATACTTTATAGGGTCGGAGATGTCTCCTTCACTGCGTTGCACATTTTTGGACAAAATTATAATACCCTCTGCAAGGGTATAAATATATATTTACAATTTAAAAAATATTAATTTAAAAAAAAATCGATAAATTTTATTAAAAAAAAATTCAAATTAAAAAAAAAAAGGACCTCTGCAAAACAAAAATTGAAGAAAACATATATATACTATAAAATATATACTAAGGCACGTTTGTGGCCCCTTGCAGGATGTTCAAACATTAAGTTGAACATAAAAAAAGCTAAAATAATGTTAAAACATTTAAAATATTAAAATTCAAATTAAATAATACTTTTACTAATTATTGAAAGAAAAAAATGTATTAACAAAATACAAGAACAATAATAGACATTTATACAGTCCACTAAAAATTATAATCGAAGGAAAGTAACATCAAAGTTATTAAAAAAAAAATATTAATCAAAAACACATCAAATTTACACCTCTTTTTGTGGCCCTTTCCAGAATTTTCAAGGATTGAACACTATTATATATACAAATTCTTAAGTTAGAGTTTCAAGGGATCGGACGCATGAAATAAGAGACAAACAGCATGGTCTATAACCGATCCCCTGAGCCTAACCGAACCGAGCGTAGCACAAGTACATATATAAGTGGTGCGATTATCGCACTCAAGAAAGGGTCGCATAGCATGTCAGCGAGCAGTGCGTTGATAAGTAGTTTTAAATAGATATAAGATTTTCATGTATCTTACTTATAAGAGAACATTACCAAATAAAATCAGTTTCCAAAAGGAACTCTTTGGAGTAAGACCTATTTATTTTAGGGCTCCTCTTAACATAGGTATTGCAAGAGTCTTTATGAAAAATCGTATAGCACGCAATACACTATGAGTGCTGGGTATAATAACTGAGTAAAAATAAATTCTAGCTTTCTTCAAACATTATGCCCGGTAATTTATATAACATACAGAAGGAATCATCTCCGATCGCATAAAGTACATACGAGGGCAGTCCGAAAAATACTACCGCCCGATGGCCGTGTAGTGTAGTGTAGTGTAGTGTAATCGGACACGTAATTTTGTTTTAACTGAGTATGGAATCGGACGGGTCCGCGGATTTTAGAAAAATGAAGAAAGAGCAATATCGGTCTGCGCAGCGATATCGCGCAGCGAAATCAAAGAGCGTTTGGATGCTGTGTAAGGTGACTCTTTTCCTTCGATGGCGACCGTAATATTTGTTCAACGAGTTTCAACGTGGTCGCAAGTCAGTTTTTCAGTGCCCCAAAAACGACTACCACGGCGGATAACGTGACAAAAATCCACGATCTCGTATTGGCACACCGCCGATTGAAGATGCGCTAGATAGCTGAGTCCTTCCCTGCATGAAATTTTGGCATAAAAAAGCTTTCGGAGCGATGGGTGCCGCGATTGCTCACTCCGGACAACAAACGCAGCCGTGAGACCACTTCAGATCATTGTTTGACGCTTTTTGAGCGCAATCCGAAGGATTTCTTGCGTTGTTTCGTGACCGTCGACGAAACATGGATACACTGGTACACACCAGAGACCAAGGAACAGCCGAAACAGTGGACGAACACCGGCGAACCTGCTCCGATGAAGGTGAAGACTGTCCCATTTGGCACGAAAGATGAGGGCCACCGTTTTTTGGAATTCACAAGTTGCAAAACTGTCACAGGGCTGTAGTGCCCCGAATTATTGTGCCGAGTTGTAGAAAATACGGCCCCATTTGGCGAAGACAAATACGGCTCTCAAAACAACGCACCGATTCACCAATCCGCCAAGGCCAAATAGGACGAATTGGGCTATGAACTGCTACCCCATCCATCATATTCCCCCGATTTGGCCCAGTGTGACTTATTTTTGTTTCCAGACTTGAAAAAGTTACTCGCTGGACAGAAATTTGCGTCGAATGAGGAGGTCGTCGCCGCCACAGAGACCTATTTTGAAGACCTCGAGAAAACGTATTTTTCAGACAGGTTAAAGATAGGGATGTCGGAAATATATCAAAATATCAATATATCGATATATTTTCTCTTAAAAAAAATATTATTATCGGAATATTTTTTGGGCAAAAATAGTCGATAATAATATTTTTGAGTTGGTATTTCCGATATTTTATGTTTGGTCACTCTTAAGCCAGAAATTGGCATTAAGTTATCTTATCACGCCTGGAAGATCGGTTCCATCTGAAAGGTTGGCTTCTGTCATTAAATGTGTTGTCTGTGACTCCCGTAGTCGAATGACATACCAGCATATAACCGAAAGAGTTTTTTTAAAATCATTGAAGAAAGATTTGTTTTGTAATTTAGAGTAATTAGGAGCATTAAATACGAGAATTAAGTAATTAGCATTATTTAGTACATATTTCATGAATTAATTAAGTTTTTTAAAACTTTTTTTTTTATATTATGTTTTTTTATAAATAAATTTGAATACTATGTCCTTAATAATTTAGTTATTTTTTATTTCAAAGAACGTAAATAAAAGTTGCTTGAGAGTGGGTATAAATATTTTTTGTTTTTCAATTCACTTTTTAAATAAAAAATAGCTCTTATTTGCAGTTCATGGCGGATGAAAACACATATTAAAACCTTTTTTTAAATTTACAAACCACCTTTTTTCAATTTTAGCTGACCATAAAAAATATCAAAAATACTCGATATATCGATTTTTTTTGGTGATATTTCTTAATATTATCGATTGATATTTTTTTCACAGCAAATATCATCAATACGATATTTTTTCAAAAACCAACAACCCTAGTTAAAGAAGTTGAAGCATCGCCGTGTCAAGTGTATCGAGATAAAAGGTTGAGAAATAAATCACTATTCCAAAATTTTCGTTTTTCTTTTGGAGGCTAAGTACTTATTGAACCAGCCTCGTACATATGTACATATGTATAATCTTAATCACCATCAACATTCGAGTCGATATAGCCATGACCGTCTGTCCGTATGAACGCGTGGATCTCAGAGACTATAAGACATACAGCTAATAGTCAGAGACTATAAGACATACACATACATATAATACTCACGTAGTTCAAGTTTATTTAAAATTTTTTGAAAAACTTTATATAGATGTATAGATGTAAGAGATGTAGACATACCATATATATACCAATTCCCATATAAACGTGTTAAAATTTTGAACGCGTGGATCTCGAAGACTATAAGAAATAGAACTAACCACCTGGAACTTTGACTCATACGATTCTCACGCAGATTAAGTTTATGTCTAAATTTTGCCAAGCCCACTCCCGCCCCTAAAACTGTTTTAATAGCTAATCTAAACCAAAAATTAATGTAGTCAAATCGACCAATTTTTAGAGGCGTTATAGTTATATCCAAGTTCTCCACGGCCACAGACAGTCAGCCGCAGCTATGAAGCGATCAACAAGCAGAACTTTGCTACTACCATGACTGTACCATGACCGACATCACTGTACCAAGAAAAAGAACAAACAATCCACATGCTGTACAACACTTCATTAAAACAATAGGGAGTCCAGTATCTGATCGGCCCTGACGCTTAGCAGATGACAAGTTTTTAATTGCAAAAGCAGAAACTTACTTCTTGCTCAAAGAGGGCATTTGTCGTCCGTCCAAAAGCCAGCGGTCAAGCTCACTACATATGGTTAGCAAAAAGGATGGAGGTTGATAATCCTGCTGGGATTATCGTAAACTCAGCGCTATAACTTTACCCAACCGTTACGCAATTGCTCACATTAACAATTTCTCGGAGCAACTAAGCGGAAAGAAGATATTTTTGACCCTCGACCAGGTAAAAGCTTATCAAATTGCAATTGCGGAATGCGACATTCCGCAAACCGCTGTTTGCATACCATTTGAGTTCCCTTACATGCCATTTGGTTTAAAGAACAGGCTTTGGACTTTGCATTAATTTAAGCAAAAGCCATTGACCCAAGCAGAAGTACATTTTTCTTAGTTTTTTTATTAATGAACACGGAATCAAACCTCCAGTCAACGAGTGGAGGCCATACAACACAATGCTAGAGCATCTACCATCAGCGAACTTGCAAGATTCCTTGGCATCATCAATTATTATCGAAGATTTCTGCCCGTTCGTCACATATCCAGGCATTGTTTCAGAATGTTAGGAAAAACGACCAACGCCCAATTAAATGGACACCAGATCGGATTACCGTCTACGACCAATGTAAACAAAGTATCTCAGATGCAGTTTATTGGCTAATCCATTTGATAAGCGCTACCGACCTCGGTATGTGATGCTTCTGATGTGGCGATTGGATCGAAAAAAACTACACCACTTCCGATCGTGAATTACTCTCAGTTTTTGAAGCCATCAAATACTTTCAACACTGCGTGAACCATTTTTAATTAAAACAGACCATTAGCCTCTCGTCTATGCTTTTAGACAGCAGCCAGAAAAGACGTCACCAAGGCAACTTCGTCAGCTTGGCTACATTTTGCAGCTTACGACTGAAATCGTCCATGTTAAAGGGTCTGATAATGTGGTCGCGGATGCCTTTTCTAGGCTATGTACAATCACCATGCTAGTGACCGTCATTCCACAGCAAATCGAGGAAGCACATAATTTCGGTCGTTCATACATACTATTTTTTTTCGTTTTCTTTCTTCCAAAACCTTTTGCATCACAGCGGTAGATCAACGTTCCAGGAAATAAAGCAAAAATTTGTATGGCCAGAAGTTATTCCTGTCATAAACATCACGGCCGAAACAGCTTTAGCCAGGGCTGAAATTGTAAGTAGCCTAAGAAACGAATTTTTCAAATTAAATCTCATTTTCGAAAAGCGATTTAAACTAATTCCAGCCAAATCTATCAAAAAAATATAGTCTATGTTGCGGATCAGGGGTGTCCAAGCTCAGAGCAAACTCCAATATCAGTGCAAACAAGAAAGGAAAGCTAACTTTGGACGGAGCCGTAGTTGATATACCCTTGCAGTTAAAACCGGATATATATCGCAAACATCGGATATAGTTGGCCGATCCGTACTCCGAGACGAGATTTTGCAAGAGTAAGACGTGTTATTGGTGATTCATCAAGTCCATTCAAATAAAAAACCCAAGGCTTTCGGGAAGTTCCTTCACTGTAGGACTGCAATCGTCCTACCTATCTTCACGTTAGCAATCCCCCAGTGAATCAGCTATAAGTGATTCCACGGTATTTTCTTTTCACAAGCACTGGGCCCCGGCAATTGCTGGTGGTCCACTGATCTCCACGAGGCGATCTAATGTTGAAGCTTTAAGCATTCAACAGGTTTGTGTTTGAGCTAAGCAACCGCGACACACTAGCGGACATTCATCCTGCATAAGTCTAGGTGGGTCGTAGGACCGGCTTAGCATTTGTCTCCCATCTTAGTTAAATACTTAACTTTATTTGGTAAAGTTTTTGCTAATTGCTAAAATGGATAAATCTCTCCAAAAACAATCCATCGATTTTAAATCAATGAGGAATACTGCTGGAGCAACTCCCGCCGAACTACGAGCTAGTTTGGGAGACGGTCTATCGGACAGTTGCTTAAATGTTGGCAGTACAACCAGATGGGCTCCCACAAGCTTCATCACAACTTGTACTATAACGTCCTCGATCTCATCTCAAATAACGTTGACAACAAGCTCGAATGGCAGTTTGTGTTCCGCTGCATCCAGTGCGAGGCATAATCCTGCTTCCACTAGCACACTATCATGCAACCCCACCCCAGGCTGGCAGCAAGTCACAGCAAAGCCAATCAAAGGAATCAATGGACAATCGGAAGAAATGGGCGACAAGGAAGAAATGGACGTCGGGCCTTCCACTTCGCAAGCCGCGATAAACCGCGCCACAACGAAGTGCGACGCAACTTTGCTGCCGGCAAAATCCAACAAGGACAAGCCCAATCAGCAGCATCGCAAGCCACTCGATCTCCCAAGGTCCCAAGGATTATGGTTTCTGGTGTAGTCAGCTACTCTGCCTTCTGCAGAGAGCTGGATGCTCTTATTGGAGACTCTTACTCCATCAAAGCGCTGAACTCAGGTAACTGTGCCATTCAGTCCAACTCCTCCTACAGGCTTGTTGCCAGACACTTCCACGAAAAACGAACTGTTTTCCACCACCACCAGCTGTCAAAAGACCGACCCTTTCGCATGGTAATGAAGAACATTCATCATGACGTCCCATCGGAGGATATTATTGAGTGTCTGCAGGAAGAGAGTCACTGCGTTCTGCGCATCTATACCCCTCGTAATAAGGTAACACAGCTTCCGCTTAACATGAGGTTTGTGGACATCAAGAAGGGAGACAACAACAACAACAACATGTTCTTTAGAACATCTCTGCTGTTTGCAGACACATAGTGACCTGGGAGAAGCCACGCAATCCGGTCCCGTACAATGCCATAGATGTCAGGAATACGGACATACAAAAGCATACTGCACGCGGCACACTGAGGAAACCACCCTACCCTGGAGTGCAAGCTTGAAAAAGACGACCCTAGGTGCTGCTTTCACTGCGGAAGCTCTCACGCGGCCAACTTCAGAGGATGCCAAAAATATCTGAAAGTCGCATTCAAACAAAATACTTAATCAAGGCTCACAGCAGCTACAGAATCGAACTCGTTTTCTTCAACCAATCTCTCACCCGACGTTGGTAAGGAATCATTTGCAAGTGTAGCCAGAAGAAACCTATTCACCCCTTGCAAAGAGATGGAAAGTACTCCCCCTCCAACACATTCCACCGAAAACGCCGCTCTGAATGCCAAACTGGAACAGCTTTTCATGAGGCTCGACAGGATGATGTCCCTAGTAGAGACTCTAATGCAAGCAATCGTGCAGAGGAGTCCACCCTCCACAACCCTCCGCAATGGGAGCGCTTAAATAGCCTGCTGGAACCCCAATGGGATAAGCTCGAATGCAAACGAGATCATTGCTTTCGTAGAGCCGGATGACCGGCGACATGGGGGCGCAGGGATCTTCGTCAAGTCAGCCATAACCCATCAATTCTCTTTCACTCTTTCGGAAGAGCACATTCAATCCGTCTCCATCGAGATATCTACAAGGAGAGGGAGGCTTAAAGTTGCTTCGGTGTACTGCCTCCCTGCTGTCAGGTAGACGGAAGCAGACTTAACGACTTTCCTCTCCAATCTCGGAGATAAGTTTCTTGCTGCCGGTGACTGGAATGCCAAACACAAATGGTGGGGCAGCTACGGGATGTGCGCTAGAGGCCGGACCCTCAGATCTGTCCTGGCCAATGTCAATGACGATATTGTAGCAACTGGAGATGCCACATGCTATCGTGCAAATGCTACCCCCAGATAGCAAATGCTATCTTCTGACCACCTCCCGTTGCTCTTCATAATAAATGAAGAAGCTCAATTCAATAAAGGAGTCCCCAAAATGCTACCCGCGCATGCAAACGTTGCCACTTTTAAGTCCTACGTCGATGTTCACACCGTTCTCTACACACCAATAACAACCTGCAGCGATCTGGATGCATACGTAGATAGCTTCACCTCCACAATTACTGAAGCCGCCCAGAGAGCTACGCCACCTCAGCGCCAATCTGGTCTCCCACCTAATAAGAGGAGGCAAGGGCACTCCTGGATCTAAAAAGGCACCTCAGAAGGCAATTCATTGTGTCAGGCGATCCTGCAACTAAGCAGCGTCTATCTAGCATTACTAATAGACTACGAAGGTTGCTAGCGAAAACCCGCCAAAAGAACATTGATGCCCTGCTGGAGGGAGCTGGCCCGGACAACTGCAGCGATTTTTGGTCGATTTGGAAAATAACGAGAGGAAATAAAAGACAGCCGCTTGTACAATCCCCAATACAAAGCCACACTGGCCGCTGGCTTAAGAACGACTCCGACAAAGCCAACGCTTTTGCGGAACATCAACATTCACACCGCGAAGAAGTTGCAAACTTTTTAAAGCCATGCTAAGCCTGGGACATTTTCCAAGACAGTGGAAGCAAGCCCGGATTATCATGATCCCAAAGCCAAGGAAGCCACTATCTCGAATCGATTTTCGAATTTCTCGAAAGTGTTCGAGCGGATTCTACTCAGCCGACTGTTGGAACTACCACAAGTAGAAGGCCATATTCCTCAACACCAGTTCGGCTTCAGAAAATCCCATGGCTGGCCAGAACAAGTCAATCGCCTGGTCAACCACATCACCCACGGACTCGAGCATAAACTGCACACTGTAGGCGTCTTTCTCGACGTAAAACAAGGTGTGGCACGAGGGCCTTCTTTACAAAATCAAGGAACTTCTCTCTGCAACCTATTTCGCCATCCTGAGGTCTTTCATTGCCGATCGTACCTTCGTTGTAGCAGTAAGGGACTCACGATCCAGCTTGGCACACAATCACGCAGGAGTGCCCCAAGAAAGTGTACTTGGTCCGTTCCCATACACGATGTACACGAGTGATAGTTCCGCCAGTTCCGTCGCCCATCACAGACGCTCGTATGCTTCTGGCTACTTACGCCGACGACACGGCCCTGCTTGCTGTCAGCCTCGGCTGCTGTTCAGGGCTGGTTAAGCGCGATGAAGCGCTAGACCAAGCAATGGAACATTCCCATAACTTGCAGTAAGTCGGCATGCGTCACTTTTTCTCTAAGACTTGTGATCGACATCGTGCATACCTTCAATGACCACCAAAACACCACCTCTCACTGCTACTTAAGTGTACACCTAGATCACTGCGATCAAAGCCCAATGCGTTCGCATACTCCCAAAGCTCGACTGGCTCCTGGGATCCAAAAGCCTCCAGCTCTCGACGAAAGTTTTCCTGCTCAAAGCAATCCTCACGCCAACCTGAACGTATGCGATCGAGGTATGGGGCACCGGATCCAAGCACCAGCGGACTTCCCTGGTATGTGACAAACCAGGCCATCCAAAACGACCTACGCCTTGTCCCGGAGGGCGACCTGCTAAACTAACACAGCCGACGGTACTCGGACAGGCTAACGAGTCACCCAAATCCACTGGCTAGCAGGCTGGCCGACCCGCAAACTCTTAGGCGTTTAAAGAGATTTCAACCCAGCGATTTGCTTCCCGTGTTGTTCACTAATATTGTAAGCTAATGTAAATAATGGTAAATAGTATAGTATAGTCTAAGGTCATGTACCATATTCACCCCACCTTAATATGGTTACCCCATCGCCCGGATATGTTCAAATGGTTCTGAACAATTCCGGGGACTACACAAAAATTTAACTTGTTTAAAAAAAAAAAACAAAAGGTGGCCGATCCTTATGAGAATTTGATAATATAACCCAATTTATTATAATAACAAGAAAGAAAAGCTAATTTCGGGCGGAGCCGAAGTTGATATACCCTTGCAGTTAAAACCGGATATGTATCGAAAACATCGGATATAGTTGGCCGATCCTTATGAGAATATATAATATCATATCATAACCCAATTTATTATAATACAAAATCTAAAAAAAGTCCCAAACTTCTATTTTCAAAAATACCAAAGTTGGTATTTCTACCAAAAACCATTTCCGATCGTTCAGTTATATGGCAGCTATAAGATATAGTCAGCCGATCGTTATGAAATTTGGTAGATCGTAATCTGTATAATGTTTCAGCTTTCTATCTTCAAAAAGACAAAAGTTGGGTCATTTCCGATCGTTCAGTTATATGGCAGCTATAGGATATAGTCGGCCGATCCCGGACTTATATATTGCGTGCAAAGGAAAGAAGGGTGTGTGCAAAGTTTCAAGTCGATAGCTTTAAAACTGACTAGTTCGCGTAGAAACAGACAGACGGACATGCTCATATCAACTCAGGAGGTGATCCTGATCAAAAATATATATACTCTATAGGGTCGGAGATGTCTCCCTCACAGCGTTGTACATTTTTGGAAAAAATTAGAATACCCTCTGCAAGGGTATAAAGGGGCCATTTTTACAACAGCTTATTATTATACTAAGCAGAGAACGACACGGGTGACACCTTTTGATACCAGTGTTCTTTATAGTGTATAGTGATAGTGTATTTTATTTTAAAGAAAGCATCCCTACCTATATTTTCTATGGAGAAAACTTGTTCCAACGCAATTTTGGAGATAATTTTTCTCAATCTAAATATTTTAATTTTTAAGTTTGGGCTGTCAAATGAGGCAAATTGGAGCAAGTGAGAGGGCTTCTAAAAAATTTTAAAGTGCTCACACTGTCAGTGTACCGGCAGCGCTGCGGCAGAATTTCCTACCCTATGCACGCGTGCTATAAAAAATGAGAGTTTGCCCCCCACTTCCCTATGCATACCCATAAATAATTTTCCATATGGCAAGGACGGCCATATGGCAAAAGACTGCGCGGAAGAGCCAAGGTGTGCGTTCTGCAGCAACGCCGGGAAGGAAGCAGGACACATAGCAGGAAGTGGGAAATGTCCGATGTTTAGGAGTGCCCTCTCACAAAGGAAAAGCTAATGAAGTGCACCCAGCTCAACCTTAACCATTGCAAGGCGGCTCAGTCGCTGCTTAGGCAGGCGGTCAGAGACGAAAGGAAACAGCGAAGGTTTTGGGGGGGGTTACATTTTACAGCTGCTACGCCCCGCCAAGATGGGAAATCTCGCGCTACCAAAGAATGCTACAAAGCCTGGTTGCGGATGCAAGAGGCAGATCGCCGGTGGTCATTGGAGGGGACTTCAACGCCTGGTCCCCGGAGTGGGGAAGCCGAGCACCGAACGAGAGGGGTACCAGTCTCCTGGAACACTTTGCGGCACTGGACGTGGTCTTGGCCAATAGAGGCCAAAAGTTGACGTACAGCAAGGCAGGGCGTGGATCTATCATCGACATCTCCTTCGTTAGCAGCGCACTAATTAGGAGGTGCAACTGGGAGGTCAGTGATGCTTTTACTTTCAGCGACCACCAGGCCACCAGGCCTCCACCCGTGGAGGGGTAAGTAGAAAACGGATTCCCAAGCTGACAGGACCGAAATGGAAGGACTCGCGTTTGGGTCGAGAAGCACTCTCAGTAACCCTACAGACGCTAGACCGGACTTCATCATCCTGCCCGGAGGGAGCAGCGGAAGAACTTTCAGGATCACTATCAGATGCTTGCGACAGTGCCATGCCTAGGAGGAAACCCAGCAGAAGAGGAGCATCAGTATACTGGTGGAACCAGGACATTCAGCAACTAAGGACCGCCTGCCTGCGGGCAAGAAGACGCTTCCAAAGGGCAAGAGGCTCAGAGGACCTAACCGACGAGGCGGAGGTGGACCCATGGGGCACAGTCAAAGATGCTGCCAAACGTGGGAGGCCCAAAGGAAAGCAGGAGACGCCTTTAAGCCAGCGTCGTCACGTCGGTCTTGCTGTACGCAGCGCCGATATGGGCTGCGTCAGTCAGAAGACAACAGGGGCTTAAAAAAAAGCTAGGGGCATCATACAGACTAGCGGCCCTACGAGTCATATCCGTTCTAGCCGGAATGATTCCAATCAATATTCTGGCTAATGAAGCGGAGGAAATCTACGCATCCAATCGGCAACGGGGAAGGAATTCATCCCGAGAGGCCATTAAGAGGTCAGCCCGACAAGCGGCATTATCCTCATGGCAGGAGAGGTGGGACGCAACGACCAAAGGTAGATGGACGCACAGTGCCATCGTCGGATCGCTACCAGATCCGGAGCAGCTTGTGGAATTCATGTGTAGCTCACAGGAGCAATGGGACTGGGTAAGCCAGTTGATAGCTTATACACAGGGCGACTTAAGAAGACTCGAAAATGAACGTCGCTTAAGGGAAAATGCCTAGACTAGGCAACCCTTCCCCGCGAAGTAATACTTAGCAGTGGTACCGCGGGGTCTGTGGTGTGTGCGGGGGTGTCTTTAGTACGTAGGCGCCGGCTAGACATGCCGGTGAATCGTGCATGCTATTGGTACGGGCCAATAGTATCTAGGATAGATTTTCACCTCAATGGCGCCATCCAAAAAAAAAAAAAAAAAAAAACCCATAAAAATTTTTGTGAGAGTAACAGTCGTCACTCATAAGACAAAAGGCAATACCGACACACACAATTTTTGTGTGAGTACAAGACTTGGTGCACGGATACCTAGAACATACAAAAATAAAAACAACAAAACTCTTTTATACGATCGTTTTATGATCTTCTTTTAATGCCTTTCAATCTTTTTATGCCTTTCAAAGTGTGCCTGCGATCCACACTCAAGAAACTTACCGAATAAAAAAAGACTCCCGCACTTTCTTGCATGGTAAATACTTATGTATACCCAAAACTTCGTGCATGAAAGATACTCGGGTATCTAAAATACTCGGTGTTTTTCGTATGTACTCATTGTGCGAGTGGCATACTGCCGTTCTCTGATATTATAAAAAATAAAGCAGAGCTTCAGGTCGACCAATTTAACAGAAACAAAAACAAGAAAGGAAAGCTAACTTCGGGCGGAGCCGAAGTTTATATACCCTTGCAGTTAAAACCGGATATATATCGCAAACATCGGATATAGTTGGCCGATCCTTATGGGAATAGGAATATATAATCGAATTTATTACAATACAAAATCTAAAAAAAGTCCCAAACTTCCATCTTCAAAAATACGAAAGTTGATATTTCTACCAAAAACCATTTTCGATCGTTCAGTTATATGGCAGCTATGGGATATAGTCGGCCGATCCTAATGAAATTTGATAGGTTGGATCAACTGACCAAAAATAGAATCTGTATTAAATTCCAGCTTTCTATCTTCAAAAACACGAAAGTTGGGTCATTTCCGATCGTTCAGTTATATGGCAGCTATGGGATATAGTCGGCCGATCCTAATGAAATTTGGTAGGTTGGGTCAACTGACCAAAAATAGAATCTGTATTAAATTCCAGCTTTCTATCTTCAAAAACACGAAAGTTGGGTCATTTCCGATCGTTCAGTTATATGGCAGCTATAGGATATAGTCAGCCGATCCTTATGAAATTTGGCATGACGTAATTTTTTGCCAAAAGTAGCTCTCTTGTCAAATTTGAACTCTCTAACTCTAAAAACACCAAAGTTATACCATTTCCGATCAATCAGTTATATGGCAGCTATAGGATATAGTCGGCCGATCCGGGCCGTTCCGACTTATATACTGCGTGCAAAGGAAAGAAGGGTGTGTGCAAAGTTTCAAGACGATAGCTTTAAAACTGAGAGACTAGTTCGCGTAGAAACAGACAGACGGACAGACAGACGGACAGACGGACAGACGGACAGACGGACATGCTCATATCAACTCAGGAGGTGATCCTGATCAAGAATATATATACTTTATAGGGTCGGAGATGTCTCCTTCACTGCGTTGCACACTTTTGACCAAAATTATAATACCCTCTTATAAGTAAGATACATGAAAATGTTAAATCTATTTAAAACTACTTATCAACGCACTGCACGCTGACCTGCTATGCGACCCTTTCTTAAGTTCGATAAGCGCACCACATATTTTTGTTTTATTTATGTTAGGCTGCAGGGGATCGGTTTTAAACCATGCTGTTTGACTCGTATTTCATGGGTCCGATTCCTTGAAACTCTAACTTAAGAATTTCTATATAAAATAGTGTTCAATGCTGGAACAGGTAGAAATACCAACTTTGGTATTTTTGAAAATAGAAGTTTGGGACTTTTTTTAGATTTTGTATTATAATAAATTGGGTTATATCAATATCAATATCAATCAATATTCTCATAAGGATCGGCCAACTATATCCGATGTTTTCGATACATATCCGGTTTTAACTGCAAGGGTATATCAACTTCGGCTCCGCCCGAAGTTAGCTTTCCTTTCTTGTTTTAATTTAATGAACAGTCATATTGACTGATAGAAAGTTCGTAAGCCCTAATAATCGATTTCTGGGTTGGGAGGTCATTGCGTCGCAGGCGGGATCTGCTGGAAACCCGAGTCAATCCCCGAGCGAGGAAATTTGAGAGCGAAGACAATTTTTCCTTGTAGGACACTTTCAAATGTCGAAATCCAGAAGCAGGATTTCGACTTTCACTGCGAGGCTGCCCAGATCCCGGTGGATGTTTTCGAACATACCAAGGTGCCCCAGTAATAGTTCTCAAGTTTTTTGACTATGCGCGCTGTATGATGTCTATGTTGGTGCTATTGCATACGTCCAGACTGGCTTTAGCACTGAATTGTAGAGTAGTAACTTGTAGTCTAGGCACAGTGGCGATCGTGATCCGTTGTACGTTGCTAGTTGTTCATTCGTAGGAATATCCGCAGTATACAAAACATATAGACAAGGGCCGCGTGCGCTTCTATGTGGAGGTATAATTCCAGTAGCTTGTGGGTGTATGTCGACAAATATTTTTTAATTTTGTGCATGAGTCCATTAAGCTAAACTTCGTCGAAAGCTTTAGATACGTCGAGAAAAATAGCGCTACAGTATTTTGTCTGTTCGAAGGCGTATTGAGCGTATTTCAGATGTTAATCCGTCACTTGCTTCATGGTACAATTGTTTTTTTGGAAGTCAAATTGGTGTGCCGGGATCGGTATTATTATTATAATGGATTTCTTTCTTAAAGATTAATTATTCCAATAAAAAGTTTACAGACGACCTCTATAGCGCATTTTGGAAATTCGATCAACATATTTTCCGTCAGTAAGTGGCCACCGGGAGACTTTTTCTTCCTGTTGGTAAAGAGCCTGTTCGAGTGATTCGGTTGCTTCCCTAAGGCGCTGCTTTGAAGCTGGTGATCTGCTGTTTTACCAATCAATACGCGTGCGCCTTTGTTCTCGCACGAACTGTTTGATTTTCTGGTTAGATTTGTAGTATTTGTTTCGGCCTACTTCCTTCCCTTGAGAAGAACAGATTTTAGCTGCCGCAACGAGTAATTCTTCCATTGTAGTAGTGTAGTCGATGTTCGATTCCATATTAAGCTCCGGGTCGAGTTCAATGTCGGCACTCACGTACTTTTTATACCCTTGCAGAGGGTATAATAATTTTGTCCAAAAGTATGCAACGCAGTGAAGGAGACATCTCCGACCTTATAAAGTATATATATTCTTTATTAGGATCACTTTTTGAGTTGATATAAGCATGTCCGTCTGTCTGTCTGTCTGTTTCAACGCAAACAAGTCTCTCAGTTTTAAAGCTATCGACTTGAATCTTTGCACCCACCCTTCTTTCCTTTGCACACAGTATAAAAGTCGGAGCGACCGGGGTCGGCCAACAATATCCTATAGCTGCCATATAGCTGATTGATCGGAAATGGTATAACTTCGGTGTTTTTAGAGTTAGAGAGTTCAAATTTAACATGAGAGCTATTTTTGGCAAAATAATACGACATGTTTAATTTCGTAAGGATCGGCCGACTATATCCTATAGCTACCATATAACTGAACGATCGGAAATGACCCAACTTTCGTGATTTTGAAGAAAGAAAGCTGAAACTTAGTATAGATTAAATTTTTGGTCAGTTAACCCAACCTACTAAATTTTATAGGGATCGGCCAACTATATCCCATTGCTGCCATATAACTGAACGATCGGGAATGGTTTTTGGTAAAAATACCAACTTTTGTATTTTTGACGATAGAAGCTTGATACTTTGTTTGAGAATTGGTTATATTATGATATTCTCGTAAGGATCGGACAACTATATCCGATGTTTTCGAAATATATCCGGTTTTAACAGCAAGGGTATAGCAAAGGCTACGCCCGAAGTTAGCTTTCCTTTCTGGTTGTATATAAGCCAGTTTTTGAGTTTGAAACTAATATGGCACTTATTAGATTGCGAGGTATGTTTTTTGTCACCGCAAATTAATAAGGTCTGGGAGCTTGCGTGGGTCTGTTGGCCAGTATGTGGGACTTCTAGGGGAATTATAGTCCAGGGGAATCATGAAACGATCCCCAAATAAATTGTAGAAGTCCATAAATTGTTCTTCCGAGATTGAGAAGCGAGGAGGACAAAAAACGGCAGCGATTTAAAGGTTTCCGTTACTTGACTGAATTTGTATCGATGTGGCCTGCAAGAAGTTTGTTGCAAACCTTTTGTGAAAGTGGTGTTTATTGCGTTTTCTGATTAGAACTCCGGTTCCGCCGTGGGCTTTCCCATCCGGATGATCTATAAGCTAGATTGTATAGCCTCTGATTTGAAAGTTGTATTTACTCAAGCATAACGTCAATATGGTTTTCGTTTAAGAATTGTGACAATTCTAGTTTATGCCGTTGGCGTTCCACATTGATATTCGTAGAGTCTGCAAAGATTATTTAGACTGTTGTGCTACGAGCAGCTGTATTACCATGTTCTGGTTTTGAACAAGTGTTTGCATGGTCGTTTTCATGAATGACATAAGCTCCATCATACTTTATTGGAGGGTAAGCATCATAGTTTTCGTTTTGCTGTGTGGCTGTTCTGGGGCCTGTTGAGCGCTTTGTGAGTTAAGCTGAATTGGATTTTCCATTCCAGATCATTAAGCCTCGACATAAGAGAAGCCGTGGTTTCGGGAACCGAATGAGAACGTCGCTGTTTTGGCGAAGAAGATGTCTTAGTTTTTGATGCAATGTACACATTCTGTGGATTTTGATTGCGCATTGAGGTCGCTTGTCGCATGCGACTCGTCAATTCCTCGTACACCAAACATCCTTTATAGTTCACTGTACGGTTGTCTCTGCAGTTTCCACATTTCTTCACGGTACTCTCCTTGTTTGTAGTGCAATAAGCGGAGTTGTGGACGTCCCTGCAGACTACACAGACAGCTCGAAGTATGCAGTATGACCAAGTGTGTCCATACTCTTGGCAAATAGTGCATTGCACTGGACCGTTGCGTATATGTGGCTCTTTCACGGTGTTGCTCGAATGCAAAAGATATTGCAGATCCTTTACAGATAGTAAAGATCCCTTTACTACCAATTTTTTACTTTTATGCCCCTGCTGCTTTTCAGCTGGTACGTGTAGTCATTTTTCTTAGCATTATCAAGAAATTTGGACGCGATTCGGAAGTGCTCTTCAGTCTTTGTTTGCCCCTTTGTTTCATAGATGTTTCCTTTGATAAGCGGAACAACATGAAAGTTGTTACCGTTCCCGATCAACGCCACAATTTGGTTCACCAGGGCATTTGAGCTTTTCTCCCTGATATATATTGGAGGGAACTTATGTTTCTTTGCGGTGTCTCGCGATGGTAGTTTTTTCTCAACCACCGCCAGTAGGTCATATTTGTTGCTATCCAACAAATCTGTTGGATCTGCCAGGTGCTTCGTGGATCTTCTGGACGCTGTTAATTTTTGTTTTACTGCCAGCAGGATTACTCTGCGGGCTAAGCTTGCGCCTAATTTGAATGTAGCGATCCATTCCAGTCTCTGATGAAGGGGCCGCTTTGACACTTTCCGAAGTATTTGTCTTTGTACTCGCTGTAGTCGTTGACGTCGCGGTATTTTGAATTGCAGTCGTTATCGCTGTGATTGCAGAAATTCTAGCACTGCTTGGTGCGTTATTTGTTTTCGCCATTGGAGGGGGGAAAATTGCCTAATCTGACGTTAGATTAGCCAAATCGGCCACTGTGCACTGCCTGTGTCGTTCTCACCACATACCATAGCACACTGAGGAATTCGCCCTGTTTTTGTGGCATAAAAGTGTTCTTTTTGTTTAAGTTTTCAAATTTTTGATATAAAGTTTTACTTTATTAACAATACACCATGTATTATTGTTACACCATATGTTATCTTACATACCAAAAATGGTATTTTTCCAGTCCAGAATTACAATACCAGCGATTATAGTCAGCTGTTGGGAAATGACGTTTCGTGTTTGCATTTGGCTTCATTTGGTAGTGTGTTTTCAAACACATATTTCTTGAACTTCGAATCAAAAATGAATAAAATTTAAAATGGATAGTCATGCTCGAGCTTATACCATTTGTTAATACTGATATTTTGCGAAATTCGCGCGTGTCTATCTTACAATATGTAATTATAAAAAGTGGTGTCCTTACAAAGCTTTCGTAACCAAAGTTTAACTTTGGGAAGAGTATTACAAAAATTTTTAGATTTATTCACTGAGTATCTATATTCATATTGTAGAGCCATAAATTCTCAATCCAGAACATCTAGGCTCAATTGCGCCGGGGTGGGACACGCCTACTTTGCGCCTTTAGGCTCAATTGCGCTGGGGTGGGACACGCCTACTTTGCTTCAAAAACTTTTCAACACTAGGAAAAAAACCCGTACAAATATCTTGCCTCGCTTGCAAGTCAATTAATGCCACAACAGAGCGAATTCCCTGCGATTTCCCGCAAATAATAATAATACGACCACGCCCATTTTTGTTTAAATGCATACAATTATGGTCATAAAAAGAAAACAAAATTATGTAATATTTAATTTTTTACCATTGTCTCTCAGTTTTAAAGCTATCGTTTTGAAACGGCACACATCCTTCTTTCCTTTGCACGCAGTATATAAGTCGGAACAGCTCGGATCGGCCGACTATATCCTATAGCTGCCATATAACAGATTGATCAGAAATGGTATAACTTTGGTGTTTTTAGAGTTAGAGAGTTCAAATTTGACACGAGAGCTATCTGCCAAATTTCATAAGGACCGGCCGACTATATCTTATAGCTGCCATATTACTGAACGATCGGAAATGGTATTTGGTAGAAAAATCGATTTTTCGTGTTTTTGAAGATAGGAGCTTGGGACTTTTTTTTAGATTTTTTATTGTAGTTTATTGGTTTTATTATGATTTAATCATAAGAATCGGCCAACTATATCCGATGTTTGTGATATATATCCGATTTTAACTGCAAGGGTATATCAACTTCGGCTCCGCCCGAAGTTTGCTTTTCTTTCTTGTTATTATACCCTTGCAGAGGGTATTATAATTTTGTCCAAAAGTGTGCAACGCAGTGAAGGAGACATCTCCGACCCTATAAAATACATATATTCTTGATCAGGATCACCTCCTGAGTTGATATGAGCATGTCCGTCTGTCCGTCTGTCTGTCCGTCCGTTTCTACGCGAACTAGTCTCTCAGTTTTAAAGCTATCGTTTTGAAACGGCACACATCCTTCTTTCCTTTGCACGCAGTATATAAGTCGGAACGGCTCGGATCGGCCGACTATATCCTATAGCTGCCATATAACTGATTGATCAGAAATGGTATAACTTTGGTGTTTTTAGAGTTAGAGAGTTCAAATTTGACACGAGGGCTATCTGCCAAATTTCATAAGGATCGGCCGACTATATCCTATAGCTGCCATGTAGCTGAACGATCGGAATATATCCGGTTGTTTTGCGATATATATCCGGTTTTAACTGCAAGGGTATATCATCTTCGGCTCCGCCCGAACAACATAAGGGACAAAGGGACAACATAAATATTGATAAATAAATTAATAGTTTCTCTTGAAAATTCGAAGTCACCTCACTTTTTAAACACACCTCGTATGTATGTATTTTTATTTTATTTTTCAATAACTGAATGCAAAAACAGAATTTTGTTTATTGTATCTGAATTGTAAGCTATAATGCATCGTTTTTCTGATATTATTCTGATATTGCTTGCAGGAATACAAAAAATTGTGCAGCTAGTTTTATAAAGTAAAGGAAAAATATTTTTGCAAGTCACTCGTCATTCTTGATTTTTAAAAATACTTCGATATAGTAGGTGTGCATTCTATAATTGACCAACTCCAAGAATGGAAAACAGGGCCGAAAATAATAAATTACGTCCGAAATTTCATGCTTAAAGCATAGTACTGAGTTGACGAAAATCCGCTGTCGCACGAGTGACATCTGTCAAACTCCATATAAAAAAAACGGTGTAAAAAAAGGAAGAAGAAGAAATTTTTGCCTCCTAGATTTTGCGGGTACTGAGTTGACGAAAATTTTTGTTATCGATTTAAATGGTGTTGCCGGATCAAAAAAAATAAACAGCTGATCTCGGGGAGTTGAAAGAAATAATTTCATTTATTTCTATAGGTGTGACATGGAGGGTCAATTGATCAACCAAAAAAATAGTCGGCCCGAAAATTTTCGACGCGCCAGGACAAATTAAAATTAATTTCTGCGGTCAAGGCGAAGCCCATAATATGGGATTTGACCCACAAGGGGCATTTTAATGCCATAAAGTGGCATTGAAATGATTTGTAATTGATTTGGATTTTGATTTTGACCCAGTTTTCTATTTCTTAATCAGCTCCATATTACTTTAATATTAACTTTAACCTATGTAGGTAACCTTTTAAATGATATAGAGAAATGATACTGGGGCTTATACTCCGGGGCATCCCTATTCCTATCAAAGTGCCAGCATCTCCACATTTGCAAAAAGCACAACTGTACTTGTGTCATAGCATGCAAGTCCCATGCAATAAATATAGTCAGCAAAAATAAATGGAACACACACATAAATAAACTTAATATATAAACTTCACAAAAAACTAAATATAATAAAATTCCTATTCGCCGAGCTCTCGGAGCCTTTCGACCTACTCAAACAAATAACCTCCTAAAAGAGGCCAATATTCCCCCAATAAAAATACCCCCAATTTCTTAAAAAGAAATCTCCACCAATTACACAGTGCGACAGTGATTTGGAACTTTTGAAGAGACCTAGTAGGAATTGTTCATTAGGTCGAAAATAGTTTAAAACCGTGTTTGAAATTTTTCTAACACCCTCAAAATCTTGATTTATTTAGAAAAAACGGTTTTCGGGACTTTTTTGCTTTTAAGGGGGTGGTAAGGTCAAATCATGCGAAAAAAGCCATGTTTTTGTGATTTTTTTCCTGACGACACAGTTTAAATTTATTTACTCAACCAATCGTATATTAAAGTATGACATTAGAAGAATGTTTTATCAAATTTTTACAAAAAAATATTAAAAAATATGGCAATGGTAGCAATTGTCCGGACGTGTCGCCAAAAAAAGCGGTGAATTTGAATTGCGGTGCCCCTCATAACTCGGTGCTGGATCATGTGAAATCAAAAAATGAAAGTTCATTCGTTAGATAATAGTTCGCCCCAGGTAACGCTGTGAAGGTTTTTTGAAAATTGCAATTTTTTAATTTTTTCGAAGACTTTGAAGTGAAAAACACAATTTTTTGGGAAAAAATCGGTTAATTTGTCATTGCAAAATCAAAATTATGAACAAAAAAAAAAAAAACTCGACAGCGTTACCTCGTAAAATATGTACAGAAATAGTGTTAAAACGCTTTAAAGTTTTAAACACAAAAAAATCCAGGGTAAAACGTTTATAAGCAACTTCGTCAATAACTAATAACTTCGTCAATTTTGCTTTAATTGACTTGAAATTGACTTTGACACAATATTCTTCCGATATTATGCATTCAATTTCAAAAATCGTAGTAGTCGTATACGAACTACCGAACTGAGCGGACGTGCTTTATCCGAGCTCCGGGAAAACTGAAAAATACAGCTAATCAAAAAAACTGGGGTAACCCAATATAAGCGAAAAGACGGTGAAATACAATTTACTAAAAGCGACAGACAAGCTTTTTATAACAGTTGTGATGTGCTAAACCAAAACTAGTGCATTGTTCAAAAAAAAAAAGTAAGAGGCACGCAATGAGCTCATTGAGCAACGATCAAAAGAACGAGCGTAGAAGTTCAGTAAACCAAAGAAACGGCTTCTACTCTTACGGCTTCAACCCGCGATACTGAAGTGGAAAAATCGGCGATTATAAGCAACCCGGCTTTACTGACCGTTGAAACCCAAGGGGCACGGTCTTGCTCACCCGGTCTGCTCACTCCGACTCCCGCATCATGGAGTTCGCAGTGTAAAACCCCCCCTCCAATATCGGAAACAAATTTCGCACCAACAACTAGCAGTGCTACAACTTCTGCAACAACAGCGAAAACCTCTGCAACTCAAAGTACAGCGACGTCAACGACTACAGCGAGTACAAAAACAACAACCTCGGAAAGTGCCAAAGCGGTAACGGCCACACAGACTGGAATGGATCGCTACATCCAAATTAAGCGCAAGCTTAGCCCGCAGAGTAATCCGGCAGGCAACAAAACAAAAATTAACCGTGTCCTGAATATCGATAAAGAACTAGACAGATCCACTACTAACAGATTTGCCCTACTGGCGGAGGTTGAGGAAAACCAACCAGCCCTCCAATCTATATTAGGGAAAAAAGCTCGAGTGCCCTGGTCAACAAAATTGCGTCGTTGATCGGGAACGGTGACAACTTTCATGTTGTTCCGCTTATCAAAGGGAACATCCATGAAACAAAGGTGCAAACCAAGTCTGAAGAGCACTTCCGAATCGTGTCCAAATATCTGGACACTGTACAGAAAAACTATTACACGTACCAGCTGAAAAGCAGTAAGGGCCTACAAGTGGTAGTAAAGGGAATAGAACCTGATGCTACCGCCGCGGAAATAAAAACCGCCCTTAAAGAAAAGGGCTTCGCCGCCAAGAATGTTATTAACATTCTAAATAAAGATAAAAAGCCACAACCCCTCTTCAAGGTCGAGCTCGAGCCAGAAAGCAGGTCGCTGAAGAAGAACGAAGTCCACCCAATCTACAACCTGCAATATCTTTTGCATCGGAAAATCACTGTTGAAGAGCCACATAAACGCAACGGTCCAGTGCAATGCACTAACTATCAAGAGTATGGACACACAAGGTCTTACTGCACACTTCGGGCTGTCTGTGTAGTCTGCGGGGACGCCCACAAGTCCGTTTGCTGCACTACAAACAAGGACAGTACCGTGAAGAAATGTGGAAACTGCGGAGGCAGCCATACAGCAAACTATAGAGGATGTATGGTGTATAAGGAGTTAAAGAGTCGCATGCGTTAAGCGACCGCAAAGCGCAACCAAAATCCACAGAATGCGTACATTGCGTCAAAAACTATGCCAGACGTCTTCTTCGCCAAAGCTGCGAGATCCTCATTCGGTCCACTAAACACCACCAACGGCTTCTCCTAAGCCGATGCTCTACGATCTGGAAGGGAAATTCCAATTCAGCCTTACTCTCAAAGCGCTCAACAGGCCCCAGAACAGCCACACAGCAAAATGGAAACTATGATGCTTACCCTCCAACAAAGTATGATGGAGCTTATGTCATTCATGAAAACGACCATGCAAACGCTTGTTCAAAACCAGAACATGGTGATACAGCTGCTCGTAGCACAACAGTCTAAATAATCTATGCAGGCGCTACGAATATCAATGTGGAACGCCAATGGTGTCTCACGGCATAAACTAGAATTATCATAATTTTTGACCGAAAACCATATTGACGTTATGCTACTGGTGGAAACGCATCTTACAAGCAAATACAACTTTCATATAAGAGGCTACACAATCTACCGCACAGATCATCCAGATGGGAAAGCCCACGGCGGAACTGGAGTTCTAATCAGAGAACGCATTAAACACCACTTTCACAAAAGGTTTGCAAAAAATTTCTTGCACGCCACATCGATACAAATTCAGTCAAGCAACGGAATCCTTTCAATCGCTGCTGTTTACTGCCCTCCTCGTTTCGCCATCTCGGAAGGACAATTTATGGACTTCTACAATTCACTTGGGGATCGATTTATAGCCGCAGGAGACTACAGCGCCAAACATACGCACTGGGGATCACGTGTAGTGACTCCCAAAGGAAGACAAATGTACAATGCAATTATAAATGTGAAAAATAAACAGGACTACGTTTCCCCTGGCAGTCCCACATACTGGCCAACAGACTCACGAAAGCTCCCAGACCTTATTGATTTTGCAGTGACAAAAAACATACCTCGCAATCTAATAAGTGCCAAAGCAGTCTCGGACTAATCATCAGACCACTCGCCTGTGCTTCTAACGCTTCTTCAAAGCCTAGAAATAACCGAACACCCCTTCAGCCTGACGACGCCAAAAACGAACTGGCTAAAATACAAAAAGTACGTGAGTGCCCACATAGAACTCGCCCCGGAATTTAGCCTGGAATCGGACATCGACTACACTACGAGCGCCCTGGAAGAAGTACTCGTTGCGGCAGCTAAAATCTCTACTCCTCATAGGAAAGAAGTAGACCGAAACAAACACTTCAAATCTAATCAGCAAATCGAACAGCTCGTGCGAGAAAAGAGGCGCACGCGTCGTGATTGGCAAAACAGCAGATCACCAGCTTCAAAACAACGCCTTAAGGAAGCAACCCGATCACTCGACCAGGCTCTTCACCAACAGGAAGAAAATGCACAGCTGAGGTACATCCAGAATCTCTCGCCAACAAGCACAAAGTACCCCCTGTGGAGGGCCCACCCAAATCTTAGTGCCCCAATTGAAACGACCACCCCGATAAGAAACTCTTCGGGATGCTGGGCTCGCAGCAACGAAGACCGAGCTGAAACATTCGCCACACATCTCCAAAGTGTCTTCCAGCCAAACCCAGCTTCAAATTCATTCCTCCTGCCAGAAATTCAGCCAGAGTCCTCCCCTCAGCCAGCCGTACCTTCATTCCGGCCGAACGTAATTGAAAAAGTCATAAGAGGGCTAAAACCAAAAACAGCTCCCGGCTGTAACCTATTGACCCCAAAGATGCTGATCGAACTTCCAAAATGCGCTTAGAGGTCGTCTGCAAACTATTTAATAGAATCATTAATCTTGGCTATTTCCCCAAAAAGTGGAAGAAATCCATCATTATAATGATACTGAAGCCTGGAAAAGACCACACAATTCCGTCATCATACAGACCAATAAGCCTTCTATCTTGTTTGTCTAATTTGTTTGAAAAATGCTTGTTAACTCGCATAATACCATATCTGGAAGCTTGCAATATTATCCCGGCACACCAATTTGGCTTTCGAAGAAACCATGGAACCATCGAACAAGTGAACAGATTAACATCCGAAATACGCTCAGCCTTCGAACAGCGAGAATACTGCAGCGCTATTTTCCTCGACGTATCTCAAGCTTTCGACCGAGTTTGGCTCATCGGACTCATGCACAAAATTGAAACGTATTTGCCAACATACACCCACAAGCTACTGGAATCATACCTCTACAATAGGGTATTCTTAGTGAGATGCAACGCAGCTACTTCGGGCGACTACACCATCGAAGCTGGAGTTCCACAAGGAAGCGCACTCGGCCCGTGTCTATATGTTTTGTATACTGCGGATATTCCTACGAGCGCACAACTAACAACCTCAACGTTCGCCGACGATCCCGCTATCCTTAGTCGCTCCAGATGCCCAACGCAGGCAACAACCCAACTGGCTAATCATCTCACAATAGTGGAAAGGTGGCTGTCCGACTGGCGCATTAAAATAAAAGAAAAAAAGTGTAAACATATAACGTTTACTCTTAATAGACAAACATGCCCTCCGCTTTTACTAAACGGTATGCAGATCCCTCAAGCTAACGACGTAACGTACCTTGGCGTTCACCTTGATAGACGACTTACCTGGCGCAAGCACATCGAATGCAAAAAGATGCAAAAAGATGCACCTAAAACTGAAAGCCAGCTAACTCAAGATATAGTCATATAAGTGGACTACTAATTTTCTTTAGCCAACTTTGTAAAGCAGTGATGCTTGGAACTATATATACGAGTACAGGTTCATACCTACATAAAATATGAGGTAAATTACGAAAAAATTGTATATATGTAGGTATAACAAATATTTTAAAATATTCTTATTCTGCACGTGCAAGAAAAATTTTAAAAAATACGACACGACACTTGTCCTGTAAGAATAGTTTTTAATTTTAATGTGAAGTGTTATCAGATACCACAGTGCAACAGTAATTTGGAACTTTTAAAGTTTTTTTAAACCAATTTTTCAGTAAATTAGTCATCAGCACAATATCGACGCATTTCCGCGAAAGTATCGTATGTTGAAAAATCCAATTTTACAGGAGAAGCTTTTTTTTTATTTCATCTCTTACAAACAATAAGCAAAATCATAAGATGTTTAAGGGATTAGAAACATTTGTTATTGTATTTCTTTATTTTTGTGCATTTGAAGTATTTTCATGCAAAAAATTTGTATGGACATACGATAATTTCGCGCGCAGATTGAAAAGCACTGTAACATACGATAAAATTGAAACTTAATTTTTATCGCAACTATAGGGTTTTCAGTTATAATATTTCACAGGGTAGTAAGACATTAGGTGCCTAACAATTTTTCATTCAAATCTCAATTTCGAAAAAAGGCGACTTACGATACTTTCGCGGAAATGCGTCGATATGTCGAATATAGCACAAAACCGTGTTTAAAATATTTCTAACACCCTTAACATCTTGTTTTTTTTAGAAAAACCATTTTTCGGGACTTTTTTGCGCTTAAAAATTTATAAGCGCGTAATTTTAAACCGATCTTAAATTTTCCGACGTTTAATTTTTTATAAACAAAAAGGATACAATTTTTACACAAGAAACTGACATTTTTTTCGGACTTTGACGCCATTTTTTTTATGAACGCGTGTGTTCATTATGATGTGTTCTTTTATAATGAACACGTGCTGGCAGAAATAAATGTATATACATACATACAAAAATATTTATGTATTTTTGGTCTTGTACTTTTATTTGTTCATTTTCCTAGAACATAATGGCAAAAAAATATGTCACTATGTCAACGACATATCTCTGCGCGGATGTACACACATACATATGTGGCGGTTGAAACGCCACTCTGCTTAAAAAAAATGGAACTTTCTTCATTTAAATGAAATTGTATTACTCATTTTATCTAAAACCCTGTCAAGATAGTCGGTGTTTTTAAAATTTAAATCAATCAACATGCATATGTAGCACCCTGAAGCAAATATAATGCAAAATTTTAGTGATGCTGTTTTTTGTTGCAGCCTTGTATATTTTGAAATCTATTAAGTCTATCCAAGCTTTATTGTGCTTAAAAAATAACCCAATTTCATTTAAAGTATAATTTTTGAAAGACTCACATTCGCAAATGGGAGCTTCTGCACTCCATTCGCCGCTGTCTAGGCACTCTAGATCCGGAATACCGTGCATGATGTGTCCAGGGTCGCAGGTATACTTTATCTTGGAGTGGACGTTGTAGTCATAGCCCACGACGTATGAGCCAGGTGGCACTGGAGGCATTTCGCATGTGACCAGTTCACAGACAGGGGCTTCCCCTGACCACTTTCCATCCCTGGTGCAATAAAGCTCCGTCGGCCCGTC
This sequence comes from Drosophila bipectinata, assembly GCF_030179905.1. Lineage (NCBI taxonomy): Eukaryota > Metazoa > Arthropoda > Insecta > Diptera > Drosophilidae > Drosophila > Drosophila bipectinata. Next base: position 9,781,096 of record NC_091735.1, on the reverse strand, counting down.
GAGCCAGTGATCCTCGTCGCACTCGTACTTGACCACCGACCCCACAGTCGTGGTGGCGTTTAAAAGGATGGAGGTTCCTCGGTCTGGACGTGCTGGGGCTCCACAGTCCACAAATCGGCAAGACGGAGTTTTGCTTGACCACTCACCTCCCAGTCCGCAAGAGATAATCTAAATCGGAAAAACGGATATAATGGTAGAAAAAACCCATAATAACAAGGACAACAAGAAAGAAAAGCTAACTTCGGGCGGAGCCGAAGTTTAAATACCCTTGCAGTTAAAACCGGATATATATCGCAAACATCGGATATAGTTGGACGATCCTTATGGGAATATGAATATATAATCCAATTTATTACAATACAAAATCAAAAAAAGTCCCAAACTTCTATCTTCAAACATACCAAAGTTGGTATTTCTACCAAAAACCATTTCCGATCGTTCAGTTATATGGCAGCTATAAGATATAGTCGGCCGATCGTTATGAAATTTGGTAGGTCGGATCAACTGACCAACATATAATCTGTACCAAGTTCCAGCTTTCTATCTTCAAAAACACGAAAGTTGGGTCATTTCCGATCGTTCAGTTATATGGCAGCTATAAGATATAGTCGGCCGATCCTTACGAAATTAGGCATGTCGTATTATTTTACCAATAATAGCGTTCATGTAAAATTTGAACTTTCTCACTCAAAAACACCGAAGTTATACCATTTCCGGTCAATCAGTTTTATGGCAGCTATAGGATATAGTCGGCCGATTCCGGTCGTTCCGACTTATATACTGCGTGCAAAGGAAAGAAGGGTGTGTGCAAAGTTTCAAGTCGATAGCTTTAAAACTGAAAGACTAGTTTGCGTAGAAACAGACAGACGGACAGACAGGCGGACAGACGGACATGCTCATATCAACTCAGGAGGTGATCCTGACCAAGAATATATATACTTTATAGGGTCGGAGATGTCTCCTACACTGCGTTGCATACTTTTGACCAAAATTATAATACCCTCTGCAAGGGTATACAAATGAGCAAGGACAAGGACAAAATAAGCACATACCGCCTCACCAACCAGTACATAACCCAGATCACATTCGTAGGTGGCCGTGGACCCAGCTCGCTTCTCGTTGAAACTCACGTTGCCTCCAGTAATGGGCTGGGGGTCTGGACACCAGTCCACCAGGCATTCCGGCTGCTTGCCACTCCAGCCATCAACGTCGCAAGTTCGGTTTTCGTTGCCAATCAACGTGTAGTTTTCGTGGCAGCTATACGTAGCCACCACTCCGAAGCTGGTACGTTCCTCCGACAAGTGAATGGATCCGTACTTCAGCTCGGGCAGCTCTCCACAGTCAACATCTTTAAAAATCAAAAGTAATTATATACATTATACATTTCTCTATTGAACTTATGTTAAACCAATTTAGTTTTAAATGACGAAATACATATAATAATATAAAACAAGAGAGGAAAACTTTATTCGGGTTGTGCCGAAGTTGATATAACCCTGCTGTAAAGATCAGATATATATAACAAATAATGAATCTCGTAAGCCGTTTCTCAGAGAATTTTATTATAAAATCCCTTTTTTATGACGCAAATTTTAAAAAAACTTCGAAGATTTGGAGGTTTATTTCTGATCGTTCAATTATATGGAATCTGTAAGATATAGTCAGCCTATGCGTATAAAATTTGGTAGGTCGGATTAGTTGGTCCGAAATGTAACCCACGAAAAGTTCCATCTCTCTAACTATAACAAGAAATTCATCTTTCCCCACCATATTATTCCCGATATTCATATTTCCTCCCTTACTTTAACTAAGCTTTAAAAGTATGGATTCTCGGAAAAAAATGTGTGCTCGGAAAATAATAACTGAAGGAATTCTGAAGATATATAAATGTCTATAACTCCCCAAACAATTTGACGAATTTCGTTTTCAAATATAATAAGCCAAATAGAAAAAATAAGCCATAGAAATAGTTTTGAAAAATTTTCAATGCATATCTTCCTATACCGGCGCTACAGAAATATGCTATTTGCATGTCGAGAGAGGACGTGGTAAAAATTTGAAACAAACTTAAATTTCGTGGGTATTATAGGAGTCTTCATGCCGTTTATACGCAAAGACGGGCATGACATATCGATTATATCGACTCCGCAGCATTAACTGGAATCAGGAATATACATACTGTAGGGTCGGAAATGATTACTTCTGTATGTTGCATACATTTACACAAATACAATATACCTTTGGACACTATATACATATATAAAATATATATATTCTTGATCAGGATCACCTCCTGAGTTAATATCCGTCTGTCAGTCTTTCTGTTTCTACGCAAACAAGTCTCTCAGTTTAAAAGCTATCGACTTGAAACTTTGCTCACACCCTTTTTTCCTTTGCACGCAGTATTTAAGTCGGAACGGCTGGGATCGATCGACTATATCCTATAGCTGCCATATAACTGATTGATCAGAAATGGTATAACTTTGGTGTTTTTAAAGTTATAGAGTTCGAATTAAGCACACGACATGCCCATACGACATGCGAAATTTCATAAGAATCGGCCGACTATATCCTATAGCTGCCATATAGCTGAACGATCGGAAATGACCCAACTTTCGTGTTTTTGATGATAGAAAGCTGGAACTTGGTACACATTCTATTTTTGGTCAGTTAATCCGATCTACCAAATTTCATAACGATCGGTTGACTATATCTTATAGCTGACATATAACTAAACGATCGGAAATGGTTTTTGGTAGAAATATCAACTTTCGTATTTTTGAAGATAGAAGCTTGCGACTTTTTTTAAGATTTTTTATTGTAATTAATTGTTTTTATTATGATGTTTGCGATATATATCCGGTTTTAGCTGCAAGGGTATATCAACTTCGGCTCCGCCCGAAGTTAGCTTTGCTTTCTTGTTTTTAGATATTTTATTGTAATTAATTGGTTTTGTTATGATATTCTTATAAGCATCGGCCAACTATATCCGATGTTTGCGATATATATCCGGTTTTAAGTGCAAGGGTTTATCAACTTCGGCTCCGCCTTGTTTTTAAATAAATACGAAACATAATGTACAGGCTGCGACAGCTCTATTAGTTTTGGGGGAAATGCAGTGCTTCTGAGTAGCTGAAGTTTGTTCTTATTAAAAATAAAACTGCGTTGTCTCCGTATTAAATTTATTTTCTGGTTGTTTTTGCTAGAAGGAGTGCCCGTTACATCCGTGTCTAAAGTCGAAACATCGTTTACATCAGGGGTGGGCAAGCCCATGGCTCCTCGGGCTCTCAAGGCTCCCTCCGTTATTCGTAATTTTTGGCGTCAGCAAATCGGTCCAGACGGTCGGGTCGCGCGGCCAGTGAGTCGTGGAGATTTACAAAAACAATGCTACACAAATTTCGAAGCAGGTGCGGACCCGACTCCTCGGTCCCGAGTTTGCAACAACAAAAAATAAGGGTGGGTTTGCGCACAAGCAACTTAAAACAAAAACAATTTTAAAGCGAACTGCGCAGTTGTCGTCGACTTCTGCACTGCCAAAAAAGTTTGGAAGTCATTCTGTGCAGTGAATTCAAGACAAGTAAACGTAAAAATGGACCAAGAAATTGAAATTTTAGACTTTAAAAGGAAATATTATTTTACAAAAAACCATAAAATTAATATGATGCAGTGTTTAATTTGTGGGACTATTGTTGGACAAATGAAGTAATGATACGATAAACTACGAAAAATTAATAAGTTAAAAATTTATAAAAAATTAAATGTACTGAAACTGTTTTTGTCAGTGTATTCTTTTTGCTCGCACATTCTGTCTGGCTCGTGGCAGCGACGCATCGCGACGGAGGTGGTTGTTGTTGTAATTTGTTGTTTGGCCGAGCTGCGGCTCCGACCGTTAGATTTCGTGCCCACCACTGGTTTACATCTTTGCTTGAAAGATTCAAGTCGTCAAATCTATGAACATGGTTTTCCGGTCGTTGTCATCTGTGGTAAGCAACAAATTTTTGGCGTTTTTTAATAGTTAAATGTTGTAGCTTTTGAAAAAAAATAGATCTTTAATTTATTTAAACAAAAAGGATACAATTTGTACGCAACGAACTGACATTTTTGAATTTGTGTCGTGTTTTTCAGACTTTGACGCCATTTTTTCGGTACAATTTCTAAGAAATGATATTACTTTTGATACATATCATTATTGTCTCGATAATTTTGAATGAAACGACACCAATTTCACAAAGAAATTATGAAAATGGTTGAAGTTATAACGCTTTTCCCAAAACAAGTCAGTCCAATCTTGCTAGCGTTCCGGAGTAATAGTGGGCCCTTCTATTTCGCTTATTCCTTTCTCTTACACACTTTTACTCCGGAGCGCTAGTAAAATTGCACTGACTTGTTTTGGGAAAAGCGTTATAACTTCACCAATAATTTCCTAATGAAATTGGTCTCGTTTTATTCAGAATTGACGAGACAATATTGATATGTATCAAAAATGATACCATTTCTTAGAAATTGTACCGAAAAAATGGCGTCAAAGTCTGAAAAACACGACAAAAATTCAAAAATGTCAGTTTCTTGCGTAAAAATATCCTTTTTGTTGAAATAAATTTAAGATATATTTTTTTTCAAAAGCTACAACATTTAAATATTAAAAAACTCTACAAATTTTATAATTGGTTTAAAATTACGCGCTTAGGAATTTTTAGGAGCAAAAAAGTCCCGAAAAACCGTCTTTTCTAAATAAATCAAGATTTTGACGGTGTTAGAAAAATTTTAAACACGGTTTTATACTATACTCGACCTAAAGCATAGTACTGAGTTGAAAAATCCGCTGTCCAACGAGTGACAGCTGTCAAACTCCATATAAAAAAAAACGGTGTAAAAAAGGAAAGAAGAAGAAATTTTTGCCTTCTAGATTTTGCGGGTACTGAGTTGACGAAAATTTTTGTTATCGATTTTAATCGTGTTGCCGGATCAAAAAAAATAAACAGCTGCTCTCGGGGAGTTGAAAGAAATAATTTCATTTATTTCTATAGGTGTGACATGGAGGGTCAATTGACCAAACAAAAAAATAGTCGGCCCGAAAAATTTTTGACGCGCCAGGACAAATTAAAATTAATTTCTGCGGTCAAGGCGAAGCCCATAATATGGGATTTGACCCACAAGGGGCATTTTAATTCCATAAAATGGCATTGAAATGATTTGTAATTGATTTTTATTTTGATTTTGACCCAGTTTTCTATTTCGTAATCAGCTCCTTAGCGGCGAAATACATAAACAAAACACCAACATCCAATTGATTTGAATTCATTTTGATTATTGGTTTTTGTTTACAAACAACAACTGTTCAGTATTACCTTATTTCTTCATTTTTTTGGTCACACTACCTCGGTAGTTGAATAAAGTGCGAAATCGCTATCAGAATTTCAACAGCGGATCTTCGTCAACTCAGTACTATGCTTTATGAAAAATTCCTACTAGGTCTCTTCAAAAGTTCCAAATCACTGTCGCGCTGTGTTATTTTCTTGACATGTTTCCTAGTAAATACCATTTGAAAAAAGAATAATTTTGGTTCCCATAAATATGAACATAAAGAACGGGCGACAAAGAAAACAAATACCAAATATGTAATTAAACACAACAAATAATACCTAACATAAAAAGAAAGCCAAACACAAGTATGTTGCATAAACATATTGGCAGGAAAAGTAAACATATGTTGTGCAAAAACATAGTAAAGTGTAAGCATACCATAAAACTAAACAAAAAACTATACCAAATATCATCTAAGACAAAGGATGTCAACTCCAGTAAATTAGCGGTGGTGGAGCGACCCTTAATGAAGCCATGGAGGCATGGAGAGATGACTGAAGAGCAAAGGTGTTGCAAATGAGGAGTAATTAATTTTTTAAATAACTTTGAAATTGCCGACAATTTAGAGATGTCTCTGTAGTTGGGAGCATCGGACTCTGTCCCTTTTTTATTTAAGGGAATTATGAAAGATTCCTTCCACTTAAGGGGAAAAATCGAGGTTTCCAAAGACAAGTTGAAAAGTCTATGAAAAGGTTTTCACAGAGCCCTGGCACGGTGTTTTAGCAATAGCCTGGTACTCCATCGGCGCCTGGCGAATAAACCCTTTTGGGTTTGACCCTTAGAAGTTCAGATAATAAACTATTCTCGATTTTCTGATTGAATTTTGTATGCCTCAGACTGATCTGTCGTTTCACGCGGAGAATAAGTTGTTTGAAAAATTCTTGCGAATAGATCGGACATGTCCTGATCAGAGGTCGCAGATGAATTTTCATGTCGCAGATGAATTTACATGTTTACGCTTAGTTAAATGTTATAAAACTGCTTCGGATCCGGAGTAAATTGTATCCGGCAGCGACGAATATAATTCCTGTAACATCCAGCGTGATGCACGGTAAAATTTAACCGACCTAGTAGATATCTTGAAAAATCTATACTACTGTAGGTTTTTTTATATTTAAAAAAGAGCCTGTTTTTAGTGTTTTTTTTTAAGTTTGTGAGACACCTTGTAAGCCGAGAAGGATTTGTTGATGCGGACGGATATTTCCATGGCTTACATGGGTAAAAAAATGTATTTAAGGTATGGTAAAATTTTTCTTAGGTGACATTTAGATCGGTGCATCAAATGTATCGATAATGCTAATAAGTTTGTGAAAATCAGCTTTACGGAAACAGCGAATCTGATTTCCCACGCTACCAGAAGACTTCTGATCGATACCAGAAATGGTTTCGATTGAAACCTTAAGCGTGGGGTAATATGGATCCTCTAGGTTTGAAAGGGTCAAAGCTCTGAAAAGAGTGGTACCAGATACAAAACATAAATCTAAAAGCCGAGCTAATAAATTTCTAACATGGTTAATTTGACCTAGGGACATGTCAAACATGCCCGCGGTGAAGTCATGGTCCATGATAAGTGATAAATTGGTGAGCTATCGACATAAGATTCCAATTTAATTCTGGAACTTTTAAGGTACCCAGAGCTACGAGGTGGTTACGATCGGTCATAAGATTAAAAACGGATTGAACAGCGGACAAATGATGCCAGTGTGTGGGCGGTTCAGACGAAGGTGGTATATATGACCATGTAATGTATAAAGATTTAGCGGACAAAATGATTTTAATTCAAATAAATTCTATGTCACCAAACTGTTTTGATTTCACCTCTTCAGAAGCAAGCAAGCAAGGGAGTCTACTGAAAAGAGGACTCTACCCACCACCCTTCGCAAAGGTCGATCAGGTCTAAAAGTGGTATACTTACTTGGAAAATTTTCGGAGCTAAAGATCTCCGGCTTTAACCAAGTTTCTGTTAAGGCTATAATATGGGTTGCAAAGAGAGAACTATCAGAATATAGTTTAAGGAGTTTGCTACGTAGCCCACTAGTATTCTGATAGGTAAGTGTTAGGGAGGATATTAGTTTTTTGAATTAGTGGGCGAAGAAAAGGTGGAATGTTGGTCAGTGATTCTAATATGTGGAAGTTTCGCTCCCACTGGTTTTAAAACTTTTTTCTTTAGGGTACTAGGCGGATGTTCTTGGACCAAAATGTTTTCTGGCCAAAAACTGGTTGAACAAATCGTCTTGAACATCATCATATACATTAAGAAATTGTTGAATTCAAACGGTATATGTATATACACATATGCATCGCGGCCTTATAAAGGGATATTTAATCCATTTGTAAGTGTTTTAAACCTATCCTAAGCGACCATAGTCGAGCCGGGATTCCTTATATTGCTCCAACATTTAATTCATTTCTGCCAAACTGGACTCAAAAACTTCCTCTTACATTTGCAGGTCGGTGCCAATCCACTCCAAGTTCCGTCGCGTCTGCATGTCCGTTCCACTTGACCGAGCAATGAGTGGCCCTTGGGGCAGGCGTATTTTATATTCTCCCCCAGAGTGAATTTCTTGCCCATGACAGTAGTGTTTTGCTTAACATCCGGCGACCCGCAAGAAAACGGTACTAACGGAAAGACAATATGTGAAGACATGGCACTCACACTAAGTTCTGTGGCTACTCACTGTGCTGGCAGATAAAGTGCAAGTAGTCCAAGTTGCAACCGACATCGTTCCACAACCAGTTGCGACCTCCATCTAACACCACACAGTTCTGTTCTCCGTTGTAGTTGTTTGGTTGGTCCTTTCCCCAAGTAGGCTTTTGCACCACTTCACCTAGAAGGCAAAGAAAAGCATTAAATGAAAACATTTTTATTCAGAAAATATATATAAAACAGGGGTGGGCAAGCCCATGGCTCCTCCAAAAACAATGCTACACAAATTCCGAGGCAGGTAGCGGGCCCGACCCCGCGGTCCCGAGTTTGCAACAACAATTATTAAGAGTCCGTTTGCGCACAACGCGACGCGACGCAACCATCGCGAGGGTGGTGGTTGTTGTTGTAATTTGTTGTTTGGCCGAACTGCGGCTCCGACCGTTAGATTTCGTGCCCACCACTGATATAAAATAATAAAAAAATTTATAGCTAACTTCTAGCGGAGCCGAATTTGATATACCCTTGCAGTTAAGATCGGATATGAATCCCAAATATTAAATATTTTGGGCCGATCGTTATGCGAATTTTAATTTAAAATTAAATTATTAGAATACATAATTTAAAAAAATTCTCAAGCTTCTATCTTCAAAAATACCAAAGTTGGTATATTTAACAGATGCCATATTCCTATTGTTCAGTTATATGGCGGTTATAAGATGTAGACGGCCGACCCCAATGAAATTTGGTGGGTTTAATCAATTGGAAAAAAATAGAATCTATAGTTCAAACTTTTTATCTTTAAAACCACGAAATCACACGTTGGATCATTTCCGATCTTGCAGTTATAGGATATAGTCCATAGGATTTAGGCGGCCTATCCTTATGAAATTTGGCATGTTGTATTATTCTGCCAAAAATTTGGTATGTCGTATTATTTTTCCAAAAATAAAATCCATAGGAAATCCCAATCCTTAAAACATTAAAGTTATAGAATTTCCGGTTAAGTTACATGGTTACATGGCAAATATAGTAAATAGTCGGCCGAACCTTTCTGTTCCGACTTAAGTGCAAAGAAGGGTGTTTGCAAAGTTTCGAGTCGAGAGCTTTAAATCTGAGAGACTAGTTCACGTAAAAACAGACCGACGGACATGCTCATATCAACTCAGGAGGTGGTCCTGATCAGGAATATATATACTTTATAGGGTTCAAAATTATATAATAATAATTAACCTCTGAAAGAGTATAAACAGTGTAGAACAAATGTTAGTTTTATTTAAGTAACTACCATCTTGAATTTTGGAGATTCGGGATGATGGAAACAAATTGATTGATGGAAACAAATTAGTGCACACAGACAAACAGAAGAGGAAGAAAATAATTTAGAAGAAGAAGAAAAAAAAAATGATTTTTTGGTTCGGTTTTTCTTAAATAATTTCTAAACAAAAAATTGGATTGGGATAATTGAGGATTCAATCGACGCGTATTTAAAATAAAAATGTTATTAGTCTGGAGACTCTAATGTCCCCACCACCTTTATTAGTATTAAACTTGTAGTAGGTCTTTACCTATACAGATCACAGACCGGAAAAACACTATTACTGGATAAAACTTCTTACCGTTCACCCATTTCCAGGTCCGAGACGTAATCCCAGGCTCCTTCTGGGCTCCAATCCAGACAAGCTGCGGCTTCAGTTCAGTCTTGCGTCTCTCCAATTCGGACAGTATATACTGTCTTGTGGCGCCTCTGAAATCGTAAGCCAAGTCGCCACCTATTGATAATGGCCGGATGCTATTAGTTTCTGGTTGCGGTTTAACACACCAAATACGAGTATAACACTGGTAATTAATACTTACCAGTTTGCCTGCAAATGGCTTGAGCTCTATCAAAACTCTCTCCTTTTGTAATGTGGAAGTCGTAGCAGGTTTTGGAGAACGTTGTCACTACAGTGTCTACTCCGAGCTTGGGGCTCAGGCAGCGGTCCACGGAGAACTCGTCATTAGTAAAAGTCTCTACCTCGCACAAGCTCAGACTGCCCTCCACCCCTACCAACTGAATGACCACAAATTGCCCGACCAGTGGTCGGGCACACGTAAAAGTCTTCACGACGCCCTCATCCAAGGTTCCAGGATACCAGGCACACAAAGGATTTCGCTGCAAGTCAGCGCTGCTATTGCCCACACGGATCTCGAGATCCTGCAATGGCTGGTGTCCGCAGCATCCGCGAGTCGTGATCCGCACAACATGCACCGTTTGCGGCGTTAGAAGGTCAACACGCCACCAGGGTGACGGCTCCTTTTGGGTCTCCGAGCACTCTTGGCCATCAGGATTCTAAAAATGCAAAAAAAAAAACTTGATTACGATTTATGAAAAGCATGAAATTTAAGAACTAAGACCATGGAAAAAATCTTTCGTCTATTACACCCATTTCTTTTTTGATTACATTTTTCCATAAATCCAAAGCTTTTATATGGTTACTTTTATATAAAACATAAGTCTAAACACTTTTCCCTTATGGAAAAGTAAAGGACTCACTTTGTTGCCTGGCTTGCCGTCATTGGCGTAGCTCGCAGGACCACTGCGAGTGTAGGAGCTCTGGTTGACAGGCTTTCTGTACGCCACATTAACTCCGCAGAAGGGAAGTTCTCTTTCCCATCCCGTCCGATCGTCACACTTGATCGAAGTAGGCCCAAACAGCTCGTAACCGGTATCGCACTCGTAAAGAGCTTCTGTAATTCCAGAATTTCCCAGTACTGTTCGTACTTTGGAATTTAGCGGCACCGCCGGAGGACCGCAAACTGAAAGGAGCATGAAGTCATTAAATCATTCAATAAATTTCAAGACCATGATAAAATTCGAATTTGGTAGAGTGTATACAATTATAGATAAATATTAACTTAATATTGTAGTTTTTTTAAAAGTGCTTAGCTTTGAATTGTAAAGATTAAATTTTCGATTCTATAAAGTACACGCGTAAATAATTTATTTGAAGCACCTTTTCAGTCGATATTAGCAGGTCCAACAGCGTTTATTACAATACAAAACTTAAAAAATACCATTTCCAATCGTACAATTATATGGACGCTATAAGATATATTCAGCCGATCGTTATGAAATGTGGTAGTTCGGATCAACTGACCAAAAGTAGTACGCAATCTAAGTACGCAATCTAGTCTCTCAGTTTTAAAGCTATCGACTTCAAACTTTGCACACACCCTTTTTTCCTTTGCACGCAGAATATAAGTCGGAACGGCCGGAATCGGCTGACTATATCCTATAGCTGCCATATAACTGATTGATCGGAAGTGGTATAACTTTGGTGTTTTTAGAGTTGGAGAGTTCAAATTTAACACGAGTGCTATTTTTGGTAAAACATTACGACATGCTAAATTTCAGAAGGATCGGCCGACTATATCTTATACAACGAACGGAAATTACCCAACTTTCGTTTTTTTATACCCTTGCAGAGGGTATTATAATTTTGGTCAAAAGTGTACAACGCAGTGAAGAAGACATCTCCGACCCTATAAAGTATATATATTCTTGATCAGCATCACCTCCTGAGTTGATATGAGCATGTCCGTCTGTCCGTCTGTCCGTCTGTCTGTCTGTTTCTACGCGAACTAGTCTCTTAGTTTTAAAGCTATCGACTTGAAACTTTGCACACACCCTTCTTTCCTTTGCACGCAGTATACAAGTCGGAACGGCCGGGATCGGCCGACTATATCCTATAGCTGCCATATAACTGGACGATCGGAAATGACCCAACTTTTGTGTTTTTGAAGATAGAAAGGTGGAATTTAGTACAGATTCTATTTTTGGTCAGTTGATCAATTTACCAAATTTTATTAGGATCGGCCGACTATATCATATAGCTGCCATATAACTGACCGATCGGAAATTACCCAACTTTCGTGTTTTTGAAGATAGAAAGCTGTAACTTAGTACTGATTATATTTTTGGTCAGATAATCCGACCTACTCAATTTCATAAGGATCGGCCAACTATAGCTGCCATATAACTGAACGATCCAAAATGTTTTTTGGTAGAAATACCAACTTTGGTATTTTTGAAGATAGAAGTTTGGGACTTATTTTTAGATTTTATATTATAATAAATTGGGTTATATTATTTTATTCTCATAAGGATCGGCCAACTATATCCGATGTTTGCGATATATATACGGTTTTAACTGCAAGGGTATATCAACTTCGGCTATTCCCCCGAAGTTAGCTTTCCTTTCTTGTTTTCCATTGCTTTTGCAATAAACAATAGAGTTAAAGCCAAATTGTGTAAAAATTTTAAAAGTCAGATTCCCATCATCATTGCATATACATACATACATATATGCGATTTTTTTTTGACACAATAGAACTTTCCCAGAGTTGATCTTTATGTAAAATGTATACATAAGAACATTTATGAAAATTTTAGAAATATAGCTGCATCTCAAAAATTTTTGCCGGAAATTAAATCCTATTAACGATGGGAATGGGGGCACCAGTTGGAAAATTTTGTATTCCCGCTTACCACGAGGTCAAGTCGAGGTCAAAATCGGGGCGGGAGTGGGACACGCCTAATTTGCTTCAAAAAAACCCCTCTCTTGTCTCGTTTGCAAGTTATCAATTAATGCTAGGAAAATTACAATAAAAATAAAAAATTACAATATAGATAAAAGTATGTATAAACATAAAGAAAGTGTATAAACATCTCGAGTTACGTTGATGATTTCATTTATTCCCATGCAAAAGGCAGTTTTTTGCAAAAAATTTGGAATTGTTGCCATCCTGTTTAACCGGAGATATGATATTGCTACACTTGTGAAAGGGATAATTAATCCTTGAGCCCGACCGCCCTTTTCCATGAAGGGTAAAAATTAGTGAAACAGCCAGCAGTCGCTTAAAGACCATATTTGTATGTACGATGTTAAATGGGTTAGGAAAGCGATTGCAGGTTGGTCGCGTAACCATTACAAAGGTTTCCCAAATACCGTTATGACAACAGCGACCACTACACAAAGAGTACGGGATTTATATTTTCTGCACGTAGAAGAGCGTAATGCATACAACTTGTCAGCCGGGTTAACATTTTAGCTTTTTAATAGCTAGATCTAACCTTTTGGAAATTGGACCCTATATACATTTAAGTAAAATTCTGATAACATAATAAAAGAAATGTAAACAAGAAAGGAAAGCTAACTTCGGGCCGAAGTTGATATACCCTTGCAGTTAAAGCCAGATATGTATATATCGCAAACATCGGATATAGTTTGCCAATCCTTATGAAAATATCATAATAAAACCAATTAATTACAATAAAAAATGTAAAAACAAAAAAAACTCAAGCTTCTATCTTCAAAAATACCAAAGCTGGTATTTCTACCAAATACCATTTCTGATCGTTCTGTTATATGACAGATATACAATATAGTCGGCCAATCCTTACGTATTATTTTGCAAAAAATAGCATTCGTACGAAATCTGAACTCTCTAACTCTAAAAACACCAAACTTATACCATTTTCGATCAATCAGTTACATGGAAGCTATAGGATATAGTGGACCGATCCCGGTCGTTTCGACTTATATACTGCGTGCAAAAGAAAGAAGGGTGTGCGCAAAGTTTCAAGTTCATAGCATAGCTTCACTAAGAGACAAGTTTGCGTAGAGACAGACGGTCATCCTTATATCAACTCAGGAGGTGATCCTGATCAAGAATATATATACTTTATAGGGTCGGAGATGTCTCCTTCACTGCGTTTTGCACTTTTGGACAAAATTATAATACCCTCTGCAAGGGTATAAAAATCCAGCATTTTAAAAATCATGAGTTAGTCTTAATCAAATGCAAAATATTTTACTCTTGCTTAAGATTTTAATTAAGAAGCTTTATATGTTTGCATTTAGTTCTGTAGCTGTGTACCGATAGTGTAGTGTACAAATATAATATTGATTTATATTTATATTTAGATTGAATAATTCTAATAAGGAAGTCTTTAAAATAGACGATATGTCAATTACGATTACTTTATAAAAATTCTTAACATTTGCTATTTATTTTCAAGTTTGCATCCTTAATTCTTAATTTTATTAATAAAAAAGATTTTACAAGTTTTTTAAATATCTTCCAACATAGCTTTTGCAGCACATGAGATTGTGACAACACTGCCAACAGAGTCAAAGCAGTACACGCTCGTTTTTATCACGTATCTAAAACTTGGGAAACTGGTAAGGCAAGAATCCCAAAAGCCAATTGGCCTCATGCTCTCAGCTTGGTCATTTGTTTACATATGGCCAGACGTCATCGTACCACTGACCGGAAACTTTCACTTCTCTTGGCCAGCTGTTTTTCTCTTTCTATTCGGATATCTCAAATCGATTCCGTTCTGAATTTTTAAATTCCACATACTTATGTACATACATAGCAAAGTTGGTATTTCTACCAAATACCATTTCCGATCGTTCAGTTATATGGCAGCTTTAGAATATAGTCGGCCGATCCCGACCGTTTCGACTTATATACTGCATGCAAAAGAAAGAAGGGTGTGTGCAAAGTTTCAAGTCGACAGCTTTCAAACTGAAACAGTAGTTTGCGTAGAAACAGACAGACAGACTCAGGAGGTGATCCTGATCCAGAATATATATACTTTATAAGTGTGTTTGCACACGGTTTAATATGATGTAAAATACCGGTGTAAAAAGTCGATGACGAACCTGCAATCCACGCCCAAAGTTCTTAAATGCATTTTTGTGACAAAACAATATTATACATACATAAAATTATAGAAATACACAATAACAGGAAGGGAAAGCTAACAGGAAGCTTCGGCTCCGCCCGAAGTTGATATACCCTTGCAGTTAAAACCGGATATATATCGCAAACATCGGATATAGTTGGCCGATCCTAATGAGAATATGATAATATAACCCAATTTATTATAATATAAAATCTAAAAAACGTCCCAAACTTCTATCTTCAAAAATACCAAAGTTGGTATTTCTACCAAAAACCATTTCCGATCGTTCAGTTATATGGCAGCTATAAGATATAGTCAGCCGGTCGTTATAAAGTTTGGTAGGTTGGATCAACTGACCAAAAATAGAAGCTGTACTAAATTCCGCCTTTCTATCTTCAAAAACACGAAAGTTGGGTCATTTCCGATCGTTCAGTTATATGGCAGCTATAGGATATAGTTGGCCGATCCTAATGAAATTTGGCATGGCGTAATGTGTTGCCAAAAATAGCTCTCGTGTCAAATTTGAACTCTCTAACTCTAAAAACACCAAAGTTATACCATTTCCGATCAATCAGTTATATGGCAGCTATAGGATATAGTCAACCGATCCGGGCCGTTCCGACTTATATACTGCGTGCAAGGGAAAGAAGGGTGTGTGCAAAGTTTCAAGACGATAGCTTTAAAACTGAGAGACTAGTTCGCGTAGAAACGGACAGACAGACAGACGGACATGCTCATATCAACTCAGGAGGTGATCCTGATGAAGAATATATATACTTTATAGGGTCGGAGACGCCTCCTTTACTGCGTTGCACACTTTTGGACAAAATTATAATACCCTCTGCAAGGGTATAAAAACAGCAATAGAAAAATGCAAAGACAGTCGGTTATTAAGGATGTAGTCTCATGTGTGAGGTTGAAAAAATCGATTTTTTTTCACATATTTCGATAGTATTGTTTATTAAGAATGTACTGCTAAAGTTTCAAATAAAAATATCAAATAATGACAGAAATACAGCCCATAATCGAGAGCGCGCCTACACCCTTGCAGAGGGTATTATAATTTTGTCCAAAAGTGTGCAACGCAGTAAAGGAGACGTCTCCGACCCTATAAAGTATATATATTCTTGATCAGGATCACCTCCTGAGTTGATATGAGCATGTCCGTCTCTCAGTTTTAAAGCTATCGACTTGAAACTTTGCACACACCCTTATTTTCTTATAGCTTATCCTATAGCTGTCATATTGATTGATTGGAAATGGTATTACTTTGGTTTTTTAAAGTAAGAGAGCTCCCATTTTACATGAGAGCTATTTATGGCAAAATAATACGACCCATCAAATTTCATCAAGATCGGCCGACTATATCCTGTCATATAACTGAACGATCGGAAATGACCCAACTTTCGTGTTTTTGAAGATAGAAAGCTGTAAATTAGTACAGATTTTATTTTCTGGTGAATCTGACCTACCAAATTTCACCAAACGATCCGCCGACTATATCTTATAGCTGCCATATAACTGAACGAAAGGAAATGGTATTTGATAGAAATATCAACCTTGGTATTTTTGAAGATAGAAGCTTGGGACCTTTTTTTAAAATTTTTATTTTAATAAATTTATTACATTATGATATTTTCATAAGGATCGACCAACGATATCCGATGTTTGTGATATATATCCGATTTTACCTGCTAGGGTATATCAACTTCGGCTCCGCCCGAAGTTAGCTTTCCTTTCATGTTTTTATGGATATTAAATATTTTGGGCGTGGCTTCCGAGTTCGTCACAGGCTCTTCAAGAGGTTTTTATACCCCTGCAGACGGTATTATAATTTTGTCCAAAAGTGTGCAACGCAGTGAAGGAGAAATCTCCAACCCTATAAAGTATATATGTATATTCCTGATCAGGATCACCTCCTGAGTTTATATGAGCATGTCCGTCTGTCTGTCTGTTTCTACGCGAACTAGTCTCTCAGTTTTAAAGCTATCGACTTGAAACTTTGCACACACATTCTTTTTTTTGCACGTAGTATATAAGTCGGAACGGCCGAGATCGGCCGAATATATCCTATAGCTGCCATATAAGTTATTGATCGGAGATTCTGCAACTTTGGAGTTTTTAGAATTAGAGAGTTTGAATCGGATATGGTTGACCGATTCTTATGGGTATTGAAGTATTTGCCAATTTTAGTATAATCTGAATTATGAAAAAGGTAAAAAGTTGTATCTCCATTATCATGCAATTTATAGTATATCCGAGGTTTATAAGCACTATAGGTTATAGTCAGCCGATCCTTATAAAATTAGGCAGATCGGATTAAATGACTAAAAATAGCATCTAAAGAAAGTCTCAACCTTTTGACTCTGAAAAAATACAAAAGTTATGGCATTTCCTTCAAAGGTATGGTATTTTGACATAATTTGAGTTCAATAGCGTTCAAACTGAGAGAAAAGTATGCTTAAAAGAAAGGCAGGACAGAGGGAAAAACAAACATGCTTATATCGACTTAGGAGGTTGACCTGATGAAGAATAAGAATCTTCACAATATCTCGTTGCTTAAATTAGTTTTGGCCAATATTACAATACATAATATTGTTTGGCCAAAATTACAATACATATGTATTCTAGTATGTATTCTCTAGATAAACCTGTGGTCAATGAGGCAAATATAATTCACTTGGATTCTAAGGCCACTGACTTACTGAAAAATTTTGTGCAAAAAGATGGATTTGGGCCAATGCTACCGGCTGTGGAATGGAGTGGATGAACTTACTTTGGCAATTTCCAGCTGTGCACAACGTCAGCAGTATAATGAGGGGCATTGGATGCGAAAAAGTCGTCACCGTCGCTCCTCTCAAAACTCTGAACAATGACTTGCGACTCAACATTGTTCGCTGGTGGCAGCTGGCGACGTAGCCGATGTTGACGATGTGGTTCCTGCTCCTTAAGTTTTTGCTCATGTTCATTAGCTCGGGGCTACACAGTTGTTTTTGTGGCATAAACAGCGAATAATTTATGCATACACTAGGCAATTATTAATTTTTCTTTGGAAATACACAAGCATAGGTAAAACATGCATATAGTTTGAGCTTCACTTATATATTTTCACTCTTCATTCACATGCCATATATTTTCCATAGCATAATAAATATGATTTCATATTACAGTAAAAAAAAACACAAGTGATTATGCATTGTAGTTGTTAAGAAAAATCACAGTAGTCGGTCGTTGACTCCTTTACCGCTGAAATCAAAACACAACCGCTTTCCTAAGTATGTATACGTAGAGAATCGAATGCGTCGCTTTAAAACTCTTGCCCGATCCAAAATGTAAAAGCAAACTTTAAACGGCTTTCCCCCTTTTTTGGCTTGTAACTCTATCATTAATATTAAAAAATAAAAAATATTGCTCACGAGCACCGGTACTGCCTGGTCGCTTGGTGGTGACTTATTTCGACGTTGTTCTCAAGGTTGCAACAACCACGACTATTTCTTCAGCCAAGGAACATTCATACTATGGTATACTATGGGTACACATCGGGGAGAATTCCACCAAAATAAAGCAAAAACTTTTATTCAGGCATACATGCACCTCCTCCTAATTATCAGCTTTTCTTCAGGTTAATGTCCAGTCTTTGGAAGTCTTTGAAAAGTTTCGAATTAGTTCCTGACTTTGGCACTCTAATTAATATCCGAGTGATAATTAAAACAGAATGGGAAAGTAAACGACGACCGCTTTAATGGCAAACTTGAAGAACTGGATCAAATACTTGTTTTGAATTTTTTTTACACATTTACTTTGTGCTTTAATATGATTTAATGGAGGACCGATTTGGGTTACTCGTCAAAAACCAAACAGTGGGATTGGGCAGACTCACTCTTTGACCAGTTCTCACAAAAAAAATTAAAGACAGAGCTCACAAAAACAAAAACAACACACAAAACAATGAAAAATAAATAAAATATAAGAAACTTTCACGTTGGGGCTGAATTGCACCTTCAGCCCATAAGATGGTAAATTAAAAGGAAAAAAAGATTGGCTACATATGAACGTGAATTCATAACTAATTTTTATGTAAGTTGGCTAAATGTAGCCAAGCACTACACTCTGCACACCGCACACACCAAACCAAACACAACACAGACTTCGGAATTTTAGGTGGCAAAATGCTGCAACTTCCAAACAACAAACCGTCTCGATCCGCTCCGAGCGCTGTTAACGTCTGCTTTGAATGAAAGTTGACTAATAACTGGTTTTCCTTTGGGCCGTTTTAGTTCACAGAAGTTCACGACGCAGTCCAAGTCAGGCCGCCCGATCAAGCTAGATTCGAAGTATTATGAGCTTACTGGGCTTCGGACCAAGTCGGTCCGTCTCCGACTCCGGTTCCGAAGCGGTACGAGCCGTCGCCGTCACAAAAAGGTTAATTCGTCGCTCGACTGGTTCTTGCTAGTTGCACTAAAATAAACACACAATGAAGAGCTGATTTTGAGAGAGTCTAAAATTCAATACCCTTTCCCATAACACAGTGCGACAGTGGTTTGGAACTTTTGAAGAGACCTAGTAGGAATTGTTCATTAGGTCGAGTATAGTATAAAACCATGTTTGAAATTTTTCCTACACCCTCAAATCTTGATGTATTGCGAAAAAACGGTTTTTCGAAAGTGTTTTGCTCTTAAAAATTCCTGAACGCGCAATTTTGGGCCGATTTTCAAGTTTTTTATGTTTTTCAATAGTTAAATGTGGTAGCTTTTGAAAAAAAATACATCTTCAATTTATTTAAACAGAAAGGACACAAATTTTACAAAAGAAACTGACTTTTTTGAATTTTTGTCACGTTTGTCGAACTTTGACGCCATTTTTTCGGTACAACTTCCAAGAAATGGTATCATTCTTAACACATATTAATATTGTCTCATTAATCCTGAATAAAACAACACCAATTTCATTTCAAAATTATGAAAATTGTTGAAGTTATTACGCTTTTCCCAAAACAAGTCAATTCAAATTCGAGCGCACCGTAACAGTATGTAAGTACCAGTATGTAAGTTAACAGAAAGATAGAAACTCAATGGAAGATTATTCTTGTCAGTCTTATTTTTATTGATTTCATAGCTTTTTTTTTCATTTTTAGCATTTTTAAACATTGATAAAAGCTATGAAATCAATAAAAATAAGACTGACAAGAATAATCTTCCATTGAGTTTCTATCTTTCTGTTAACTTACATACTGGTACTTACATACTGTTACGGTGCGCTCGAATTTGAATTGACTTGTTTTGGGAAAAGCGTAATAACTTCAACAATTTTCATAATTTCGAAATTAAATTGGTGTTGTTTTATTCAGGATTAATGAGACAATATTAATATGTGTTAAGAATGATACCATTTCTTGGAAGTTGTACCGAAAAAATGGCGTCAAAGTTCGACAAACGTGACAAAAATTCAAAAAAGTCAGTTTCTTTTGTAAAATTTGTGTCCTTTCTGTTTAAATAAATTGAAGATGTATTTTTTTTCAAAAGCTACCACATTTAACTATTGAAAAACATAAAAAACTTGAAAATCGGCCTAAAATTGCGCGTTCAGAATTTTTAAGAGCAAAACACTTTCGAAAAACCGTTTTTTCGCAATAAATCAAGATTTGAGGGTGTAGGAAAAATTTCAAACATGGTTTTAGACTATACTCGACCTAATGAACAATTCCTACTAGGTCTCTTCAAAAGTTCCTCCAACTTTTCTTTTTTTGTCGCACTGTGTAATGTATGTGTGCCCTGGTACACACATATAAAAATGTAACATTTAATTTTTTATATTTAGATTCGCCGATACATTCATTTTCATCTTTCTCTCAGCTCAGCTACTAAAAAATAACACGAACAATTTCCTTATAAATAAACACTGGAAGTTTTCTTTTTTTAAAATAATAAGTCATTTTAATCTGTTTAATGGATATAGACAAAATAAAAATACTTTAAAATGTAAATTGAGATTTCAGGGATATATATAATACGGAAGTCAATGACAAAAATATAAAGAATCAAACCAAAAGATAAAAATATTTATATTTGTTAATATGTATGATAGTTCAAATTATAGGGCAAGATTATAAAGTCATAACGTATGTTGTATTTGGAATGTTATTAGTTTATTATATACCCCTACTTATTGCGTGAAATGATCTTAGATACTATCTAGATTGCGAGTTAGTTGGACTCTTACCCATTTTGTTTTTTCCCTCCCAAAAAATTAACCCGCTATGTATGCAAATTTAAATTAATCCTTTTATTTCCCATTAATGTTTTTTTTGTCATTATTTACTTATATTATTACTTATACCTGAAAATATGCAGCAGTATTTTAAATTAAATTTTTTTAGTGCTTTTATTATGCTTGAATCTTCTATTGTGGAAGAATCGAGGATCCCTTTTAAAAGTTCCAGCCACGTGACATTTACAAACATACATACATAAGTCTAGAAAAAGAAACATTTTTTCTAAATAGGCAACTTTGACTTCCAATAAAGAGACTGAGACTGGAGACTGAATTGATAGTCCTGTGATATTTATACCCTTGGAGAGGAAATTACAATTTTGTCCAAAAGTGTGCAACGCAGTGAAGGAGACATCTCCGACCCTATAAAGTATATATATTCTTGATCAGGATCACGTCCTGAGTTAATATAAGCATGTCCGTCTGTCTGACCGTCTATCTCTTTTTTATGCAAACTAGTCTCTCAGTTTTAAAGCTATCGACTTGGAACTTTGCACACACCCTTCTTTCCTTTGCACGCAGTATATAAGTCGGAACTAATATCGGCCCGGATCGGCCGAATATATTCTATAGCTGCCATATAACTGATTGATCGGAAATTGTATAACTTCGGTGTTTGAGAGCGCTACATGAGCGCTATTTTTGGCAAAATAACACGACATGACAAATTTCGTAAGGATCGGCCGACTATATCCTATAGCTGCCATATAACTGAACGATCGGAAATGACCCAACTGTCGTGTTTTTGAAGATAGAAAACTGGAACTTGGTACAGATTTTATTTTTGGTCAGTTGATCCGACCTACCAAATTTCATAACGATCGACCGACTATATCTTATAGCTGCGATATAACTGAACGATCGGAAATGGTATTGGTAGAAATACCAACTTTTGTATTTTTAAAGATAGAAGCTTGAGTCTTTTTTTTAAGAATTTGTATTGTAATAAATTGGTTATATTTTGATATTCTCATAATGATCGGCCCATATATCCGGTTTTAACTGCAAGGGTATATCAACTTCGGCTCCGCCCGAATTTAGCTTTCCTTTCTTGTTTTAAGTTTTTGTTGAAAAATCACTATAAGTGTATCAAAGCGTCGGTTATACAAAAACTAGTCTGTCTTTTGGTTTTCAAAGTATAATAAATCGCTTACCGCTCGGTGGTCAGCAGCTCGCACTGCTGCCTTCTGGTTTGTCATTGTGACAATGTTGCCGACGCGAAATAAAATCCGTGCACTCACAGACTTTCAACAATGCCCGAGAAAGTGGATCGAAGCGTTTCCTACGCCGACCATGGAATTTTTACAAAATGATCAACCAAAAATGATGAGACCTATAATTTAAATTGTTTTTTTCTACAACATTTACTTATTTTTAGCGCACAAAACATGTAAATTGTGTGATCTAGAATCACTAGAATGTATGTAAATTTTAGGCCTCCTGGTATACCTACAATCCATCAATACATGTAACTGACCTTAAAGCAGTGAGGGGAAAAAAGCACACATGTTTAAAATTTGAGTGTATGCGTAGGAGAACATTCACTGAGCGAAAAAAACGTAGTTTTTGATTTCATTTTTCGTAATAGTGTATAGTGTCAAAATCAAATCAATCACAAATCATTTCAATGTCATTTTATGGCATTAAAATGCCCCTTGTGGGTCAAATCCCATATTATGGGCTTCGCCTTGACCGCAGAAATTAATTTTAATTTGTCCTGGCGCGTCAAAAATTTTTCGGGCCGACTATTTTTTTTTTGATCAATTGACCCTCCATGTCACATCTATAGAAATAAATGAAATTATTTCTTTCAACTCCCCGAGATCAGCTGTTTATTTTTTTTGAACACCATTGAAATCGATAACACAAATTTTCGTCAACTCAGTACCCGCAAAATCTAGAAGGCAAAAATTTCTTCTTCTTCCTTTTTTAACACCGTTTTTTTTTATATGGAGTTTGACAGCTGTCACTCGTTGGACAGCGGATTTTCGTCAACTCAGTACTATGCTTTAAGCCTAGTACTCTGACGACGAAAATCCGCTGTCGAAAATCCACTAGCGAAATCGCACTTTATTCGGCTACCGAGCTAGTGTGACCAAAAAAATTAAGAAAAAGGGTAATACTGAACAGCTGTTGTTTGTAAACAAATAACAAATAAGCAAAAATGAATTCAAAACGATTGGATTGGTTGGTGTTTTGTTTATGTATTTCGCCGCTAAGGAGCTGATTAAGAAAAAGAAAACTGGGTCAAAATCAAAATCAATCACAAATTATTTCAATGCCATTTTATGGCATTAAAATGCCCCTTGCGGGTCAAATCCTATATTATGGGCTTCGCCCTGACCGCACTAATTAATTTCAATTTATCCTCGCGCGCCGAAAATTTTTCGGGCGACTAATTTTTCCTTTCATCAATTTTCCCTCCATGTTTTAGCTATCGAAATAAATAAAATTAATTCTTTCAACACCCCAAAATCAGCTGTTTTTTTTTGATCCGGCAACGCCATTCAATTCGATAGCTAAAATTTTCGTCGTCAAAGTACCGGAAATATCTTGGAGACAAAAATTTCTTCTTCTTCCATTTTTTACACCGTTTTTTTGTACCCTTGCAGAGGGTATTACAATTTTGTCCAAAAGTGTGTAACGCAGTGAAGGAGACATCTCCGACCCTATAAAGTATATATATTGGTGATCAGGATCACCTCCTGAGTTGATATGAGCATGTCCGTCTGTCTGACCGTCTATCTCTTTCTATGCAAACTAGTCTCTCAGTTTTAAAGCTATCGACTTGGAACTTTGCACACACCCTAATTTTCCTTTGCACGCAGTATATAAGTCGGAACGGATCGGCCGACTATATCCTATAGCTGTCATATAACTGATTGATCGGAAATGGTATAACTTTGACGTTTTTAAAGTTAGAGAGTTCAAATTCGACATTTTTTGGCAAAACATTACGACATGCCAAATTTCATTAGGATCGGCCGACTATATCTTATAGCTGCCATATAACTGAACGATCGGAAATGACCCAACTTTCGTGTTTTTGAAGATAGAAAGGCGAAATTTTGTACAGATTCTATTTTTGGGTAGTTGATCGAACTTACCAAATTTCATTAGGATCGGCCGACTATATCCTATAGCTGCCATATAACTGAACGATCGGAAATGACCCAACTTTTGTGTTTTTTAAGATAGAAGTTTGGGACATTTTTAGGTTTTGTATTATAATAAATTGGGTTACATTCTTATAAGGATCGGCCAACTATATCCGATGTTTGCGATATATATCCGGTTTTAACTGCAAGGGTATATAAACTTCGGCTCCGCCCGAAGTTAGCTTTCCTTTTTTTTTTTAAAATATCATCATTTTGTTGTTGTTATTAACTAAATTTTTAAAGCCGCATTTAAAAATATTGGTTTGTTTTTAAGTTATTAATTAACACAAAGAGAGGACAAATTAATTTCTATGCATTGGAACAGTTTGGCATCAAAACATTTTCCAAAATCATTACGAACTGACGCTAGAACGAGATTTTTGTTTTGCGGGCGGGAGTGGGTGTGGTGAAATATTGACACAAACATGAATTGCGCGGATTCCATACGAGCTCAAGTTCCATTTAGGATAACACTATCTTTTAAATTCTCTGAGATTCCCGTGTTCAAAATTTTAACATTTTTTTCAAAAACTTTCCTGTACTTTAGCTACAGAAATTTGCAATTAATGTTTGAAACAAACTTTAACTGTGGGGGCAAGCGAACACAACTTAATAGCGGTTTTATTCCAAATCTTGGAATAGATCACAGAGAGTAACGAATCCATGAACAAAGATAATATTTAAAGATCCCGTTACTTAACCATTCCATTTAGGATTTATCATCATTCAGTTTAACAGGCTCAATGATATACTGGCAAACATTTTTAGGGCTTTTTTTGCAGGTACCGTAAATAATGATTATTGTTATGAATTTTTTGAAAAAATCACAAATCACAGACCGAAAAACATGTTTGACGAGAAAAAAACATTTATTCTTTTCAGTGTGGACGTGTAATTTCAAGTTACACAATACGGACCCTCCCAAAATTTATTTAATTTTAAATAGGTCCTTTGTGGATTTTTAACATACAGTAGCGGACAATGGAATCCGGACTTGCACTAAATGTGAACTTTGCATTAGTGTGGAAGGAGCGCGTGCTATTATATCGAGTTGAAATTTTTTCGATATATCCGTAAGGGTTTAACTTTCATGAAAGTGGGCCAAAATACACCAATCTTGGACTGTACATGATTGACGGAATGACATTTTTTTTAACGACACCAAAATAAGAAAAAATGGCATTCCGTCAATCATGTACATTCAATCACTTTACCCATTTCTGGAGCATTTTTACGGTCTAGACTGGATTTTTCGCAGTTCGCCGGCCATGAAGTCCTGCCTACTTTTGGCTTACAATAGTATGAGCTACGTGCGCCCCAAATGCGACAAACGCTTCAAAAATTATTGCTTACGGCGAACGGTCAGGCAAGGAGCATGGCAAATGGTCTGGGGATGCTTTTTATACTCTTGCAGAGGGTATTATAATTTTGGTCAAAAGTGTGCAACGCAGTGAAGGAGACATCTCCGACCCTATAAGGTATATATATTCCTAATCAGGATCACCTCCTGGGTTGATATAAACATGTCCGTCTGTCTGTTTCTACGCAAACTGGTCTCTCAGTTTTAAAGCTATCGACTTGAAACTTTGCACACTCCCTTCTTTCCTTTGCACGAAGTATATAAGTCGGAACGGCCGACTATATCCTATAACTGTCATATAACTGAACGATCGGAATTACAGATTCTATTTTTGGTCAGTTGATCCGACCTAGCAAATTTCATAACGATCGGCGGCCTATATCCTATAGCAGCCATATAACTGAACGATCGGAAATTTTATTAAGTAAAAACACCAACTTTTTTATTTTTGAAGATAGAAGCTTGAGTCTTTTTTTAAGATTTTTTAATGTAATAAATTGGTTATATTATGATATTCTCATATCACTACGTCCGATTTTTGCGATATATATCTGGTTGTAACTGCATTTGGCTGAGAGTTCGCAAATGAATTTTCAAACGTAAGCACAGGAGAAAACGATACACATGTATGCTTAGTTCTTACAAAGTTATCAAACTCTTCTCGGATTTCCTTTCTTGTTTTTCAATCCAATCTGGACAACATATTTAGGACATCTTAATAGTATGAAATATATTTTTGGTTCAAACTTAAGTCATTAGCTTTAAAATTTTGACCAAAATTTAATTTTTTTAATTTATGATGGCGGAAAGGGTCGAATATTTCATTTATATGTCTGTAACGGAAGCGCATATTAATTACTTCGAAGGTCCAACACCTACCTTCTTATATTGGGAAAATTTTTGGATAGCAATAATCTAAATAATTTTTGATAAGCAATAATTTTTATCCAAGCACTGTCGGTTTGAAAATGTTGTTTGATTTTTGAAACATTTAATTTACAGTAAAAAAAAAATTTTATTTAATAAGTTGGCGCTAAAGGGGACATTGGAGTACAAAAAAAATATTTTTTTTAAATAGCATTTTAATTTGAATACGCATCTATTGACCATCCCAATCCGACATTTTGCAACACATAGTGTTTTTTTCACGCCAAAATTAACTAGAATGAACTATGATTTTATTTTATATGTCGATATTTTTATCGAAATCTAACAAAGTTCCAAATAACTTGCAGAAGGTATTATAATTTTGGTCAAAAGTGTGCAACGCAGTAAAGGAGACATCTCCGACCCTATAAAGTATATATATTCTTGTTCAGGATCACCTCCTGAGTTGATATGAGCATGTCTGTCCGTCTGTCTGTCTGTCCGTTTGTCTGTTTCTACGCAAACTAGCCTCTCAGTTTTAAAGCCATCGACATTGCACTTTGCACATACCCTTCTCTCCTTTGCACGCAGTATATAAGTCGGAAGGGCCCGGATCGGCCGAATATATCCTATAGCTGCCATATAACTGATTGATCGGAAATGGTATAACTTTGGTGTTTTTAGAGTTAGAGAGTTCAAATTTGACATGAGAGCTATTTTTGGCAAAATATTACGACATGCCAAATTTCATAAGGATCTGCCGACTATATCCTATAGCTGCCATATAACTGAATGATCGGAAATGACTCAACTTCCGTGTTTTAGAAAATAGAAAACTGGAATTTAGTACAGATTCTATTTTTGGTCAGTTGATCCGACCTACCAAATTTCATAAGGATCGGCCGACTAAATCTTATAGCTGCCATATAACTGAACGATCGGAAATGACCCAACTTTCGTGTTTTTGATGATAGAAAGCTGGAACTTGGTACAGATTATATTTTTGGTCAGATAATCCGACCTACCAAATTTCATAACGATCGGTTGACTATATCTTATAGCTGACATATAACTGTACGATCGGAAATGGTTTTTGGTAGAAATATCAACTTTCGTATTTTTGAAGATAGAAGCTTGGGACTTTTTTTTAGATTTTTTATTGTAATTAATTGGTTTTATTATGATGTAATCATAAGGATCGGCCAACTATATCCGATATTTGCGATATATATCCGGTTTTAGCTGCAAGGGTATATCAACTTCGGCTCCGCCCGACTTTAGCTTTGCTGTCTTGTTTTGAAGTCTCTTAGCTATATTAACTGATAAAATATTGCATTGCGTTGCCCGAGGTCATAGTTAAAAACTATGACTTACGAAAGAAATTTAGTTGTTTTATTTAATTATTTTTGTTTTATATTTCAACATGTAAATAACGTAAAAACCAAAAACTGTAATAATTGTTTGAAAAAGCTATGTAATAATTGCTAAGTGGGAACAGTCTTATAAAACAATTTGCCTTTGTTTTTGTAATATAACAAACAGTTCGATTCCCAGGTTTGGCTTAACCGTGAGCTGGGAGAAATTTTATATGAAGATGGGGAGAGTAGTTTTGTTACTGTATTGGTAGTAGTAGTTATTCCTCCTGATTCCGCTCTCTGAGTCGATCGGATCGTTTTGTGAAGAGTTATTGTTTTTGGATATTCGTAATAGCCACGGACGCAATCTCAACACCTACATACATATCTAGTAGTCGCGGTCCTAGCCGAGCCTATGCTTCAGATGCCTTGTCCCACCATCGCCGATTCCACCAGAGAGAGGGAGAAGCAAAACGCAGGTAAGCAGAGTTTTCAGGCAAGAGCATGAAATGTGGTTACAGACGGTGAGAATTATTTTTAGTTTTAGTTTGTTTTCGTCTGTTGGTGTGTACAGCGGCATATATTATTTCGTTTAGTTTATTTTTTGTGCTCAATTTTATTGTTTTCTATTTTTTTGTGAGCGTTACAATTGCTTTTCATACTTTGTATTCCTGTTTAATGCGCATCTGAACCCACTTACCCCCCCGCACTCTACTGATCACATCCACTGACTCGAAGAATCGACTTATGTACATATGCCGTGGCCATTGGTAAGAAATGGTTACCCTTTTTGAAAGTTTTGATGTTCTGGCACAGCACTTGGATGTGGCTGTGTATGTAACCACGAGGTCTTGGGCTCTGTAAGTAGATAAAATGTAAAGTTTGGCAACTAAAGATTTAGATTTTACATTAGTTGAATTTAGTTGAATACATTGGTCAGCCTATTACCTAACCCAGTCAATGGCCTGAATAAATTTACATTCAGCGAACCAAAAGTCATCCAGTAATCCAAAAATTTTTCTACCACGACAACAAATTTTCCCTAAAGTCTGAGTTGGCTATATCTATTATTATTTAGGTCTATCTCTAGTTATGATATTAGTTCGTGTGTAAGTCATCAGAGACCAAATATCGTAAAACTAAAAAACAAAAATGTCTTCATCAATGAATAACAGCCCTTTAAAGAGTAAAATAATCTTAGAATATTTTAGAAAGTATTATGCTTTTATTAATAATATTAATTATAAAATTATAAATAAAATAAAAAAAATAGAATAAAATTATTAATTTTAGAATAAATTAATTTTAGAATTCTCGTTAAACTCAATAAAAAGTTTACATAAAAATAAAAAATAAAATATATGTATATAAAATTGATCAAGAATATACAGGCCTATATATAAAGAATATACCTATATAGTATATACCTATGTGGACTAGAACACTGGGTTAAGGTCTTTGTCGATATAACTTGTTGAAAATTGTTCAAAGTTTAAAAACCAGTGCTAAAATTACAAAGAATATAGAATTAAAGGCATTCTCCCAATTCCAGCAAATAAAAACATGGCTATATCACTTGGAAAAGTGAATACACAGGTCTGTATAGGCTACGCCAAACCACCTTGCCCATCAATGCCAACATAGTCAGGAATCATGCCAGGACAACCAATCCGACCAATCAGCACCTACGATAACCTCGGCGCGACTCAACAGCGGCAGTCGCACCTGGACTGTACTTCTACTATGCTTAAACCAGAGCTGGAGTTGGTACTAAGGCCACCAGAAAGTGGAACCAGCAACAGCATAGCCGCAGTGAAGGCGGCACTCAACGACGCCAAGTCAAAGTTCTTCGGGATAAACAGTTCTGAATCAGCAGGGGCTGTCAAACCGGAACCCAAGTACCAGAATGTTCCGCAGCGTGACTTTCTACTAGAAAAGACTCCGGCTCTTGCCGCAGTGGTAATAGTGTCTACACCTACTACTGTTCCTTTAAAGGACCTGCCGGACAAGACGCTGTTTAATTCTACCGTGTACGAACAGATTCCACTGAGTGACTTGGACCTTTCACAACCATCCCAAGTAAGCTTAAAAAAATTATTGAAGCTTATTTCTAGTTATTGAGGTACCATTCATTTTCTTAAATAGGCCGTGTACATGAGCACCACAGTGCCGCAGAACATGAAAGCTAAGAAGATCGCTGGACGTCATACGCCCACCCGGAACAGCTTAAGGCACAGCCGCATGATTGTTGTGAATCACAACCATGACAGTGAGTTGCTTTTAACTTATTTTATCTTAGAATTAGAATATTGGTTCCATGAATATTCAACGTTCAATTCGCATATGAAATTTCAAAGTTCAATTTCGTATGCTTCATAACCTTTGGTTTTCCCTCCAGCACCTACACGGTTTCACTGTACTATGTATTCCATTTATGTAGAATAATGTGTAACAAACTAATAATTGAGCATACCAAAATTTGCTTTAGTACATACCATTTACGATATGCATATCTACCAAGTAAGTTATTGGCCAATTCGTAGATCAACGTCTCGATTATTACCTATAGCTGCCATAAAATTAGTGTTTTTTAAAATAGAAGCATCGGGCTTTTTTTTATACCCTTGCAGAAAGTATTATAATTTAATTAAAGCTATCGACTTGAAACTTTGCACACACACTTTTTTCCTTTGCAAGCAGTATATAAGTCGGAACGGCCAAGTCGGCCGACTATATCCTATAGCTGTCATATAATTTTGTGAAAGAGTCCGTCTGTCTGTCCGTCTGTCTCTTCACAAAATTTGAACACACCCTTCTTTCTGTTCCACGCACTATATAAGTCGGAACGGCCCGGATCGGCCAACTATATCCTATAACTGCCATATGACTGATTGATCGGAAATGGTATAACTTTGGTGTTTTTAAAGTTAGAGAGTTCAAAGTTTAGAGACTGTTTGTCAAAATACATTTCATATAACATGCTACATTTCATAAGGATCGGCCGACTACTTCCTATAGCTGTCATATAACTGAACGATTGAAAATAACCCAACTTTCGTGATTTGAAGATAGAAAGCTGGAACTTAATACAGAATATATTTTTGGTCAGTTTATCCGACCTACCAAATTTCATAACGATCGGTCGACTAAATCTTATAGCTGCCATATAACTGAACGATCGGAAATGGTTTTTGGTAGAAATACCAACTTTGGTATTTTTGAATATAGAGCCTTGGGGCTTTTTATACCCTTGCAGAGGGTATTATAATTTTGTCCAAAAGTGTGCAACGCAGTGAAGGAGACATCTCCGACCCTATAAAGTACATATATTCTGGGATCAGGATCACCTCCTGAGTTGATATGAGCATGTCCGTCTGTCCGTCTGTCTGTCCGTCTGTTTGTCCGTCTGTCTGTCTGTCCGTTTCTACGCGAACTAGTCTATCAGTTTAAAAGCTATCGTCTTGAAACTTTGCACACACCCTTCTTTTCTTTGCACGCAGTATATAAGTCGGAACGGCCCGGATCGGCCGACTATATCCTATAGCTGCCATATAACTGATTGATCGGAAATGGTATAACTTTGGTGTTTTTAGAGTTAGAGAGTTCAAATTTGACACGAGAGCTACGACATGCCAAACTTCATAAGGATCGGCCGACTATATCTTTGAGCTGCCATATAACTGAACGATCGAAATGACCCAACTTTCGTGTTTTTGAAGATAGAAAGCTGAAACATAATAAAACCAATTAATTACAATAAAATATCTAAAAACAAGAAAGGAAAGCTAACTTCTGGCGGAGCCGAAGTTTATATACCCTTGCAGTTTAAACCGGATATATATCGCAAACATCGGATATAGTTGGCCGATCCTTATGGGAATATGAATATATAATCCAATTCATTACAATACAAAATCAAAACAAGAAAGGAAAGCTAACTTCGGGCGGAGCCGAAGTTGATATACCCTTGCAGTTAAAACCGGAATATAGAATAGAATCTGTACCAAGTTCCAGCTTTCTATCTTCAAAAACACGAAAGTTGGGTCATTTCCGATCGTTCAGTTATATGGCAGCTATAGGATATAGTCGGCCGATCCTTATGAAATTTGGTACGTTGGATCAACTGACCAAAAATAGAATCTGTATTAAATTTCAGCTTTCTATCTTCAAAAAAACGAAAGTTGGGTCATTTCCGATCGTTCAGTTATATGGACGCTATAGGATATAGTCGGCCGATCCTTATGAAATTTGGCATGTCGTAATGTTTTGCCAAAAATAGCACTCATGTCAAATTTGAACTCTCTAACTCTAAAAACACCAAAGTTATACCATTTCCGATCGTTCAGTTATATGACAGCTATAGGATATAGTCCGCCGATCTTTACGAAATTTGGCATGTCGTATTATTTTGGCAAAAATAGCGCTCGTGTAAAATCTCTCTAACTCTAAAAACACCGAAGTTATACCATTTCCGATCAATCAGTTATATGGCAGCTATAGGATATAGTCGGCCGATCCGGGCCGTTCCGACTTATATACTGCGTGCAAAGGAAAGAAGGGTGTGTGCAAAGTTTCAAGTCGATAGCTTAAAAAATGAGAGACTAGTTCGCGTAGAAACAGACAGACAGACGGACAGACGGACATGCTCATATCAACTCAGGAGGTGATCCTGATCAAGAATATATATACTTTATAGGGTCGGAGATGTCTCCTTCACTGCGTTGCACACTTTTAACCAAAATTATAATACCCTCTGCAAGGGTATAAAAAGAAAAAGGAAAAGATATATGTATTCTATGAATAGTCTTTTGTTTTAATTCTCCATTGGAATCTCCAAACGGTTTGTTGAAACTGATTCATAAGGTTATTCTTAAATTTTATGATGAACAATTAAAACCAACACCCACACTCATTAGAATAAACCATCATAAAATTGGCATAACCATATTGTTTGTCCGAAAAATAAAAAATCGCTAAAAAATGTCAACTTATTTATGTAATTAGATCGATGATTTCTATGACATCGAACTTATAAACTACAATTTGTCAAGCATTCACTCTTTTTTTAAGCAATATCAAAACAAACAAGAAAGAAAAGCTTACTTCGGGCGGAGCAGAAGTTGATACCCTTGCAGTTAAAACCGGATATATATCGCAAACATCGGATATAGTTGGCGGATCCTCATGATTACATCATAATAAAACCCAATAATTACAATAAAAAATCTAAAAAAAGTCCCAAGCTTCTATCTTCAAAAATACGAAAGTTGGTATTTCTACCAAAAACCATTTCCGATCGTTCAGTTATATGGCAGCTATAAGATATAGTCGGCCGATCGTTATGAAATTTGGTAGGTCGGATTAATTGACAAAAAATATAATCTGTACCAATCTGTAATCTAATTCTGTAAAACACGAAAGTTGGGTCATTTTCGATCGTTCAGTTATACCATTTCCGATCAATCAGTTATGCGGCAGCTATAGGATATAGTTTGCCGATCCGGGCCGTTCCGACTTATATACTGCGTGCAAAGAAAAAGAGGGTGTGTGCAAAGTTTCAATAGCTACTGGGAGACTAGTTTGCGTAGAAACAGACAGACGGGCAGACAGACGAACAGACGGACATGCTCATATCAACTCAGGAGGTGATCCTGATCAAGAATATATATACTTTATAGGGTCGGAGATGTCTCCTTCACTGCGTTGCACACTTTTGGACAAAATTATAATACCCTCTGCAAGGCTATAACAAAAAAGGACAAGAAAGGAAAGCTATCTTCGGGCGAATCTGAAGTTGATATTCCCTTGCAGTTAAAACAACATCAAAAACATCGGACATAGTTGGCCGATCCCTATGAGAATATCATAATCATATCAATATCATAATCCATAAACCAATTAATTACAATAAAAAATCTAATGAAAAGACCCAAGCTTCTATCTTCAAAAATACCATAGTTGATATTTCTACCAAATACCATTTCCGATCGTTCAGTTATATAAAATTTGTTGCGTTACTTTTTATTATTTTATTATTTTCCCAAAAATTGATCTCATGTAAAATCTGAGCCAACTCTAAAAACACTCCAAATCAGTTATATGGTAGCTATAGGATATAGTCGGCCGATCCCGGTCGTTCCAACTCATCTACTGCGCGAAAAAAAAAAGAGAGATGGTGTGACCTCTCCAAAAGTATAAAAACTCGAAAGTCTTTTTATATGAGACTCTATTATAACAGAATGGTTAGTAAAATTCTAAATACATTTTATAGAAAGAACGCGTTTTAGTGAAAGAGTTCTTATCTCTATTTTTCTTATAGCGGGAAGAAATAGAGTATGTCATTCCTTGCTTAGTTTTATTTTTATGGAATCCGTTGGAAACATTTTATTAAATTTATTATGCTACAGAAAATAATATCTGTTTGGTCAGTGATATTTTTCAATGACAGTATTTACGGATGTATTTAATTTTGAAAAGTTACATAAAATTTTTATTTGGTCGAATTTGGGAATATACAAAAGAACGCCAATTTGGGGTGCGAGCGCAAAATGATAACGAACGAGAGTGTGCCCGCCTTAGATTATAGGCTGAGCGGATTCTCGCTAGCTTGAGATGCTAAATTAGTTGAATCCGAGGGGACGTGAGTCGGCTTGCGAGCAACAATGCGTACATTATTAATTCATTATTTAAACCTAACAGTTGTTTGCTGCTTGACCCGACGATCTTCCCCCTGTTGAGGCTTCTACTACAACTTCATTCTTAAGGGGCAACAGGCACAGCTTAGACACTGCGCGCTTGGTAACGTTAGATGAGGTTTCAATAACCGCTACTCATCGGCGGTAAGTTCCCGCCCTTGACTAGCACCACATCTTTCAGGGCCAAGGAAGGACCGGAGGGACGTCATTTGGAGCGCTGCTGAAGAAGGTTTAGGCAAAGATTATAAAGTACATAGATG
Source organism: Drosophila bipectinata (assembly GCF_030179905.1). Taxonomy (NCBI): domain Eukaryota; kingdom Metazoa; phylum Arthropoda; class Insecta; order Diptera; family Drosophilidae; genus Drosophila; species Drosophila bipectinata. The sequence goes on along the minus strand of NC_091735.1, from coordinate 9,746,387 downwards.
GGACATCAGGGCCCAAAACGGTCAACTTTTTGCGTCGAGCTTGTTGGTGAGGGGGGAAACGCACATGCATACGATTCTATTTTTAGAACTCTTTACATGTACCCGTCAACAAAAATGTGAACCTATGTGTGTATGTGTGACTGCTCGCACGACGGAGTAAAAATGTTTTGGCTTCCAAATTTCAATTTCAATTTCTCGTTTCTGTTTTCGATGCGCCGATGTGGTAGTTGGTAGAACAAATAGTATTTTTGATCGCCGCAAAGGATGGTAGCGTAATGCATAGAGTAGTATATCTATGTTTAATTTTTCTGTGTTCAAATCCTCGTAAGGACTTTGAACTTTTTATAATTATAATTTTTTTTTCTTTAATTGTAATATTTTTCTTTAATTTTACAATTGTAAAATTGTTTAATTCTTCATTATGTCCGGCTAATAAAATTTCAAAGGAGTCCTTCCGGCATTTTGTCATCCGACACGTCCGTCACTTATTTTTACTTAAATTTTTATAGAATGCAATTAAAAATAATAATAAGATAGTAAAAGATATTTCTGATCTCCTTACTCTTACATTGGTTCTGTTACAACGTTTCAAACTTTCATCGTTCCAAAGATGTTACGATCTAAAAATAGAATTCTCTCTCTCCCTATCTCATCTGCCAGCCGTTTGTCGTGGAACCCGCTCTCAAATGTTTTCATTATTACAGCGGGTTCCACGACGGAAAAAATGAAAACATTTGAGAGCGGGTTCCACGACGCGGCCTGCCAAAATGCCGTAGAACCCGCACTTATAAACATTTTTACAGCGGGTTCCACTACGAACTGAGACGATGTTAAGGTTATTTTACAATTTTGTATTTTTTTTTATTGGATTATAAATTTAGGAAAACACATTAAAATAAAAAAACAATAATATAAATGGATTTAAAATTTAAAAAAAATGGACTTCCCGAGCCTGGTTTGAACTCGTTTTACTTTGCACACCAGCCAAGCACTCTACCACTCGGCTATTCCTCATTCGTTTTCACGCGAAAAATTTCTCAAACTTAACTTGTCGCTCGTTCCAGCGGGTTCCACTGCTGGAACCCGCCATAGAAAATTTTTCTTTGTATGAGATGTTCCATCTATGTACTTTATAATCTTTGGTTTAGGTACTCTTCCTTCAATCGGGTCCAGAAAGAGTGCTGCTGGAAAGGCACGCGCTTCCAGCTGTCCAATCGGTTGATGTTCAGTTTTGTGACACCGAGTTCGATAAAGCTGACTAAGAAACCAACTGTTAAAAAATGTACCGGGGTTAGAACATCGAGGTCTGCTGTATTCTCTGAAAGATACAATAATGGTCATGAATTTATGACGGCCCCAACATGGCACAGCAGCGTTCGCAACTCCTCGAATCCAAGAACTGAAGATCCAACAGCCCGGTAAAAATGGTGCTTGGCGGTTTTAACAGCCACTTCTCACAGTCCACCGAAATGCGGAAATCGAGGAGGAATAAAGTTCCATTCGATTGACTCCATAGAGCAAAACTCCAGCAATGCCCGTTGATGCTTATCGCTTATAAATAATCGGAGCAGCTCCTTAGCTCGTTTTTGGCTCCAACAAATTTGATTGTTTTGTCAGACCAAATATGTTGAGGCCTTCGGCGGGTGTATATAAACCACTTTAAGGCCTGCAGAGAAGAAGTTGTAGACAGATCCCTTACAACCTCCAGGTGAACGGCTTTGGCATTTCCAGCTTACAATAAAAAGGCCCACAAAAAGCTACACCAAAGACCAGGAAGCCGCTAACTCTTTGCTCTGTGAGGTCAGACATAATGTGCTCCAGGAAGTGAGGCTTAGTCCGAAAGCATCGGATTTGTGTAGTGCCTTTGTCACCGTTTTTTTCCCCCCAATTGGCCAATATTTGGACCGAATGATTGCCAAAAGCGCTCGAGGTCCCATATGTAAATTCCGCTTATAGAAATCAACAATTATAGTCAGCGTAGCTGGATGGCTTCTAGGAAGTATAATTGGATGCTGACTATCAAAATCCAATAACGAATTTTTTAGACGACCGTCTACACGCAACAGACCAAATTAATCAAAACAAGAAAGCAAAGCTAACTTCGGGCGGAGCCGAAGTTGATATACCCTTGCAGCTAAAACCGGATATATATCGCAAACATCGGATATAGTTGGCCGATCCTTATGATTACATCATAATAAAACCAATTAATTACAATAAAAAATCTAAAAAAAAGTCCCAAGCTTCTATCTTCAAAAATACGAAAGTTGATATTTCTACCAAATACCATTTCCGATCGTTCAGTTATATGGCAACTATAGGATATAGTCGGCCGATCCTAATGAAATTTTGTAGATCGGATTAGCTGACCAAAAAATATAATCTGTACCAAGTTCCAGCTTTCTATCTTCAAAAAATCTATCTTCAAAATAGCTCTCATGTCAATTTTGAACTCTCTAACTCTAAAAACACCAAAGTTATACCATTTCCGATCAATCAGTTATATGGCAGCTATAGGATATAGTCGGCCGATCCGGGCCGTTCCGACTTATATACTGCGTGCAAAGGAAAGAAGGGTGTGTGCAAAGTTTCAAGTCGATAGCTTTAAAACTGAGAGACTAATTTGCGTAGAAACAGACAGACGGACAGACGGACATGCTCATATAAACTCAGGAGGTGATCCTGATCAAGAATATATATACTTTATAGGGTCGGAGATGTCTCCTTCACTGCGTTGCACACTTTTGGACAAAATTATAATACCCTCTGCAAGGGTATAAAAAGGAGAGGATGAGGCAAAAGCACTGGATACCGCACTCCCTATTCCATTTTGAAGCTCATTTACTTCTGCGTTCCAGACTATCGATAAAACTTGTGAACATATGCCAATATCCTCTGCAGTGATTGAATAGAATTAGAGTACTTAGAAATCCGCTATCCCCGTTCGGAGACTTAATGAGCAGGACCCTTTCACGTAAATCCAAATTAATCAAAAAAAGGAGAGGATGAGGCAAGAGCACTGGATACCGCACTCCCTATTCCATTTTGAAGCTCATTTATTTCTGCGTTCCAGACTATCGCTAACCAAGACACCTTTGCGTCGAATGTGTCGTTGCGTCGCACAGTGGTCGATTTAGCCAATCTGGCAGTCAATAATTAATATCAAGCTAAATAAACAAGTTATGTTTTTCAAATTATTTTTATAATTTAGTATGTAAATTAACAAATATTTAACAATACTTTAAAAAAAAAAAAAATTTTTTTAAATTAAAAAATAAATGTTTTAATTTTGATTTTTTTTTAGAAAAATTTTCAGCTCTGTATTTTATTATAACAAAATTGGAAAATTACATTTCATTGTTGCTAATTTCGGGGATGCTTTCCAAAAGCTGAATCACCTCGTCATCCAAAGCAACATACTTTTTTGAGAACGTGGAAATACATTTTGACATCGATGATATTAGCGGGGATGATGTCAGTAAAAGTGAATGCATAAGGTCTTCCATCGTATTTATTCTGGACGATTTCAGGATCACTAAAGCGCTGGCGGTATGTCGAATGGCCACGACTCCCATCGCAGCCCCATTTATATATGGCTTTTAATGGACCACTGATTTTGGAATCTTCTAGCTTCTAGCAAAAAGCTGCTTTGTATCCTTCAATTATACGAGCAACAGTGTGGTCAACCAAAGACTGCATACTGACTTCCGCTGAAGTGTCCGAAATGTGTATGTCCTCAGGATAAGTCGCCTTTTTGGCCTTTAGCACAACATCATAACAAGGAAACATTTTTGACCCATGATTTTTCACAATTATTTGAACTAGCTGGTACGAATTTTTTGTAAAGTCTCCATCTACCATAAGGGCTAAGGCTTCTTCAGGGCTAATATTTCCTGCATTTTCAACTTCTGCGCTCTTAGTAATTTTTGTGGGATTTTCTGAGTCTAGGTTCAATAACATATGAGATGCATTTCTTTTGCCAGAATTATACAAACTCACGCGAGCAGCCACGACCAATTCTTCGCATGGGGTTTCCTTAACAATGTCGGAAACTCTTCGAACTTGGCGATGAGGTTTGCAATCAGAGAAAGGTTTTACTGGGCGCCCAGAGCTACTAGAGGCTATTTCAGTTAGCACAATAGACTCATTTAGCCTATTTTCATTTTGTTTTTGAAAATATATGTGGTTTCTACGTCATTTTTTCCACTTTTCCGTAAGTTTGCTAGAAAATTTGGATAATTGTTCATTAATTTGCTTGTATTCTTCATCGCTAATATTGTTCTTATCAATAAGGAATGAAAAAACATGTCTTTGAATTGCCTCAAGTTTCTTTTCGAGCACAGTTTCCTTGTGCCATATTGCAAAAAGCGTGCTTCTTAAAACTGACATTGTACCTATAAAATATAATAAGCTATAGGGTAGCAGCTGGTAGCACCTCATTTTGACACTGGACGATTCACAAAAGCTAATTCTATAAACACAAAAAGATTGGTGGCAGGAGACCGTAGGGGTCACAAGTTCTGTTCCACGAAAGTCTGAGGTATGTAAGTAATGCTACTGTAAATTAAATGTTAACTTATACATCGATTTACCACGAATACAAACAAACACAGGACACACATATGTTTTTTTTATTAAATACATACCAACTTTGACTTAGGATAACACTTATTTCAGAAAAAACGCAAAACTTTAACTTTTACAAAGCAGAAGAAAACCCTTAAAAATTGCGGGAAAATATATTAAGGTGTGGACAGAAAAATTTAGTGAGCTTCACTAGCTCACGACTGCGTGACTATCGATTAAAAAAATGTAGTAGCATAAAAATAAAAATTGGCGGGATTTAAGTTTTCAAAATAAATATAAATATGAATTAAATTTCAACCTTTAATTTTATATTTATTGCCTGCCAGATTGGCTCAATCGACCACTGTGCGTCGTTAATAAAACTTGTGAACATATGCCAATATTCTCTGCAGTTATTGAATATAATTAGAGTACTTAGAAACCGCTATCCCCGTTCGGAGACTAAATGAGCAGGACCCTTTAACGTAAATCCAGGGTCAATCTCTCAGATGGGACCGCGGTTAGCCACTCCTCAAAATTAGAACACCACTTCCTTAACCGAAATTGGCCTTTGGCTAATGGCTTCATCTATAGAGTCGCCTCCGGAAAGTAACATTTTCATCCACATAAAAGTCGCGATCATCCACATAAAAGTCGCGACGCCGAATTTCTGCCCCTTTTGGAAATTGCATTAATTGCTCATCCTCTGGAAGTCTCACAGCGTAAGCTCCAGAATCCAGCCGAGCAACATGTTGCACAAAATGCGCATTGCAAACGGCGGAGCAGACAATCTAACCGATCATCCAGCATAGTTTGGCTCTTCGGAACATCCTTGTCGGCAGTGGAAACGAGTGACCTTCTCTGAACCTCCCCCACACACGACCCATCCAATTCGGGTTTTCTGCGGCAACGGTAGGCCGGCTGAGAGCTGAATTTGCCCAAAACATAGCAGCTCTTAAAAAAGACTGGCTCTGAGTACATCAACAGAAAATCGGTCTGAGGCAAAGATGATATCGGCAATATCAGAAACCGCCATGAATGATTTATACCTCCGGAGCTGCAGCTGACTAGCCAGCCGGGAAGTGATCTCGTGCAAGAATGTTCACTGTAGCAAGCAAAGATATGTCATCACAGCGACCTTGAGCAACTAGTGCATTAGCAGTGGACGGCGAAGAGGGTATAAGCTTGGCGCACTCGGCTATGGCTGACGTAGTAGGTCCAACCAAAGGCTGGCCGCTAGAAAACTTCGATTCCAGAAAATGCAGCAGGCTGTGATGCTTCCTTCCACAGCTGCGACCATAAGCAGCGAGGCACTCACGCATGTGATGGCCCGTTTGGAGACACTTCCGACAAAGCCCGAGTCGCCTACCCTCACCATTGGCAGAAATCGGCGGCATGCAGACGTTATTGGGACCATTTTCCGCATAAAATACAGACAGAGGGAAGCGAATTATTAACAATAAAAGATGATCTACGGTTATTTTCACCTCGACGCCTTCCCACCTGAACGCCCGGGCTCCTAATTAGGACTCTCCTCCTACTTAGCCTGGGTGCCAACCGTACCAACCAACCAACCAATGGGTACCAACCTTTAAGGAAGAACCTGGACAATAATGCAGCAGGCGATCTGTTTTGACGTACCAAATTATTTAAGACTCGCATATGGGCATTGAATTTTTCCGAAAGACCTCGAAGATCTGCAATTAACCACTTTCCAACAAACTGAGGCCCAGAATCTCGTTTCCATGATCCTGAAATATTAAGCGACGGTTATTAAATCGTTATTAAATATTATTATCCAATAAATTCAGCGCGACATCATAATTCTCGTCGGAGACTTCCAAGAAACATTGGAAACAGGCTGAAGAGCTCCTTGGTTCCTCTGCACATTGGGCGGAAACGCCGCCTTGTTGCCGACATTAGAATTTCCAGAACCGTTTGGACTGGGTTCGTTTATATGTAGTCCCATTTCTGTCCATAATCTCTTCTCAATTATTTTTTGTCTTGACATCTTGTCCTAATTAGAATCATTATATACTCACCATTTTTGAAGACCCACTCGGTATGATATATTCAAAACGAACTCAAATAATCGAATCCATGCGTGTAGAGGACTAACTGCAAGGCATTCGGGTTTGGTTACAAAACCTTACTGTTAATATCAGTTATTTTAAAAAAGTCCTTTGGGCCTGCTCCACAAATCGGACATGGTTGGGTGGACCTTGTCCCCGTTAAAGTATTCAAAACTTTGCCATGTATAAGCGTCATGCGTAAGTCGTATGAAATTTCTACTTTAAGAGGGGCTTCTTCCAATAAAAATGTTTTTAAATTGGCTATTTGTAGATCCAAAATATTTTTTGAGTTTAAAATATGTTCTCGACTTTCCTTAGTGAATTCTATCTTTAATGGCCTGCAATACCTGACGGACTGTGGGTTTTGATTTCTTCAGATAATTCGTCCCATTTGATCAGTCATTTCAAGAGGAATTCAGCAACAGTTTCTGATACTTGTATTGCTAGTGGCCTGCTCTTGTTATACCCTTGCAGATGGTATTTTAATTTTGTCCAAAAGTGTGCAACGCAGTGAAGGAGACATGTCCGACCCTATAAAGTATATATATTCTTGATCGGGATCCCCTCCTGAGTTGATATGAGAATGTCCGTCTGTCCGTCTGTCTCTCAGTTTTAAAGCTATCGTCTTGAAACTTTGCACACACTCTTCTTTACTTTGCACGCAGTATTTAAGTCGGAACGGCCCGAATCGGCCGACTATGTCCTATAGCTGCCATATAACTGATTGATCGGAAATGGTATAACTTTGGTGTTTTTGAACGAACGCTGAAACTTAGTACATATTCTATTTTTGGTCAGTTAATCCAACCTACCAAATTTCATTAGGATCGGCCGACTATATCCTATAGCTGCCATATAACTTAACGATCGGAAATGGTATTTGGTAGAAATATCAACTTTCGTATTTTTGAAGATAGGAGCTTGGGACTTTTATTGGTTTTATTATGATGTAATCTTTAGGATCGGCCAACTATATCCGATGTTTGCGATAAATATCCGGTCTTAACTGCAAGGGTATATCAACTTCGGCTCCGCCCGAAGTTTAGCTTCCTTTACCTTTTCATAGCTAGGAAAAATATTGCAATTCTTTTTTATATTCATTAATCTAATGTTAATATATTGTTGCTTTGATAAGAAGTTCTCAATAAGGAATGCCAACGCCTCATCTTCTGACAGTAAATTTGGTGTCGAACTCTTCGAATGACATTCGAATGAATGACTCTTCGTTTGCATTCAATTTTGTCTTTAAAATCCTAGACGTTTCCTTATCTCCGGACTTCTTTGCTGACATGGCAGCTGCATGTATAAGAATGTCTTTTAAATTTTCCTTCGAAAGTTTTGAAGCCAACATTCTTTTCAAACGAGCTCCTCCTTCTTCGAAAGCTAAATGGGGTCTTCCTCTCTGTTTTGTGGCATGATCCTCTTGGACAGAAATGATATTTCTGACGCTAGCCAGCTTTTATTTGCCTCCTTAAAACGTTCCATATGTCTATTACTTTTGATTAATAGCTTTTTAGCATGGGCAATAAAATTTTGCAATTGTTTCTTTATGCCATTTAGAGCGTCGGTAGATAAGCAATTTTTGTTTATTTTATCGCATAGCCAATCAAATGTAGCGTCAATACTGCGCCCCCTGCCCAGCCACACATCCAACAAATCGGATCAACGAATGTTGAGTTTTCCTAAAACTATTCAAATATATTTAAATTAGCAAATATGCGCAAAAGGTGTTAACTTTATTTCAATATACATAGAATAACACATACAACCTCATTTGCAGTTCACGTAATACGACGTAATATCATTAGTTCCAGTCCACGAAACACAGGCATTTTGGGGTTTTATTGCATATAAAACATGTATGTATTTATAAATCAACTAAATATAACATAACACAAACACATGCATAATTTTGAAACTTTTAACAGTATTCTACATACCTTGATGTCTATTTTCTATACTTAAGTTTCAAAATAAGCACTGTGTTTTAATGATCATAAATTAACAAACGTTGGCCACGTGAAAGAGAAAAAGTTTGGAACACATAACCTAGAACAATCAGCTGACTTTAAATGGCCAGGGATGGCAATAAAAATATTTTAAAAGTATTTTTATAATGGGGCAACATTTTTTTAACGGAATAAAAAAAAGGGAAAATTTAACAAAATAATTTAACAAACAAACGGGTTGGGGTGGGTGCTCCTGTGACTGCGCCGCTGGAATTCATAATTGATTATACTAAGTTCCGACCAACCCAAGGTAAATAATTCCGGCTCCAAAATTTTGTCACTCAAAATTTATTTGCTCGCGGCGAACACGATCTGTCCCTCTGTGCGCTCAGACCGTAGCGGAATTGTGGAACGTATATACATATATGAAGTTATGTGCGGGCGAATGCACTTGCGTTAAGGAACGTATGTATGTACATATGTATGAAGTCTATGCGCGGGCGAATGCACTTTCGGTACATGAACTTATTATTATTTATTTATTTTTGTTTATTTTTAGTATTTTTGTGTAATTTGTTTATTATTATAAACAAACTGTTTGCTTATTAGCCACTGATGTGCTGATATGCCGCGAAGAGATAACGAAGGACAGTGCGCCCGCCTTAGATAATAGGCTAAGCGGATACTTGCTAGCTTGAGATGCTAAATTAGGTGAAGCCGATGGGCCGAGAAGGAGTCGGCTTGCGACCAACAATGCGTACATTATTAATTCATTATTTAAACCTAGCAGTTGTTTGCTGCTTGACCCGACAATATCTTTGCTCATTTTTTTCAACTATTTATAAAAATACCTATAACAAGTTTTGGCTATCTACAAGATATAAAACGGTACTGAACTAAGCTTACATAAAAACTCAGAAATACTTTGAAGATAGACGTAACTTTTCAAAATATTCTGATAAAAAATTACAGAGAATAATAATTCAATAAAATTTCCTCAAGCTTCATTAACCAAAAATTTAAATTCGAATGCTCTTTTTATTGCAAAAGTAAAACAAAAATCATACATGGAAAAAATGTTTAGTGATTTTCCCAATCATAGAAGCATTGTGTCGGGTCAGGCAGCATCCGCTGAATTTTTATTTTATTATTATTTATTAAGCTAAATTATGGACATATCGCCTTAGATAGGCGCGTTGAAATCAAGCGGATGAGACAAAGTCGGCTTGCGACCATTTTAAGAGAGCTTTATCTTCGCAATGTCTATGCCGGGCCGCCCTCTCCGCTATTGAGAGCTTTAGCTTAGTGTATGTCTAATCGGGCCGCGCTCTCTGTCCATACAGAAATGCAGACTAAATAAATTATAACGTACAATTCTTAAATTCGGCCTTTTTATTTTCGAGCGGATTTACGTCATTGAAAACCCTCAATGACCAAACACATTGGGTCAACGCCATTGGCGTTCATCAAAATCGGAATAAAAGAAGTATTTTACGAATATCTCACCAACAAAAAAATGGTAAAATATGAATTCTTACAAAAAGGGTTTCGAAAGATTTCAAACTTTAGTATTTTTTTTGTTGTTTTTAAATTATTTCAAAATAGTAACACATTTGGTTTTTTTGAAACGTTTTTTCTAGTAAGATCAGGTTAATTAATAAACAAGAAAGGAAAGCTAACCTCGGGCGGAGTCGAAGTTGATATACCCTTGCAGTTAAAACCGTATATGAATCGCAAACATCGGATATAGTTGGCCGATCCTCATGAAAATAACATAACATAACTAAAAAAAAAAAGCCCCTAGCTTTAATCTTCAAAAGTACCAAAGTTGGTATTTTTACCAAATACCATTTCCGATCAATCAGTTACATAGCCGCTATAGGATATAGTCGGGCGATACCGGCCGTTCCGACCTATATGTATGCGGGCAAAGCAAAGAAGGGTGTGTGAAAAGTTTCATGATAGTGCTTACTTGGCAATAATATTTCATTATTTATATATATTAGTTTCATATGCATGTGTGCATATGCAGCATATGCGGCTGTAATATTGCAATACTAATATTAGTATTCAATGTAATATTTTCAAACATTTGTTTTTTCACATTGTTGGGAAAATACAACTGTTTTTAATATACATTTGAAATAGATTTCATTAATTGGCTTTTATTTTATCACCTTTAAGGTCTTCATGCCGCATGTTCAAGACGCATCTTAAATCTGAACATATCACGTCAAATGCTGATCATGCAATTGGCTGTTGGCTTCCTGATTTCGGGACTTTCCTTGTGGATACTTCGGCTGGGACCTATTCGTTCCGTACTAATCAATCCATATTTAAGTGGCCTATCAGTGAGTTTTTACATTAACAGAACATTAGCTGTCACAGAATCACAACCAGTCTTTTATTTTTTGCAGTTACTCTTGTCTAGTGTTGTCGGTCTAATTATTTTGAGAAAGCACAGAACTGAACACAGACCATCGGAAAACTGTTATAAGGTGGAGTCTTGTTTATTGTCTATCCTGGCACTTATATTCTGCTGCCTGGCACTAGTCTGTGCCGCAATCGAGTTTTCAGAGTTAAGCTCCACCGTAAACGGAACGTGTGGACCAGCCACAAGTTCATTAATGCGCCAACACCACTGCACCTGCTTTTCACCAGCTGCTGACGATGCTGTTCTAGTGGAAAGAAGTCCGGGAATTGCAGCTCAATCAGGTGGGATGCAACCGACAAGCGGTGCAACGGACGTTAGGGAGGAGGATGGGTGAGTATGGCAAAAGAACGACATACATGTCGTATGTTTATTATCAAGCAATAAAATTCTTTTTGTTTTTAGCGGAAAACGGTGCAGGGGTTTTAGGACCGAGTGGAAGTATCTGTTGGCATTCTCGATGGTCCTTAATTCTTTAGGAATAATAACAACCTTCTTATGTATAACACTATTTATTTGTAGCCAGCCCCGTAGAAAAAAAATTTACACTTCCGTGTAAATTTACACTTCCGTGTAAATTTTTTTTATTAAGTGCACTATTTTCTTACATTATTTTTTATTTTTATATTTTTAAAAATAAATTTTAAAAAATTTGGTTTTTCTGAAATTTTTCTTTGTCGTCCTCTTTGTCTAACAATTATTCTTTGTAAAGAATATGGAAGAATTTAGAATGTAGAATTTAGGGAAATATTTTAATAAAAAAACAAGAAAGGAAAGCTAACTTCGGGCGAAGCCGAAGTTGATATACCCTTGCAGTTAAAACCGGATATATATCGCAACCATCGGATTTAGTTGGCCGATCCTTATGAAATTTGGTAGGTTGGATGAACTGACCAAAAATAGAATCTGTACCAAGTTCCAGCTTTCTATCTTCAAAAACACAAAAGTTGGGTCAATTCCGATCTTTCAGTTATATGGAAGCTATAGGATATAGTCGGCCGATCCTTATGAAATTTGGTAGGTTGGATCAACTGACCAAAAATAGAATCTGTATTAAATTCCAGCATTCTATCTTCAAAAACACGAAAGTTGGGTCATTTCCGATCGTTCAGTTATATGACAGCTATAGTCGGCCGATCCTTATGTAATTTGGCACGTCGTATTGTTTTGCCAAAAATAGCTCTCATGTTAAATTTGAACTCTCTAACTCTAAAAACACCAAAGTTATACCATTTCCGATCAATCAGTTATATGGCAGCTATAGGATATAGTCGGCCGATCCCGGTCGTTCCGACTTATATACTGCTTGCAAAAGAAAGAAGGGTGTGTGCAAAGTTTCAAGTCGATAGCTTTAAAACTGAGAGACTAGTTCGCGTGCGTCTGTCTGTCTGTCCCTTTCTACGCGAACTAGTCTCTCAGTTTTGAAGAAATTTGACATGAGAGCTATTTTTGGCAAAACATTACGTCATGCCAAATTTCATAAGGATCGGCCGACTATATCCTATAGCTGCCATATAACTGAACGATCGGAAATGACCCAACTTTCGTGTTTTTGAAGATAGAAAGTTGAAACTTAATAAACAGATTCTAGTTTTGCCCAGTTGATCCAACCTACCAAATTTCATTAGGATCGGCCGACTATACCCTATAGCTGCCATATAACTGATTGATCGGAAATGGTATAACTTTGGTGTTTTTAGAGTTAGAGAGTTCAAATTTGAAACGAGAGCTATTTTTGGCAAACCATTACGACAACTATATCTTATAGCTGCCATATAACTGAAAGATCGGAAATGACCCAACTTTCGTGTTTTTGAAGATAGAAAGCTGAAAATACAGATTCTATTTTTGGTCAGTTGATCCAACCTACCAAATTTCATAAGGATCGGCCGACTATATCCCATAGCTGCCATATAACTGAACGATCGGAAATGGTATTTGGTAGAAATATCAACTTTCGTATTTTTGATAGATAGAAGTTTGGGACTTTTTTTAGATTTTTTATTTTAGTTAATTAGTTGTAATATGATGTAATCATTAGGATCGGCCAACTATATCCGATGTTTGCGATATATATCCGGTTTTCACTGCAAGGGTATATAAACTTCGGCTCCGCCCGAAGTTAGCTTTGCTTTCTTGTTTTTAATAAAATAATTAAACATAAAATTCCATTAAAAGTTGCTAAAAATAATGAACTTGAACTTTACAGGATACAGCAATAATTTAATGCAAACAACTGAGATATTTTATAAAAGCATTATAATATGAAGATTGAAAAATATTTTTTTCACACAAAACAAGAAAGGAAAGCTAACTTCGGGCGGAGCCGATTAAATTCCAGCTTTCTATCTTCAAAAACACGAAAGTTGGGTCATTTTCGATCGTTCAGTTATATGGCAGCTATAGGATATAGTCGGCCGATCCTTATGAAATTTGGCATGACGTATTATTTTGCTAAAAATTTTCTCATGTCAAATTTTAACTCTCTAACTCTAAAAACACCAAAGTTATACCATTTCCGATCAATCAGTTATATGGCAGCTATAGGATATAGTCGACCGATCCCGGTCGTTCCGACTTATATACTGCTTGCAAAAGAAAGAAGGGTGTGTGCAAAGTTTCAAGACGATAACTTCAAAACTGAGAGACTAGTTCGCGTAGAAACGGACAGACAGACGGACAGACGGACATGCTCATATCAACTCAGGAGGTGATCCTGATCAAGAATATATATACTTTATATGGTCGGAGATGTCTCCTTCACTGCGTTGCACACTTTTGGACAAAATTATAATACCCTCTGCAAGGGATTAAAAATATTTTCTGCATGACCTGCTTGGACCATGATACAATTATCCATTGTATCATGGCTTGGACAACTCATAAAGGAATGAATTTGTCCCAAATACAAAGCCTTTATTGTTTTAAACATTTTAAAATAGTTATTAAATTAAATAGTATATAAATTAAAATGCGAGATCAGATTATAAACTTTTAATAGTAAAATAGTAATACTAGTACTAATTACTTTTAATAGTAATTATTCACCGTTACTTGTTAAATGAAAACATAAACAAGAAAGGAAAGCTAACTTCGGGCGCAGCCAAAATCAGTTATATGGCAGCTATAGGTTATAATCGGCCGATCCCGGCCGTTCCGACTCATATACTGCGTGCAAAGGAAAGAAGGGTGTGTGCAAAGTTTCAATTAGACTTTTAGGGAATAAGTTCGTTCGTTCTTTTTTTTAGGACTGAACTAGGTCGTTCATTGAGTGCTTTTCGTAAATTCAAACAATATTAAAAATAAATATAATATTACAAAAATTTAAAGTGTTTCCATATTTCACTGTGTTTTCTTTTTAGATACATTTCGCTGTTGTCTACTCAAAAGATTGTTTACACAAAATTTTGATTTTGAAAGCAAAGCCAACTTGGTGTGAGAGATTTGGTTCTCTTATGCATACTCATTTGAAAAAATAATAGAAAAAAGGAAACGAATCGAATGAATTGAGAATGTTGAAAACAGAGACTTTTCATTCGAATGATTCGAGTTGCAAATGTAAATAAAAGGCAATAAAAACAAATTAAATGCAGTGAATTTTTCTTCGATTCCAAAAAGGCTTTATATTTATGATTTTTCATTTAATTTATTTCTAAATTAACAATAATTTACAACTCATTTGAATGCAACAACATTTTTTTGTTAATATTTTCCGAATTAGTGGCTATTGGACAACGCTTTTCTGTAATTAAAGTTCTTGCGTTTGAAAATGTACGTTCCGAAGCCGTGATGCTCACTGGAATGAAAAGTATTTTGCAGCTTGTTTTGTGCAATAGCGGAAAAAACTGCTTATTTATATGCCACCAAGCTAAAGCATTAAAATCAATAGTGTATGCAACATTAATATGCACTTTTTTCACATGTCTAAAAGACATTGTCTACCTTTCTTTATAAAAAAAAACAATTAATTGCAACAAAAAATCTACAAAAAAAACGCCCAAGCTTCTATCTTCAAAAATACCAAATTTGGTATTTTTACAAATTTATAATACCCTCTACCCTATAATAATGCATGAGTATAAAAATCGATGAGGTTTATATAATAAACATGTGCTCTTAAAAGCCAGAAACTCCACCCGGTTTTCGAAAATCAGAATTTGACCAAACTGTACCATTATTCTGGACGATGCCACAGATAACAGATCCGCGGTGCTCGTAGCGCTCACATTTATGTCCTCGCTGCCGCAAAAGATCAACGTATTTCTGAATTAGTCCATATTCGTAGAGAAGAACGTTGGGTGACATCTGATGGTGGATACGACTGGCATCGATGGCATTTTTTATGTTTGCCTTTTGCCACAGGACGCGCACTAGTAGAGGAACCAAAGATGAAATAATTTTTGCGCCTCCAGCCGCACCAACAACCAGCCGTACTCTGCCCGTTGAGCGCTCTGTAACGATTACCGGACTCATTGAGGACATAGGCCGGGCAGATGGAGCAACCATATTTTTTCCCATTACGAAGGGCAAATCAAAATAGTTTCGCAGCTGTTCTATGGAAAAATCCGACATGCCATTGTTAAAAAGAACACCTGTACGTTTGCCAATGCGGCCACTACCAAAACTGTAACGAAAATCCAAGACAGTTCCAATAGTACTTATAAAAGAACTAGACTTACTAAAAGTTTATCGAGCTAGTGACTGAAACGGCATCGTTGTCAAGAAGCACAGATATATGGGCGGTTCCATACTCGTTCCGTGTGCGTATATCCGAGGAACCTCCATAGAATGTAGACTGGTTAGAAGTCTTTAAGTCATCTATTTTATAAGCTATAGATTTTGATAGCTCAGGACTGAAAAGTTTATTTAAAATCTGAAAATATCAATATCAATTAAATATTATGCAAACAATCCAATATTTTCAAAAAACAAGCAAGAAAAGCTAGAGCAAGAGATATACCCTTGAAGTTCCGGTCTTAACTATCGCAAACATCGAATGTAGTTGGCCGATCCGATATTATAAAAATATCATAATATAATAATATTATAACATAATATAATAATATTATAACATAATAATGTTATACAATATTATTGTATTATCATAATATAAGCAATTTATTACAAAAATAATATATATAAAAACAAGAAAGGTAAGCTGATAGCTGAAGTTGATATACCGTTGCAGTTAAAACCGGAACCGGCCGATCCTTATGAGAATATCATAATAAAACCAATTAACTAAAATAAAAAATCTAAAAAAAAGTTCCAAGCTTCTATCTTCAAAAATACGAAAGTTGATATTTCTACCAAATACCATTTCCGATCGTTATATGGCAGCTATAGGATATAGTCGGCCGATCCTAATAATATTTAGTAGGTCGGATCAACTGACCAAAAATATAATATGTACTAAGTTTCAGCTTTCTATCTTCAAAAACACGAAAGTTGGGTCATTTCCGATCGTTTCAAGACAAATCGATCGTGCAAAGTTTCAAGACGATAGCTTTAAAACTGAGAGACTAGTTCGCGTAGAAACGGACAGACAGATAGACGGACAGATGGACATGCTCATAAATGCTTAAGAAATTTGTGTCGTATTATTTCGACAAAAGTAGCTCTTACGCAAAATTTGAACTCTCTAACTCTAAAAACACCAAAGTTGTACCATTTCCGATCAATCAGTTATATGGCAGCTATAGGATATAGTCGGCCGATCCGGGCCGTTCCGACTTATATACTGCGTGCAAAGGAAAGAAGGGTGTGTGCAAAGTTTCAAGACGATAGCTTCAAAACTGAGAGACTAGTTCGAGTAGAAAGGGACAGACAGACAGACGGACAGACGGACATGCTCATATCAACTCAGGAGGTGATCCTGATCAAGAATATACATACTTTATAGGGTCTGAGATATCTCCTTCACTTCATTGCACACTCTTGTCTAAAATTATAATACCCTCTTCAAGGGTATAACAAGAAAGGACGGCTATAGTCGAGTTTCCCGACTATATTATACCCGGTACTCATATCTTCTACCCACAATTAAACTAACCATTAAAGTTTAAAGTTTAACGGTTTTAAAAGGTTTTAAAGTTTAGGTTTCAAAATTTTGAAACAAACTTGAACTGCGTGATTATTGTAGGAGTCTGCAATTTAAATCCTATAATTCTATCTCTTCTGAGATCCACACGTTCATACGGACAGACGGACAGGCTATATCGATTCGGCTGTTGATGCTGATCAAGAATATATATACTTTATAGGGTCGGGGATGTCCCCTTTACTGCGTTGCACCCTTTTGAGAAAAATAATAATACCCTGCAAGGGTATAAAAGTATGCCGCTGTTTTAAACAGCATGCCGCTGTTCTATGGAAAAGTTTTTAATGCCAGGTACAATAGTTTTAATAAATATAATTCAATATTTACTTGGATCCGAAAGAGACAGCTTTATAGTGAATAATTGTGGGCGGTATATTGAATGATTTCGTTTCACTAAATTGCGTCAAGTGGAGTTGGGAATAAATCGATTGACAGCGCATCGATTTCGATGTGTTAGAAAAAAAACATCCATTTAATGTACCGGATGATTTAATGGAAATATCGTTTTTTTTTCATTTATTGTGATCCAATAACACAAGCCAACAAAATCGTTTTTTTTGTACTTCACCCATAATTCCACTTACTCCACAACCTTTGCGCTCCTCTTAAACAAAGTCGAGAACAAACCATTTCCGTTCCATCATCCGCTGTACACAGATTCCGCTGTACACCTATGCAAGAGAAGAAATTGATCAAATTTTACTATATATATAATTATGTAGGCCCTGAATTTGCGATGAACAGCTTTCTTTTTATCCATATCCTGATCCGTTTCCAATTAAAATTAATGAATTGTACTCTACGAGTACCGGGTATAAATAACCTTGACGAGTTAAAAAAAACGGTGGCGAACCCGCAAGCCACGCACAAAATATCTGATATTATTTTTTTTACAAAAAAAAAGCAATATAGGGAAAACTATTTTTATTCGGCATGTCAAAAAAAAAACGAAATAAGACAGACACGTGCCGTGGATTCAAAGGTTTCTATTTTTGGCTAATCGATCCGGCCTACCAAATTTCAAAGGGATGGGCCGACTATTTTTTACAGCTGCAATACAACTGAACACTAGGAAATGACCCAACTCTAGTATTTTTGAAGATAAAATATTATGACTTTTCTTACAATTTGTATTCTAAGATCATGCAGTTCGTTACTGTTATTTTACCTTATCAAGATGTTTTTTTTATTTCATAGATAGAAGAGAAAAATAGTACGTAGTACCTTAGTATCAGATTTTTCATCCAGCTGCCACCGCTGAACAAACCCAAACTTCATGGCCTCCACCATTCGATGTATCTGTAAGGCGCCTATGCTTTGAGCTTCTTCAAAATCCATCCGGAATTCTCGCAAAATGTTAAGTATAAATCCCAGGATGTAGCCACTGCCAGGTGGCGGAGTTAGATGCAGGTCGTACTCATCGAACGGTAACACGACCGATTCAGTGAATGTAGCCCTGGTGTTGGCTAGGTCTTCCTTGTCAATGACACTGCCAATTTCTTTTAAGTCGGCTGCCAAATCATCTGCAATAGATCCGTTGTAGAAGCTGTACGGTCCTTCCAAAGCCAGCCTTTCGTACGTCTCGCACAATTGAATTGGAGGCTGTATATGACTTCCGGTACGCCAAAACTGCCCCGAATCAGAATTTACAAACATGTTTCTCAGGCCGGGATCTCTCTTAACCATCTCTTGGTTCATAATAAGGGCGTCGTACTGGTGCTTGTAAAGTCTGTATCCCCTGCGGCACAGCTCCGTGGTAGGGCCTACAAGCTCTGACCACGATAAGCGACCGAACTTCTGGTGAGCTATGGCATAGCCAGCCATTTCAGTTGGCACAGCAATCGACCAGCTAGACTGTTTGAACTCTTCCTCCTCCCGAAAGACCGATAGATTATTTTCCCGTAGCAAACGCGGAGAAATTTCGCGAGCCAGTATGCTGTACGACTTGCGCGCTTTGTGGCTATAAACGTTCATGAGCATACCGCCGCCCAGCCCCATACTTTGCATCCCGATAAGTCCAGTGCAAAATAGAGACACCAGGGCCCCGTCCACCGCACTTCCTCCTTTTTTCATGGCACTTTTAGACAGAAGACTGCAAACATTGTTGTCACTACAAACTGCAGCTCGGGAAAATCTATATAATGGTGAATTCGACGGGGGGAGGGGCGTTTCGGGATTTGGAGGACTTTTGACTACATTTTTTGGAGCTATAAAGGGAAATATTATTAATTACTGAGAAACTACTGGCAACACAGAGACACTAGCTTACGTGGATACCTCCAAAAATATCCTGTGGCTAAGATTCCAATTGTGACGGTAATAAGACTATTAACAGTAAGTCCTACAAACATTTTTTTCTTTTGATGGATTTTCCCGTGGCAAGACAAGTATTATGTAGTAATTAACTTAAAACTCACAAGACTATATATTTGATAAGCAAGCAGCAAGCAATGCTGCGATTGATTTAAAAAAGTAATAATAATTTGCAATTGATACTAAGTCCTTTCAATTTCAAAAAAATCAGCTGGCCTTAAGGTGGGACCGAAGCACGCAAATTCAAAAATACTAAATAAAGAAAATAAAGCTGATTGTACAGCCTAGTACTCAGATTGACAAAAACTGGTTTTCAGCTATGGGAGTGAGCGAGAGCCACATAGGTTATGTCCGTCAAATTAGCGTCGAAGTGGAACGGTGAAATTGGAACACAGCAACGAACTTTTGGTTTTTCAATTATTTCTGTATTTAGCCACTAAATTTAATTAAATAAACACTAGAAATGTTAAGAATTTAATAAACTATTGTTTTTTCTTACTTTAAACGGGTTCTACACTCTTAAAGTTGCTTAAAAATGGGTTTGAAAAATTGCCCCTTCGCTGTATTGAGCATTATCTCAAAAATAAGGGGATGCGACAATAAGCACGATACACCAGCTTATAGACCATTATTTTGAGAATATACCCTGAAAATTTCATTAAAATCGCTCCATACGTTTTGGAGAAAATCGAATAAAAGTGGACCAACCCGGCTAACAGCCCATACAAAAATGACCCCAAAAAAAATTGCTTTAAAAATTGTGAAGCTCCAAAAGGATGCGCCAATATGCACGGTAGTGGAGTCGATGTAGGACGTTTTTAAGTATGTATGGACCAAAAATCATACAAATCGCTCCCACAGATTTTGAGAAAATCGAATTACAGTTCCCCATATAATTTGACTAATAAGAGGAGCGCCAATTAGTAAACCGGAACCAGTCCGCAAAAAGTTCATTGAACTAGTTTAAAAATACTATATGGCCTCTGTTAAGCTTATTTAGTTCTTCACAAAGGATGCGCCAAATTGCACGGTATACCGTTGAAAAGCTTATTTTATACAGAACATTATAAGATAATTTTATCAAAATCGCTCCCACAGATTTAAAGAAATCAAGTCCCAAAAAATTTCAGACCCTGATTCACCAACACTGGCCATTAACAGCATTACATATTTCTGCGCTGCCTTAGACGACGCCCGCCATTATGGAACTTGAATGCCCACCCTCGCTTTTTTTTTTACAGAGGATGCGCCAATATGCACGGTATACCACGAGAAAGCTAATTTTTTGCCCATTCGAATAGTACCAGTCCCGTTAAAATCGCTCCCACAGATTTTGAGGAATCAAGCCCCGAAATTTTCGGACCCTGGTTCGCCAATACTGGTCATTATCATTTTCCCGTATTTTGACGCTGCCCAACACGGCAGCCGCCATTAGAAAAAGAGCTTATGTACGTACATACATACATACACATATGGAAACAACGATCATGGATGCTGCAAAAATGGTAAGTAAATGTATATTTATGAATAATATAATAAAAAAAAGAATAGTTTTCGCTGTCGTACTGCAAGAAAAAAATTGACTTAATTTAATATAATATAATATGATTAATAAAAATTTAACTTTATTAATAAAAATTTAACTTAGTTTATATTATATATCATAATATAATATAATTATTAAAAATTTAACTTAATTAATAAAAATTTAACTTTATATATTATAACTATATATATTAAGAACGATAATTAATTTAGAACCCCCTTGTTTTAATTAAGAACGACAGTTTTGATTGTTTGCGGACAAAACCTCGATACTATCGCGATGCTATCGCTCATATATAAACATTCGGTGTATTCATGTAAAACCAACATATTTAAAATAATTTTTTTTTAGGGAAAACCCCTATTATATTGGTTTTACATGAATACCCCTGTTTTAATTAAGAACGCATTTAGTTTAAATTCAAATGAGATCTTTTTAATTCATATTTGGAAGGAGAAATTAAATCACATATATTTGGTTAAAACCAATTTTTGTCGACAAATAACAGTTTGTGTCACAGATTGTTAGAGACTAGAAACTAGAGAAAATTAGTATATATTAAATTTTTTTGTGTACAAAATATACGTACCTTTTTATTCGTTCGAAGTAAAAGTGATGAAGTGACAAGAATTTTTTGTAAAACTATCGTGATAGTCTGAAAAATATCGAAGTTGGTGACCGGTGGCCAACCATCGATATTATCGATGGTACTATCGATTTTATTTTGCAGCTTTACACTACAACACAGTACAAATATTAAGGTGAAACTAGGTTACATGTTTTTGTTTACTCCATTTGAAAAATGTACTTCAATTTAGCTTTTACCTTTTCAGAGGGTACACAAATACACACATTACAAAAACAACACGATCAATTCGTACAATTGACACCCACAAACACTTAGTACAAACCCCTTTGGTTCGACTGCATATTAAACATTGAAGTTTTAAATCCTTTTAGTCCACTAAATACTCTTTTAAAAAACGCAAAAAAACGTTTTTTATCGGCACTAACAGTGAACTTTGACAGCTAATAACGTAACAGTGACGTTCTCTGTTAACGTTTCTGTTATGAATCATTGAAGCTTGATGTTATCTTAAGGTAATGACGTCAATAGATCCTTTTTAAGGACTTTTAAGAAATGACTTATGGCCACAAAAAGTGGTCAGTGGCTCCATATTGCGACGATTCAGAATAACTTGGTACTTTTCGACTTTCAAAATTCCATCAATTAATGCCAGAACACCAAAGCCATAATAAAACAAGAAAGCAAAGCTATCTTCGGGCGGAGCTGAAGCAGATTTGAAACGATCAATCATGATAAATCGTGAAAGGATTCCATCCTTGCGGTACTTCGTCTACTTCTTCTTTCCTGAGCCTGGCTAATGCTTTAGAGTTCTGGTTTTCTCAAAATTTTGTAAGGAATTCTCGAAAGAAGACTTACTAAAGCCAACGTTATCGCTTATTCCTCGGAAGCTTAAATTCCGAGACAGCTTCAGTCATTTTCGACATGTTTCATAAAAAACACAAGAAGCTTAATAATTAACAAAATTCTTTCAGATCATGAAAGCTAAACCCTTTCGGATATAACGAAAAAATTTCAACTCGATATAATAGCATCATTTTGATCAATCACAAATCATTTCAATGCCATTTTGTGGCATTAAAATGCCCCTTGTGGGTCAAATCCCATATTATGGGATTCGCCTTGACCGCACCCTAGTGATGCCACCTAGTCGGACATGGTTGGCCCCAGTGATGCCACCTAGAAGTATACAGGGAAATTTGGGATTTTTTTTTGAGGGGTTGTTGACCCGAGACGGGAAAGATTAGAAAGAAGGCAAGTGTCGAATGGTGGATCAAAATGTGAAAAAACTGAAAGCCCGAGCAAGCAGGAAGTGAAAAAAAAATAGAAGGATAATTCCGAGGAAAAATCTCAAAGGAAGAGACGGGAGGCAGGATCGGCGAACAATACAGGAAAGAGGTCGGTCCTGGAAGGAGAGCCATGGCTAATGGATTTCTACTTTCCAGACCGACCAGACCCGTTTATCCGGATAGGGAAGCCAGGCCTGACAAAAGAAAAAATGGGCCTGGCGATTTTTTTCTTCTCATTGTTAATTCCGGGGTGGATGAACCTCAGACCAGGCAAGCCGGCATTTTCATTTGGTTCTTCCATGCATACGGTGCTTCCATTTGGTTTTTTTTGGGGGCCATCAACTGCGCAAAGTGCGGCCCGCATAAAAATCTAAAGATTAAATAAAGAGGCCAGAACTCCTGAACGAGGACATCCCTTCAGAGAAAATACCTATTATCCGATCATATCTACGATTACAGTAGAGGAAACCCCGCCATAGATTCAATGATTATTTTTTTTTATATAAAATAGTATTTGTTTGGTCATCGAGAGTTTTCGATGCCGTAAATAAAAGACGAATTTAAATTTAGTATGAACGTTATAAAAATGTTTATTTATGCCTGCAGATGAAGCCGGATGATCATCTGATATACCAGCTTATGGTGCATGCAGAGACTAAAGTAAAATACAGAGAGGGAGGCCCGACTGGTCACTGCGAAGCTAAAGCTCTCGAATAATGGAGAGGGCGGCCCGACCTAGACACTGCGAGCTAAAACTCTCTATAGAAAGCCCGTTGAATCGAGCGGCCGAGAGAGAGTCGGCTTGCGATCAACTAAGCTTTTGTATAAACTTAAGCCATAAATAAACATTACCAAACATTACGCTAACATATTTAAACATTAAAACTACACCGCTGCTGCCTGACCCGACAGTATTTATTTTATTGTGTATTTGTTTGTTAATTATTTTTTTCTTTTGTTACATTTTTTTTTTTTTTGTATTGCTTGTATGTAATTATAAGGTCCTATTTAATTTTATGGCCGTGGAAGCTAGAAGATTTAATTTCCCTTCATGGTATGGTTGTCCCAAGTCGCAAGAGAGCTCTTCTAGGTAGGGAATATTTGAAACCAAATTCGTGTGGTTAAAAAGATAAAAAAAAAGGAAAACGGAAAAAAGGAAAGCTTCCTGAAAGCGAAGCACAAACTCGGAGCCTAAATTGTTTAGATCATTAAATTGAAATAAAAATTAATTCAAGAAAATGCATTGTGAGTAGAAATATACGGCAGGGGGAATGAGGAAGGGATAATGGGAAAGTAGAAGGGGGATCGGGTGTTTGACTTAGGGGCGGACGCAAGAAAAGGCCAGCGTTCCGCTAAGGATGGGAGGGAAGGCCACAAAACTCCAAGCCAACAGGAGCATTAAGATCTGTGATTCGATAGGGTAAGTATAAATGTTACGTGTGTTAGGAATAAGAATCTGAAATTTGAATGTTGTGGGAGAAGGACCAAAATCGAACCCTTTAAAAAATAGAATAGAAATTAATATAATTCTAAACTGAACGGCATCTTGACTATCAACCATCAATAAAATTGATGATTAGAATAGTCGACAATGCCAATTCTAACGCCTACCCTAATTCCAGGGAATCACATATCCGACGAAAAACACTCAATCCGATACCAAGAAGTCTTTCCTTATAGCCCCCAGTTGGAAAACTGAATATAAAAAGTCGTGATTGAGAATTGAGAATTTGTTTTGATAAGAGTATGTGAGTATAGATTTATTTATTTAACTTTTTTTTAATATATTTATTTGTTTATTTTTTTTATATATATTTATTTATTTTTTTTATTGATATATTTATTTATTTAATTATTTTTGTTATACATATATATTTTTATTTATTTATTTATATTGTTTTTTAGTATTCAGTTGGGTATAGATTTATTAGGCGAGTTAAGACAGATCTCCTGGTAGATAAATAAACCAAAACTCCGAAATCCGAAAAAAAAACTTCCGAATCACACTTCCATGGGCAGTCCGAGTCTTTCGATGCTCGAAGAAAGGGAAATGGATTTGGACATGGAAGGGGGCGCACAGGGCGGTACGGAAAATAGAGAGACCGGTCGGCTCAGCGCACAACAAAGGGGGGCGATTCCGAGAAACCTCAGCTTGGATCAAGCATCCTCTCCATTTGGGACCTATTCCCATCTTCAATTAGACCCCATACAAGAGCAATACAGCATGGAAAACGCGGAGACCTACGCATCGTTTAATCGTCGGGAGATTCAAGCCCTCATACACACATCTCAAGAGCAGCTAAGGGTGGATCTCAGCCAGTTGGTAGATCGAAGGATCGACGCGTGCATAAGGACAGGATTCGAGCAGATTATCCGGAAGACAGACCAAAGCAGGGAAAAGATCCCGTCCTCTAGATCCTCCGAGTCCTCAATGACGACGCAGTTGGAGAATAATCAGCCGGCAGGGTCTGCAGACGGTTCTTCTAGTACAGGAATGCGCCAGGAGGACAAACGAAAGGCGGAAAAGCCTGCGATTTCACTAGCACCACCGAGCTCCGGTGAGGGAAATAACGGGAGACAGGGAGATGCGCCGAAACCGAATGATCTAAACGTCTTCCTTAACCGAGTAATGGCGGAAAGAAATCAAAGGGCGGAAAGAGGGTCGCAAAGAGACGGGCTTAGGAACGAAAATACAGGAGGGACGTATCGATTACCACCGGGACAGGAATCAAAGCAGAGAAGCTGGCAATGTGTACCCGTCGATAAGTGGGAATGTCAGTTTTTCGGGCGTCCAGGAACGATGAGGGCGGAGGATTTCATATTCCGAGTGGAACACCTACAAAAGCAGTATGCGATGCCATGAATTAAGCTGCTACGGGACTTCCACCAATTGCTGACCGAGGTGGCATCTGAATGGTACTGGCTACTTATAAGGACAAAGACGCCACATGACTGGAGAGAATTAAAACAAGAAAGGAAAGCTAACTTCGGGCGGAGCCGAAGTTTATATACCCTTGCAGTTAAAACCGGATATATATCGCAAATATCGGATATAGTTGGCCGATCCTTATGAAAATATGATAATATAACCCAATTTATTATAATACAAAACCTAAAAATGTCCCAAACTTCTATCTTCCAAAACACAAAGTTGGGTCATTTCCGATCGTTCAGTTATATGGCAGCTATAGAATATAGTCGGCCGATCCTAATGAAATTTGATAGGTTGGATCAACTAACAAAAAGTAGAATCTGTACCAAGTTCCAGCTTTCTATCTACAAAAACACGAAAGTTGGGTCATTTCCGATCGTTCAGTTATATGGCAGCTATAGGATATAGTCGCTCGATCCCGGCCGTTCCGACTTATATACTGCGGAAGGAAAGAAGGGTGTGTGCAAAGTTTCAAGACGATAGCTTTAAAACTGAGTGACTAGTTCGCGTAGAAACAGACAGACAGACGGACAGACAGACGGACAGACAGACGGACAGACAGACGGACAGACGGACAAACGGACAAACGGACAGACGGACATGCTCATATCAACTCAGGAGGTGATCCTGATCAAGAATATATATACTTTATAGGGTCGGAGATGTCTCCTTCACTGCGCTGCACACTTCTGGACAAAATTATAATACCCACTGCAAGGGTATAAAAAGCCATCCAACGCAGATATTATGACAACAGAAGCAATTATGATCGAATAAAAGATATCGCGGAAAGAAAACAATGGCAGGAAGAGTCGCTGGAGGAGTATTTCATATCATTATGGTACCACCAGTAGGTACCATAAAATCAGGAGTGGAGAATGATTGGATCATCAAGACGGCAAAATGAAATCTGCTGGAGCCGATGAGGCATTGGGTCTATCCGATCCGGGTGTACATACTGGAACACCTACACGACGAATGTAAGGAGGTAGAACGGGTCCTAATTCCGGAGCGAGGAGCAGGGTATAGGCAACGCATGACCACTGGATACAAGCCCCGGGATGATCCACGTGTAGGAAGACTGGAGGAGGTGCATCCTTATTGGGCAGGCGAATCAGTCGAAGGAGGCGGAATGGAAAGGTCGGAGGAAACAGTGGCGGCAGTCGTCAACGGCGCACCCCGGAAAGTGATCAAGTGCTGGAACTGTCAGCAAGAGGGTCACGTCTACATGGACTGCGTAGCGGAACAGCGAAGGATCTTCTGCTACAAGTGTGGGATGGCGAACACCGTAACGCCAAAATGTCCGAACTGTAGGCAGAGAAACGTCAATAGGAAAGTTGGGGTAGCGGGCAACCAACGTTCAGCGACGGAGCCCGAGGTCCAGAGGAGGCAGTGAGCTGGATAAGTATAGCAAGAAGAAAATCCGTACCCGACAACCAAGATGGAGCCGGAAAGTTAGAAACAAAACAAAACAAAAGGTGATTGAGAGCTTGGAGGAGAGGGTGCGACGGTACAAAGAGACGATGGAGAGAATCTTCCGGCAAAACCAGCTGGTGGGGATGACGATGGTCACGAGAAGGGTCAAAAAGATCCGAGAGCGCTTTAGAAGAAGGAAAAAGGAACGCCAGGGAGTAAGCAGCTCGGTGATGTCAATGACACGAGGGGGAACCAAGATTGACCAAGATGAAAGGGGTGTTGGATTCTGGAGCTTCGGTCAGTTTGGTCGGAAGAGGCTGCAGAGAATGGGTGGAGCGTCTAGAAATTCCATGGAAGCCGTGGCACGCAAAGGTCCGGACAGCGAACGGACCACCGCAGCAAATCTTGGGCAAGGTGGTGGTAGAGGTGGAGTATAAAAATAAAAAAAGAGAAATCTTGTTCTACCTAATAGGTAGTACCTATGTCCATCGTTGGAGCAAGAGTTATACCTGGGAGTGAATTTCTGACAGGAGCTCGAGATTGTCACAGAATTGTTTGGAGTAGACGAAGTAGAAATGGCCCAGGAGGAGACGAGCAGAACAGTTGCGAAGCAAGGTAAACATGAACATCATAAATTGAGTGAAGCGGAGAGTAAACACCTGGAGAGTCTCCAAAAATCCTTCCTGAATTTCGAAGAAAGTGGATTAGGAAGGACTGCGGTCATGAAACATACCATCGAGCTGACTGAAGGGCCCACGCCTATCAGGGATCGACACTATCCCGTATCTCCAGCAGTACAGACGCTGATCTATCAGGAAGTCGATGAGATGCTACGACTCGGAGTGATAGAGGGTGGCGTGTCAGCGCGTGGAGCAACACCATCACATTAGTCCGGAAGGCAGAAAAGAACCGTCTCTGCCTAGACGCCCGGAAGCTGAATAAAAACACGATCAAGGACGCATATCCGCAGCAAAACATTGAGGGGATCTTTAGTCGTAAAAAAACAACAAGGTACATCTCCAGTATGGACTTAAAGCATGCGTTCTGGCAGATAGAGTTGGATGACGCCAGCAAAAGATATATGGCTTTCACGGTACCGGGACGTCTGTTGTACCATTTCGTGGTTATGCCATTTTGGTTAACGAATGCAGCCCAGAGGTTGTGTTGGCTCACGGACAAAGTGATACGACAGGAACTCAGGGAAAGCGTCTTTGTGTACCTGGACGACTTGTTGGTGGTATCGGAAAACTTTCAGGACCACACGATGACGCTGGAGGAGGTTTCCAGAAGCTTGAAGGCGGCAGGACTGATAATAGGCCTGAAGAAATCGCACTTTTGTTTTAAGGAGCTGCGTTATCTGGGCTATGTGATTGACGGAGGAGTGGTGAGGACCGATCCAGAGAAAGTGGAAGCGATCAACAGGGTGGCTGTGCCAAAGAGTGCCAAGGAATTTCGGCGATTCCTCGGGATGGCAGGATGGTACCGAAGACTCATACGGAACTTTGCAGAACTGGCGACACCGCCGACGGATACTCTGAGAAAGAGCAAATTTGCAATGACGGAGGAGGCAGAGAGGTCGGTGAAGGAGGCACTGACTACGGCGCCAGTCTTGAGACATCCTGATTTTAAAAGTATATTTTATGTGCAGTGCGATGCTTCGGACACAGGGGTAGGAGCAGTGCTGTTCCAGAAAGCGAGCGTCCCATAGCCTTCTTTTAGCCGTGGATCATGTCCGTAAAGAACCTGGCCGGAAGGTTGGCTAGGTGGTCGTTCAAGCTACAACCGTACCAGATGGCAATCGAGCACTGCAAAGGGACCGAGAATGTGATGGTAGACACACTATCCAGGATGTTGGAAGCCGTCGAGAAGCCTGAAGAAGACTGGATGCTCGGATTACAAACAACCGAATTTGAATCACCACAATATGTGGAGTTGAGGCAGGTGCTCGAGACGGAGAAAGAGACGTTCCCGGATATTAAGGCTGTGGACGGCTACGTGTTCAAGCGAACGGAGTGCAGAACCGCAGCGGAGTTGGAGGAGAACATTTGGAAGTTTTGGGTACCAGCCTCTGAGTGTGGCCATGATAGACCAGGCGCATTCCCCACCTAATAAGGCCCACGGAGGAATGGGTAAAACTTTGCATCGTTTGATGCAGCGTTTTTCCTGGGAATGGTTGCTCAGGTCCGAGCTTTTGTGAGGGACTGTCAAACGTGTAAAGAGACGAAGCCTACGAATAGCGGCCCGCGGCTAGGCATAGGGACCTATAGGCCATTCCAGAAACTCTATATAGACTTCCTAGGGAAGTATCCGAGGTCGGGTAAAGGGCACGCTTATATATTTGTTGTGGTAGACCACTTTTCGAAGTACGTCTTCCTGAAGGCGATGAAGGAAGCAACGACGGCAGAAGTGGTGAAGTTCCTGGTGGGAGAGATATTTCACACTTTTGGAGTTCCCGAGACATCCATTCGGACAATGGGAAGCAATTCGTGGTAAAACGTTTTAAGGAGATGGCGGAAGAATTCCACATCCGCCATGTCAAAACAGCGATGTATTCCCCTCAGTCGAACGCAGCGGAGAGAGTGAACTAGTCGGTGTTGAACGCTATTAGAGCGTTTAGAAAGGATACCATTTCTTGGACGTTGTACCGAAAAAATGGCGTCAAAGCCCGAAAAACACGACAAAAGTTCAAAAATGTCAGTTTCTTGTGAAAAAATTGTATCCTTTTTGTTTTAATTAACTAAAGATCTATTTTTTTCAAAAGCTACATCATTTAACTATTAAAAAACGTCGGAAATTTTAAAATCCACTTAAAGTTACGCGTTAAGGAATTTTTAAGAGCAAAAAAGTCCCGAAAACCCGTTTTTTCTAAATAAATCAAGATTTTGAGGGTGTTAGAAATATTTCAAACACGGTTTTGTACTATATTCGACCTAATAAACAATTCCTACTAGGTCTTTTCAAAAGTTCCAAATCCCTGTCGCACTGTGTTATTTGCAACGCCTAAGATAATTGTTTAGTCGTAACTTGTTTAAAAAATAATAGGTGAGGGAAATATGTAGAACTCGAAACTTGGGCTACTTAGCTATGA
Source organism: Drosophila bipectinata (assembly GCF_030179905.1). Lineage (NCBI taxonomy): Eukaryota > Metazoa > Arthropoda > Insecta > Diptera > Drosophilidae > Drosophila > Drosophila bipectinata. The sequence continues at coordinate 9,716,099 of NC_091735.1, read as the reverse complement.
GACGGGGCATAGCAAGCTACGTGCAAATAAAATAACCCCCAACGAGCCCGAGCTGCAAGATCTCTACGTGTGTTCCTTACTCCCATATTTATGAGAAATATTTGAATTGTACCGCCTAAAAATATTATCGCTCTGTTAAGTTCTCGTTCTTGTTACTCGCTGCGTCGCAGTTTCGAAGGAAAGAATAGAAGGAGCAGATAGAAACTAGTAATAAATGAACTTCCATTGAATTCGGTTGATTAGTTTCTACTGGGACCAGAGTTGCTGGCCTGAAACAGGCAATTTCGCAGTTTGCCATTTTGGAGCAAACAATAATTATTACATTTCTTGAACTAAAAAAATGAACTATTGAACTAAAAAAATGTTTTCTAGAAAACAAAAAGGGTTGCCAAATAACGATTGCCAGGATTGGCTAGTAATACATATACAAAAAAATATTACTTCACTTTACTTGTTATTACTTAAAAATACTTTTCAAGCTCTGTCCCAGATATATGAAAAAAGGCAGTACCTATTCGACCAAATATAGATATAGTTAACTTATAGTATAAATGTAGGTAGTATACTAGAAATTAGTGTTCGGCAATGAATACGATGATATAATTTCAAAGCATAAGTATTAGCAACGAATATCAGAAATTAAGCTGTGTATTTCAAAGCATAAGTATTAGCAACGAATATCAGAAATTTATACTGTATGTGCGGCAGAGCTCGGGCAGAGAAATATTCTATGCCCCTGGAATAGGGCCCTGCCGATATATAAATGAAAAATTTGTTATGTTTAGTTGGCAAGGAAAAAAAAAGGAACGAAAATTATCCAATTCCAATACAGGGTAACTATGATAATATCAGACGTAATCTTGTTGCTGTTGGTCCCACTTCGCTCTTCAATCCATTGACGGTAATACTGGATATCCACATACACTCCAGGAAGCCCCGGTTCCGCACATCCATAGCCCCAAGAAACCACACCAACAACGCGTCCGTCATGAACCAAAGGACCTCCTGAGTCACCTTGACAAGAATCCGTGCCGCCCTGAAGGAGTCCGGCGCACATCATGCCAGGCAGTAATCCAGACTTGTAAATCGTCCGGCATGTGTGGTAGCGGATAGTGGTCACGTTGACAGTTAGCAAAATGTTCGACAAAGAGCTCTAAGGGGTATGTATTATTATTTTTATCATTATGTCCTTTGATCTCTTCCCACCTGCTCTGTTCGCCCCCATCCGGCTATTTGGCACACTCTGCCCGGCGGTGTAACCTCCCTTGTCAGTTGGATGGGAGTTGCAAATTGGGCCTGTAGCACCCTGGAGCTCAAAAACAATATGCCCACATCGTCGCGCATGGTGTCCGGACTAAAGGTGCTCATATAAGCCATAGAGCTCACCTGGGCCACAATTGTGCCATTTTGTCTCTCAAAGCGATTTAAGGTCCCCATGACCACGACAAATTCACTTGGCTGGCGATAGCGCTTTTTTTGATTGCTTTTGATAGAAAAGATTTCTAGGACAATAAAGAATACCTAAGGATGAAGCCCATTACTCACTTGTACAGGCAGTGGGCTGCTGTTAGGACCTTATAGACCGAGATTAATGCACCACCGCATATGTGGCCACTGCCGAAGTTGTTGTCATGCTTACGCAAACGTATGGATACTAAGTGGCGTGACTCATTTGCTTTGGCGATGCTGCCGTTGATGATTCGCGACTCCTGGAACAGTTTTCCAGCATGGCAATTGATAAGAATCCCCAAGAAGCAGGTACAGGCCAAAATCCAGCAGCGAGCCATGTTGTGCAACAGAGTTCCGTCAGATCGCGATTGTCACTAAATAATAAAATGCTAGAAGCTGCTGCCACAGCTGCTGTCTAACAATTGACAATCAGTGTTCTCCTATCTGTCTGATAAAAAGAAACAAGCTTATTATGTGGACATTTCTTACCTCATGTCTTCATAAAAATATACCCATTGGTGAAGCGGAAAAGTGTATATTTTAATGTACATACATATACATATGTACTACATTCTGTATTTTAATATAAACGGAATTATTAATGTGTTTTTTTCTTTACTCAAGGGTAAAAATTTTGAACTGTAGTATTTTGGATGAACCTCAACGCCCGATTTTTCTCAATTGCTCTAAATAGGCTTTATTTGGAGAAACATGTTGAAATTTTATACAAGACGCAAATGAAACACTCGCTATTTGTTAAGCTAGCCATGTAGTAAAATTGGCTAGCCATGCTAAATAATGATTATTAATACACCGCATAATCGTAATCGTACTTATGATTTTTTTTTAACTGGATATTGTATTAGTGATGTTGTTTCAGCATATTTCACATATGATATATATATATTATATGAAAAAGTCATGATATATATTTCGTTTCCAACTCAATGTCGACGAACAAGTTTCAAACACGAGTAATGGGCATATACATTTTCCTACGATCGCAACCAATACCTGAAGTTCAATCATAGTCAAACATATTTGATTTAAATTCTAACCGGTGCACTATAGAAAATTTGACCACTTTTTCTGGCCAAAAACCATTTTTTGAAAGTTAAAGGATTAAAATAATTTTAACTGCATATCATTCGCAATAGATTAATTTTTAATGTTGCATACCAGAAATTTTCATAGATGGCGCCACTGCGAAAAAATCAGGTGTTAAAAACAGCTTTTGATGTTAAAATTTACATGAGCTTAGAATTTACGATTTTTGGTGCGATTTTAAAAACGCGAATACTGAAAATTTTATGGACAAAATCAAAAGTTTTGAAATGAATACTTTTCAGTATGGTTTGTATTATGTGTTTGTGTATGTGAAGTATCCAAAAAAACTTGTGTTGTCTTTTTAATAAAGTGAAAACGTAAGCAGTCTAGCAAAAGACATTTTTAGAAATAAATCTCATTTTTAAAAAGAGATTTAAACTAAGTCCGACCGAGTCGGACATTGTAATTTAGTCCATGTTGTAGATTGTTTAATTTTCTTCAAATGAGTGAAATATGAATATGCCCTTTTATGCTCTTTCGAAGAAATTCATAATTTAAGGAGGCAACCTCAAAACCTTGAATGTGAATCTGTTAGCTGTGAGACTAGTGCAAAACCGATTTAAATTTAAAAAAAATAAAAAATTTTATTAAAAAACAAGAAAGCAAAGCTAACTTCGGGCGGAGCCGAAGTTGATATACCCTTGCAGCTAAAACCGAATATATAGCGCAAACATCGGATATAGTTGGCCGATCCTTATGATTACATCATAATAAAACCAATTAATTACAATAAAAAATCTAAAAAAAAGTCCCAAGCTTCTATCTTCAAAAATACGAAATTTAATATTTCTACCAAATACCATTTCCGATCGTTCAGTTATATGTCAGCTATAAGATATAGTCAACCGATCCTAATGAAACTTTGTAGGTCGGATTAACTGACCAAAAATAGAATGTGTACCAAGTGCCAGCTTTCTATCATCAAAAACACGAAAGTTGGGTCATTTCCGATCGTTCAGTTATATGGCAGCTATAGGATATAGTCGGCCGATCCTTATGAAATTTGGCATGTCATATTATTTTGCCAAAAATAGCTCTCATATCAAATTTGAACTCTCTAACTCTAAAAACACCGAAGTTATACCATTTCCGATCAATCAGTTATATGGCAGCTATAGGATATAGTCGGCCGATCCGGGCCGTTCCGACTTATATACTGCGTGCAAAGGAAAGAAGGGTGTGTGCAAAGTTTCAAGTCGATAGCTTTAAAACTGAGAGACTAGTTCGCGTAGAAACAGACAGACAGACAGACGGACAGACGGACAGACGGACAGACGGACATGCTCATATCAACTCAGGAGGTGATCCTGATCAAGAATATATATACTTTATATGGTCGGAGATGTCTCCTTCACTGCGTTGCACACTTTTGGACAAAATTATAATACCCTCTGCAAGGGTATAAAAAACACACCTATTTTTTCAAAAGAAGACTATGGCTTTATAAAACACTAAAAAAGAACCTAATTGAAATATCTTGCTTAGTTCTACAGTTAGCTGTTATTTTTAAATAGGGCGCGGTGCCACGCATACAATTTTTTCAAATCTTAAATCTGTTGACCATGTGAACTCAAATCAAAAATCAGAACTTAAATATCTTGTTTCTTTCTTGAGATAATATTTTTGGCCAGAAAAAGTGGTCATATTTCTTATAGTGCCGTGTTCTGTCACTTTGTGTTCGTTTATTTGTGCACACATACATTTGTATTTCTAGAAAGTTTTCTGCCGAGTAGCACGGTTTTCGTTTGAGGAAAATGGTGGAAAGCAATAAAATTTTGTTGGAAAAAATTAATTACGGTGAATGGACAATATTTTCAATAATACGCATTGCACCGTTTTTTTCCTGATAAATGCTAAAAACCAAAAAAAACGTTTAAAATTAATTCGAAGACCCAATATGTACCATATACAGGCAGACAGATCACATATGTAAGTTAAATTGTTTGTAGTTCGGTGAATTAAAAAAATGAAAATTTTATTTTTTAATTTCACAACTTGGTGTTAAACCTTTATTTATTAAACGCAAAATTACAAGACACTTTTGGTTTTTTCTTAAATACTTTTGTCAACCGTTCGCGGTCTCGGTCAAAATAGGACTGCCTTCTTAATTCTAAATCTGATCCAAAGAACCTCGGCCATCAGTTGTGTTTAGATTAGAGGCTTAAGATGAAACTGTCGCATCTTATTGTGAAATTCGATTAAGCTGATCGATGCAATTTGGTGGGTACTTGAAACGCAAAAGGCGTAATTGATTGGGCTTCGGAGGGAAGCTGATGTTTACTTTTGATTTTGATTTGTTTATGGGGAACCGAGATCGCGCCTCAGAGCCAAAGACAAAGCCGAAGGCAAATGCAGAGTTTGAAAATATTGTTTATAAAATTCATAAGTGGAAAGCCATAAGTGGCCTGGATTTATGGGTTGGATAATTGAGCCAAAGATCAAGCCAAAGGCAAATGCAGAGATTGAAAATATTGTTTATAAAAGCCATATGTGGCCTGTATTTAGGGGTTGGATAACTCTCCCCCTTCTAAAATGGATCGTCCCGATTCAATATGAAATTCGTTTAAATGATCTCTTAATTCTGTTAAAAAAATTTCTTGGTTAATAGATTTTTCTGGTTCAGGCCGATGTTTTTTGGTTACAAATAATATAGCATTTTTGTATTTTATAATAAGTGAAAGAATCAAAAATATAATGATTAAAATTAATTATATAAAGGTAATTGATATTTTAGTATTCCTAATTTTAACGAATGGGTTTAAAATGTTTATATTATCTAAAGAAAGATCAGAGTTATTTGATAATATGTAATCGGATATTTCATAATTTTTAAAGTGGTTCGTAGTTACGTATTCAAGAATTTTATTTTGCAAATTGGTATATGAGATATTATTAATTTTAGTTGTACCATTAAATGTTATTAAAAACGAACCGTTTAAATGGGAGTTGTTAACAATATTGTTCCCATTTATAAGGATGGCACCATCTTGTATGATGTCTATTTTTTTATTTTTATACCCTTGCAGAGGGTATTATAATTTTGGTCAAAAGTGTGCAACGCAGTGAAGGAGACATCTCCGACCCTATAAAGTATATATATTCTTGATCAGGATCACCTCCTGAGTTGATATAAGCATGTCCGTCTGTCCGTCTGTCCGTCTGTCTGTTTCTACGCGAACTAGTCTTTCAGTTTTAAAGCTATCGTCTTGAAACTTTGCACACACCCTTCTTTCCTTTGCACGCAGTATATAAGTCGGAACGGCCCGGATCGGCCGACTATATCCTATAGCTGCCATATAACTGATTGATCGGAAATTGTATAACTTTGATGTTTTTAGAGTTAGAGACTTCAAATTTGACATGAGAGCTATTTTTGGCAAACCATTACGACATGCCAAATTTCATAAGGATCGGCCGACTATATCTTATAGCTGCCATATAACTGAACGATCGGAAATGACCCAACTTTCGTGTTTTTGAAGATAGAAAGCTGGAATTTAATACAGATTCTACTTTTGGTCAGTTGATCCAACCTACCAAATTTCATCGGCCGACTATATCCCATAGCTGCCATATAACTGAACGATCGGAAATGGTATTTGGTAGAAATATCAACTTTCGTATTTTTGAAGATAGAAGTTTGGGACTTTTTTTAGATTTTGTATTGTAATAAATTGGATTATATATTCCTATTCCCATAAGGATCGGCCAACTATATCCGATGTTTGCGATATATATCCGGTTTTAACTGCAAGGGTATATAAACTTCGGCTCCGCCCGAAGTTAGCTTTCCTTTCTTGTTTTCTCTTATTTTTTTACAGGTTGATTTCTCACCATTTAATAATCGGGTAAAACACGTTTTTTGGTTACTTAGAGTGCAATAATTATTAAAAAGTTCGTTCTTAAAATTAGACATTTCGTAAAAAATATTTTCGCATTTTGCGACTTGATCGCTTAATACTAGTTTTCCATCGATTTGGGAAATCGCTCTAGCGTGATATATTTCACATCTGTTTTTTATTATTGGGTATTTTATATAAATTATTAAAAGTTCTTTATGCAATGCGATTTTAAAAGAAGAGATGTCCATTAAATCAGCTATAATTACTGGTTTTTGTTCATGTTTTAATATTTCCAAGATGTCATCATTGTTTAAAATTTTGGTATTAAAAACGTCTATTTTTGCTAGAGTGATTGTGTCAATTAAATTTTGCAGATCAAATGTTAATAATCGCAAGCGATGTTTTCGAAGTGGTAGATCTTGATCAATAAATACTTTTTTAAAATCATCGGAAAGAGATTCTATTTCTTTGAATAATCGGGAATTGATAATAGACTGCTTATTATTGTTTTCAATTAATTCATTAATTTTATTCTGAACTGTAACAAAATCATCATGGTCCGGATATAAATACTCGTAGAGCATTTCCCCTTATTGAATTGTTTGTTTCTTTGGTAATTACACTGTCCTTTCCGTATGTCATTATGGTTTTGTTTATTAGTAAGGTCATTTTTTTATTGACTTCGTTATAGTACTCAGTAATTGTCATTCGTCCTTGCCTGAGGATACTTAGTTCTGACTCGAGAACATGTATTGGTCGTTTGTCACTATATATAAAGTCCAATCGGGATAAGATTGCTTTAAAGTTTAAAACTGTGCCATGATTGGTAAGAGCATCATGGGCAGCTCCCATAATTTTATTTCGTAAAATTGTTAGAGCGATAAAATATTGTTCACTTTCAATTTTATAGAGACTCATTGCAGTTTCTGCAGCTTCCCTCCAACCTACATATTGTGTTGCTTCTCCTGTGAAATTTGGTAAGGATTTTACCACTTCAAGTGTTGTATCGCATTTTATAGCTGGGTCAATTGTTTGTACTTTATAATCTTCCACAGTGTTTGCATCTGTGGCTAGCCTTCCTTCTAAACATTCTACTTTCCTGCTAACTTCATTCAATTGAGCGTTTATTAATCTGTTTATCAATTCTACTGTTAAACTGCCGGCTGTGGCTACACTGCCTGCAGAAAAATTTGGTGCTGAACCTCCGGTTGCCATTGTTAGATTTAGTTCACAAAAGCTATTTATCAAATCTTCCAGAATTATTCTTTATATTTTTTTGTTAAATCGCGAATCTTACTTTTTGCAATATATAAATCTTATATTATTTTTCTCGAATTTACAGGTCTTAAATTTTAGTCTTTAATTTTTTTATTTTAAATTAATTCCTCACGATATTGTCCCGTTGGGGTCTTCCTTCTGTGTGGTTGGTGGTTGATAGAGAATGTCCTGTCTTCCTTCCTTGGGTTTTTTTGTTGGAGCGAGTTGTCGTTTTTATTTGAGAATGTCCTGCCTTCCTTTCCTGGTTTTTCTTGTTGGAGTTGTCGTTTTATTTGTTTTTGTTGTTCTTGTTTTTTTTTTTTTTGTGCGTTGATTTTTTTTTTAGTTTTTGTGTTCTTGTAATTGTTTGGTTTAAAATTTCGGTCCACCTTTGTTTTAATTCACTCTTTATGGATTATTTCATTAATTAATTTCCATTTACTTTATTGTTAACTATCACTGTCACTTGGTAGTGTCGTTTGGTGGATGTTTTAATTTTTCCACTAAAAATGTTGAGTTGTTGACCGCGCGAGTTCCGTTTATGTTTAACTTATTTTTCATTAAACTATTTTTTGGAGCTTTATGTGACGCGGCCCCTTGAGTTGGGCGCCAGTTAAATTGTTTGTAGTTCGGTGAATTAAAAAAATGAAAATTTTATTTTTTAATTTCACAACTTGGTGTTAAACCTTTATTTATTAAACGCAAAATTACAAGACACTTTTGGTTTTTTCTTAAATACTTTTGTCAACCGTTCGCGGTCTCGGTCAAAATAGGACTGCCTTCTTAATTCTAAATCTGATCCAAAGAACCTCGGCCATCAGTTGTGTTTAGATTAGAGGCTTAAGATGAAACTGTCGCATCTTATTGTGAAATTCGATTAAGCTGATCGATGCAATTTGGTGGGTACTTGAAACGCAAAAGGCGTAATTGATTGGGCTTCGGAGGGAAGCTGATGTTTACTTTTGATTTTGATTTGTTTATGGGGAACCGAGATCGCGCCTCAGAGCCAAAGACAAAGCCGAAGGCAAATGCAGAGTTTGAAAATATTGTTTATAAAATTCATAAGTGGAAAGCCATAAGTGGCCTGGATTTATGGGTTGGATAATTGAGCCAAAGATCAAGCCAAAGGCAAATGCAGAGATTGAAAATATTGTTTATAAAAGCCATATGTGGCCTGTATTTAGGGGTTGGACAACTTGTACATACTTTGGATGTGCATTGAACACATCAAACATTTCTATCACACGTATCATAACAGAATCACTTGAGTAAACAACAGATGATTGAAATCAAACAATTATACTCGAGTAAAAATGCCTTGAATTCTGACTTAACAACAGTTCAACGAAATGAATCGTTAGCAGCAATCGCATCAAACGATTTGATCGAAGCCTGTTTCGCCCATAGCTTGTACTTCATTCAAATAGGTTCATGTAAAATTAAATCACCTGAGTGAACCGTCGTGGAACTCGCTGTAAAAATGAAAACATTTGAGAGCGGGTTCCACGACAAACGGCTGGCAGATGAGAGGGGGAAAGAGAGAATTTCATTTTTAGATCGTAACATCTTTGGAACGATGAAAGTTTGAAACTTTCAAAACGAACCAATGCACTATAGGGTTTTTGACCTGTTTTTGTGACATTAATTAATACCTCGGTCAGTTTTGGAGATATCGACATGAAACTTTACCAATCGTTATTTGATCCTAAGCACATATAGTATGAAAATCGTTCGGATCAGGAAACTATATCCTATAGCTCCCATAGGAACGATTTGGTAAAAGTAAAGATAAATTAATGAAATTTAAGGAGCTGATATTTGTTGCTATTTTAATAGGATATAGCATTTTTGAACCAAATCGGATAACGCTTTCCCTGAGAACTATCAGTTTAAAATACCGGATTTCAGTGTTCTTCCATACAAATGCATATAAAAGTTGAAAAAGAAAAATTCCTTCATACAGTAGTATTAATCTTATTATTCTTTTTTTCATTTTCTATAATATATCAATATTATCTAAAAAAACAAGCTGGAATTGTTAAATTCGTCATCTTCGAGACAAACATTATTTTCGTATTCGTACGAAAGCATCTCAATTACCTCAATTGGAAGTAAAAGACTCTTTAGTTTTTTATGCATCTCGATAAATTAAGGACGAAATAATTGGATCTGATGTATCCATAGCTTGGTTGTGCTTTCTTGAATGATGACGCCTGTCTGATTTATACAGCTTTTTTCAGGACTCAGACGCTTCTTCTCCAAAATAGCCGACTGGAAGAACCGTATTTTCCATTACTTTCATTTAAAACTGGTGGCTTTTTTTTCTAAACGGCATTATCCACATTGTTATTTGTATGGCGTTCAAAAAAACATTGTACAGCCATTTGTTGCTCAGCCCGGCCCCTTTCGCTGTTCCAAGCAGCGACCAAATCGGCTTTGGAGAAAGTGAGGTTATCTGAGAAAAATTCAAATTGCACCAATAGTGGAGAAAAGTGCACAATAAGACTAACAGCCTTTGTTTAGTATTGACAACGCTACAACATACGCTTGAACGCATTGAAAACTTTCTATTCCTTCAAAACTCTTCCCAAAGTTGAAATTTGTTTCCCAAAATAGACACGCACAATTTAAATAGTTAATACATTTAACATGTAGTACAAACCTGTGAAATCAGTGTCCATTACTATTTTTCTTTTTAAATTGATTTTTAAAAAAATAATCTAATTTTACAAATCACTATGCGAAAATTGCAAACTAAGCGCACGTGCTTTCGGATGCAACAGCTGCTAATAACAGCTGGTGCTAATAATTAATATTTTGAGTATGAGGCATAATAGTTTGATGTTTTTTTAATACATTCCCATTAATTTTTTTTTAAATCAGAGAACTTTCAAAAAATGATTAAATGCCACATAAAGTGGTCAAAAACGCCATAGTGCAATGCGAGAGTAAAGAGATCAGAAATATCTTTTACTATCCTTACTCTTCAGCTCTGTTTTTGGTATGGATTCTAGCGCTAACTTTAAAACCAATTTTAAGTATCATTAGATCAACTTCGAGGGTAGCCCAGATGGATAGTGCGCGCTCCTTATTCTTGTGGTCCGTCCTGGGTTCAATTTCATCAGCGGGCGGGTTATTTCAATTTTGATAGTTTTAGTTTTATGATTATTTTTATAATTACTTTTATTTTTTTTATTAATATTTTTTTTTTACTTTTCATATTTACTTTTCATATTTAAAAATAAGCGACGGACGTGTCGGATGACAAAATGCCGGACGCATTCCATTGAAATTTTATTAGCCGGATATAATAAAAAACTAAACTATTTTACCATTGTAAAATTAAAGAAAAATATTACAATTAAAGAAAAATATAAAAAAAAAAAATAATTATTATAAAAGAAAGAAAAAGTTCAAAATCCTTACGAGGATTTGAAGACAGAAAAATTATACATAGAGTAACTACTCTATGCTCTACGCTACCACGCTGCCTTAAACTGCAGCGATTAAAAATACTATTTTTTCTACTAACTACCACATCGGCGCATTGAAAACAGAAACTAGAAATTGATATTGAAATTTGGAAGCCAAAACATTTTTACACCGTCGTGCGAGCAGTCACACATACATACAAAGGCTCACATTTTTCTTGACGGATACATGTAGAGTTCTAAAAAATAGAATCGTATGCATGTGCGTTCCCCCCTCACCAACAAGCTCGACGAAAAAAGTTGACCGTTTTGGGCCCTGATGTCCCATTTATGTACTTTATAATCTTTGGTTCTATCTTCAAAAATACCAAAGTTGATACTTTGACCAAATACCATTTCCAATCTTTCAGTTGTATAGAAACTTAAGGGTATAGTCGGCCGATCCCGGCCGTTCCGACTTATATACTGCGTGCAAAGGAAAATTTGAAAACTCGATAGACTATTTCGCGTAGAAACTGACAGACAGATAGACGGGTATGCTTATATCAACTCATCCTCATGGGGATCCTGAAGAAGAATATACATACATACTTAATAAATCTAAAGGTTCCCTTGGGTTAATTAAAAGGTGGTCCTAAGAATTTAACGATTCCTATATTACTAAAAGTTTATTTATTTCTTGGGTCCGTCCGATACTGGATTACGGAATGTTGAAAGTTTTTTTTTCTGAACAAAATTATTCTTTTTAAAAATTATTTTATTTTTATATATTTTATTGATGTTTGCCTTTGGCAATGCTATACTTTCTCTTCGACAGGTTTGTGGATCTTATTGTCGGATTTGGTTTCATCGCCGGTATTAGTCTGTCGTCGCAGATCTCTCATGATCTTCACCGCAAGGTCTGGAAGTAGGCACGCCACCGAACAAATAATCGTGTACAGCCAAAGGGGTAGGGATGCCAGGAACTGATTATAGACGTCAAAAAGCTCCCCGCCTTTGTACAAGTTATATAGAAACGTAGTGATCATGTACGCTGCGATTGAAACGAATATCAGAACAATGTTTATGTAAGTCATATACCGGGCTATTAGTAGGAGTTTAAGGTTTCCCACTATCACAATTATAGTAATTAGCATAGTGCCAAAGGTCTGAAAGCTGGCAGTCTGTCCTACCGTGTGTACCACATTTTCATTATTAAGTACAGCGTAGGCGAAATAAAATATTATAAAACAATGCACGAATCCATTAAGCATCCACAATCCAAATACGCCCATTGATGCATGCTTGTTGTGCGCCAACTTTTGGTATAACTCGGGATGCCTGAAGTTAAGAAGATGTGAAATGTCAAACAGGCGTGGTACCGGTTTTTATTACAACATGACAAATTCTTACCTAAGCAGCGTTTCTTCATTATAATTCTTATCAGTTAGGGCGAGGTATGTGAAACTAAAGGAGATGTAGACGATGTCGAAAAGCCAAAGGTAAAGCGAGTTGTAGACGTTGGTGGCCGAGAAGAGATCATAAACCTGAAAGAGTGCCATGCAGCCAGTGATGATGATGTTCTTATAGCAATAAAAGAGCACCATAAGGGCAAGACGCTGTGAATTATAGTGCCCGTGGACTAAAAGTAAACGGCGCAGCATTTCAAAACGGACTACAGAAAAATCGGCACATCGGGCCGCCTGCTTGCCTTCACGACCGGCGATTCCTATACCGATGTGCGCCTCTTGGATCATAGATATGTCATTGGCCCCGTCCCCAATGGCCGCGGTAATGTGCTTCTTTCGTCGCTTGATTAATGATACAATCTCGCTTTTCTGAAGTGGACTTAATCGACAGCATAGAACGGCCCGACAGCGAAGGGCGAGGTCAGAAAACTGTTGGGGCAAGTGCTTTAGAAGGGCAGCAATTGTGGTGCCGTCGATCACCAATACCTCCGGGTCAGTAGTTTCAATTTCTCGCAAGCGACTGAGCAATTCTTTTTTTTTTGTTTGTTGGATGATGAAGTGAGGCCTTGCACCTTGTGGAATATGGTGACAAGCTAGGCTGATGTTAACAGCTGTCTCTATCTTGTCTCCGGTGAGAACCCAAATCTTTAGCCCAGCTCTCTGCAGGGCTTCGAGCGTCTCATTAACGTCATCTTGCAAAGCGTCCTCCAAAGCGGTACAACCGAGAAGATCCATTCCTGAGATAGTCTTTTCTTTAGTATTATATGAGCACAGTAGAATCAGGGGCCACTCACCAACTTCCACAGTTTCGTAACACTTTGATATAAGATCCTTTCGGTTGCTAAGCTGAGTGTTCGCGTGTTTATACTGAGCCTCAAATTTAGAAAAATCTTCTTCTGTAAGTGTGCGCCTAGCAACCGCAAGAGTGCGCAAACCTTCCTTAGCGTACTTTGTCACCTGATCATTTGTCTGATCCAGTTGGAGACTTGGATTGCATCTCGGAAAAATTACGTTCTCGGCACCCTTACTATAAAGCCAGATAGTGCCGGCCTCATCTCTAACTATTATGCTCATCCGCTTCCGTTCAGAGCTAAATTCTAGGACGTGAAGTCGCTCAAAGCGGAGCTCCTCTTTCACACCCCAAGAGTTATTAATATAAAGAAAATTTCTTTTCTGCCCCACAAAAGAAATTCCTAAACGTGCACAACCTTCCAGCAGTGCTTTCTCATCCGGACTAGAAGCCTGGTATTTTTCCACGATCCCATCGTTCATCAGCAGACTTTGCTCTGATACCGAAGAATTTACTCCCAAACCCTTATGTACTTCCACGGTGTGGCACACGGTTAACGCCTTGAAGAAGGTATGTTCCAAGTCCTTAATTGGAAAGAAATAAAAAAAATTAAAACAAGAAGAGAAAAAGCTTCGCAAAGTCTACCCCAAAACTGGTCAAATCCAAATGCTCTCCAGTTTCAGGCAACAAAAGCTTGGCGCCTTCTAGGTGGAAACTTCTCTCAGATACGTAGCACTTAACGAATTTCATCAGGTTCTTGGTGAGTGTTCCTGTTTTATCAGAGAAAAGGATGTTCACTTGGCCAAGCTCTTCATTTAAGTTGGAAGAATTGACCTCACAGGGTTGGTCGCTCTTCTCATCATAAAGGTGGAGATCGTGGTGCATAAAATAGCTACCAAAAACCCGATAAACTTCGATATTCATGTACGCAGAAATCGGTACCATGTAGTTAAAAAGAAGTAGGAATGAAAGGAAATCCTCGAAGATTTGCCAAGCGGAATTGAAGTCCGTGGGGGGTCCTAAGTGGGGCATGGCTGGTACAATTTTGGACTCTTTGTTTCTGTTGAAAAACAATTTTTTTTTATTTTGTTAATAAGGGGTTAACAAATAAACTAGATTACCTTTGGATGAGATACAGAACCAACACCACCAAAATCATCCCCACGATGAGCACCACCATGAATTTGTTGATGTATCTCTCGCTGGAAGCTGACTTGTTGCCAGTGTACCGGCTGTTCAGTTGCAATTTAGTGTGCATTCCCGTGTAAATGGCACATCCTATTACCCGATCTGTTCCTTGGACACGGACGCCGCGTAGCAGAAGGTTGTCGATGGTCAGGGGTAAGACGCCATTGTCGTTGACGTTTCCGGCTTCGCTGCACGGGTCCATTTCTATACGGCCATTAAAACTGTAAAGGTCAGGGGATGATTTTTCGCACACAATGGTCTCCTTTCTCGAAGGGTTCCCAGAGAAAAGCTCATAGTTCGCTGGAGCGAATATCGTCTTCACATTCGTCTCGCCGTCCAGGTTTGCTGTGATCACAAAGCATTTGTTTTCTAGTCCCGAAGATTGAAGCAGGACTAGGTCGCACGGTACGTCATTATCACTCGTCACTATCACAAGATCGCCGGGCATAATAAACTCAGAACTAATTACTTGTTCATTGCCATTCCGAATAACAGTAACTGGGAAGAGATTAACAAAAAATGTATATATTTGATTTATGTTACCTTTGCATATTTTAATTCGTTCGTGTTCACACGCTTTAATTAACTTAAAATATGCCAAAGCTGCGTTATTGCCGATCTTTCAGTTAGGGCATCTATAGCATATAGTCAGCCGATCCTTATGAAATGTCGGTATTTTAGAAATGGCTTGTGTAATTGGAAATGGCTTGTGTATCAATTAGTGCATCAGCTAGCATTCCTGCATTTATAAAGCTTAGAGGCTCAGACGTGCTGTGCATATGTCGAACTGCAATGCTAAAGTATAGAGGACTAAAGTTTCTAGTCCTTCTTTTAGAAATATTAAAATTTAAGCGTGTTAGTAAATGCTGGGTATCTAAATTCCCATTGATTAGGTTATGTAGAAAAACTACACCCAGCATTATTCTACGATTAGTTAAGCTTGGTAAGTTTATTAGAAAGAATCTGCTACTTTAAGATGGAAGATGAAGATTTTCAACCCAGTTAAGACCTCTAAGTGAGAATCCTAATAAATTCTTTTGTACGGATTCTATGCGGTCCTGATGTACTTCAGGCACATGAACCATACTCCAGTATCGGACGGACCAAAGAAATAGCAGCTTTATTAACCATTATGGAAATATGGTCGGCAAATTTAAGTTTAATGTCTGATAGGACGCCGAGATCATAAACCTGAGTTAATTTTTTTAAGGCGATCCCATAGAGAGAATATGAAGTCTGGAAGAATATGAAGAATATGAAAAACGATAAAAAGACATAAGCTTGCATTTTGATCCATTAAGTATTAAATCGTTAGCTAAACACCGTTTTTGAAAGTTGACAAGGTCAGACTGAAGACTGCATTGGGCAGAGATGGATCAAAAGTTAAAAAGCATAAGTTCGTATGTCTTTTCATTTTCCAGCAATCCATTCTCAAAGTTTGCTTAATTTTCGGAAAAATCCAAAAGAACCTCCTCTTAAGCTTTGTCTTCAATCTTGTATTGATTTTTTTTTTGGATTGCGGGAAAATGAAAAGACATACGAACTTATGCTTTTGAACTTTTGATTCGTTGTTTATTAACGATTAAAAAAATATTCAATATTCAGGAAATTCAAAATGGCGGCTTCAAAATGGCGGATCTCGTAGACCTCTATTTTTCTGCTTTGTCGAGTGTAGGGCCGCTGGTAGTGAACTTAAATTAGAAATGTATATAATTTATTAAAATTGATGGAATTTCCTATGCCTTATACCTAACGACAATTAATTTTGGTAAAAATAAACCAATTTCATGGACGTTTAAAAAAAAAATTGACATTTTTTCTCTTTTTTTTTACTTTGATCTCGTTTAAAAATTATAAATAAACCATTTTTAGGTATAAGGCATACAAAAAAGTATGTACTTTTAAACATTTTTTGAATAAAGGAAATCGGATCAATAGAACGAGCCCTGTACGCGACAAGAGGTTTCAAAAAATGGTTCCGCGAAAAACGCGTTTAAAGTTTTTAGAAACTTTGCCTTTAGATAGCTTTCTTGTTATAATGGGTATTTTTGAAAGGCTCTAGCTCAAGAAATACGCGTCGCATCGAAATATCCCTTGGCACGTATATTCTACACATATTTAACTTTCATTTTATTAAAAAAAAAAAACATTTTTTCAAAAAAATCCAAAAGAACCTCCCCTTAACATCTTAAATAAATAAATAAACATAATCTACATACATAAGAACAAGAGAGTTCGTTACAGCAGGGGTCATTAATTGTAACGGGCCAAAATGACTTCCTTAAGGGACGCCACATATAACTTTATTTTAGATATAGCTATCTGTTACATATATCATATATCTATAATAAAGTTATAAAGTTATCTGTCACATATATCTGTTTATTTTTAAGTAAGACTCTTGGTGTTCTTCCATCTAAGTAGCTGGAGACCCACGCTAGGAGGTCTGTAGAAAATCCCACAAGATTTAGCTTACTCCACAGTAGTCAGTGATTGACTGCATCAAATGCTTTACTAAAGTCTGTGTTAATAACATCAGTTTTAAATCTCTTTCGAAAGCCATCTATGACAAAGGATGTCAACTCCAGTAAATTAGTGGTGGTAAAGCGATGCTTAATGAAGGCATGATGGCATGGAGAGATGATCGAAGAGCAAAGGTTTTGCCAATTAGGTGTAACTAATTTTTTTAATAACTTGATCCTGATCAAGAATATGCATATGTATGTATATACTACAGTGGTCGGCACCCAATACATTGATATGATTTTAACGCATTATTATTTTTAACGAATAGCAGAAAGTAGGCTGTGAGGCTGTAGACACATTTATACTGTGTGTGTGTGGCAGAGCTCAGGCAGAGAAATTTCCTATGCCCGGGGGATAGGGCCGTGCCGACCACTGATATACTATAGTCCGTCTGCAAGGGTATAAAAACACGTACTAACACTTTTTTTTCATTTTCACGAAAGGTTAATCTCATTGCTCTTAATAAGCCCTATAATTGGGGACCATATTAAATTTGGGAATCTTTTTGTTTTCTAGATATTCAAGCAAAACTACTCTTTCAGAAGTTACTTTTTTCAAACCAGTTTAAACATAGATTTTGGCAAAACACGAATGAAAATTTTTTAGGAACCAATTTCAAAACGTCATCTATTAATATTTCTTAAAAACTGTTTTTGTTTCATTAAAAATATGAAGTAGTTGTTTTTTTACTTTTTTTATAGCCGGCACTCGTAGAGTTATCTCTTACCCCATAAAATATAAATATTCTTGATCAGCATTAACAGCCGAGTCGATATAGCCATGTCCGTCTCTCCGTCTGTATGGACGCGTGGATCCCAGAGACTATCAGAGATAGAACTATAGGATTTGGCATGGAGACCACAATGCCCCCGCAGTTCAAGTTTGTTTTAAAAATGTTGGCCCTCCCGCCCCACCGTGCGTGAAATGGTAGAGGAGGAGAAGAGGATGTTGTAGCCCCATTCTAAATTTTTTTGGATGCTTTTTAAAGGAGTCTGCTTCCTTACTGAATCGGTAGTATGGCCATAGGGGGTAGGGAGCTGTCGTTGTTTTTTTTTTGCCCAAGCGCAAAAGTATGCAAAAAAAATGGTTACCGTTAAAGTTTAAAGTTTAAACTTTAAAGTAAAAGTATGAATAGTGAAATTGTGGGTGGAAGAGATGAGTACCGGGTGCAATACAGTCCGGGAACTCGACTATAGCCGTCCTGTCTTGTTATATCTGTCACACGTGACATGTCGCATGCGACATTTTCTGCCATCATTGTTTTTATGTTTTTATACCCTTGCAGAGGGTAATATAATTTTGGCCAAAAACGTGTAACACAGTGATAGAATATATATTCTTGATCTGGATTACCTCCTGGATATGCCTATATCAACTGTCTGTTTCTACGCAAACTTGTCTCTCAGTTTTAAAGCTATTGTCTGATAAAGCTAATATACTGTGGAAAAAGGAAAGGAGGGAGTATTCAAAGTTTCAAGTGGATAGCTTAAAATCTGAGAGTTCACTTAGAAACAGACAGAGAGACGGACCAAATGTGGGATCAAAATAATGGACAGATGGACAAACTAGCCAATTTTTTCTTCGGGAAGAACGAACGTTTGAACGAATCGGAGGGGGATAAAAGGGAACGCGCATTCACAACACAAAATGTTTTTTCTGGAGACTCCAATGTCCACATTTTAGCGAACCAATATTTTTTAACTTTTACCTAAATTTCACAAAACGACTGTTTTCAAATGTTTTTTATTAAAAATATCTATAATAAACAATCAGGCTCCGGTTTTCACTTTCGGTTTTCGTTTTCGTTTTGGGACCAAAACCGAGATTTTCGTTTTTATACCCTTGCAGAGGGTATTATAATTTTGTCCAAAAGTGTGCAACGCAGTGAAGAAGACATCTCCGACCCTATAAAGTATATATATTCTTGATCAGGATCACCTCCTGAGTTGGTATGAGCATGTCCGTCTGTCCGTCTGTCCGTCTGTCTGTTTCTACGCGAACTAGTCTCTCAGTTTTAAAGCTATCGACTTGAAACTTTGCACACACCCTTCTTTCCTTTGCACGCAGTATATAAGTCGGAACGACCGGGATCGGCCGACTATATCCTATAGCTGCCATATAACTGATTGATCGGAAATGGTATAACTTTGGTGTTTTTAGAGTTAGAGAGTTCAAATTTGACACGAGAGCTATTTTTGGCAAACCATTACGACATGCCAAATTTCATTAGGATCGGCCGACTATATCCTATAGCTGCCATATAACTGAACGATCGGAAATGACCCAACTTTCGTGTTTTTGAAGATAGAAAGCTGGAATTTAATACAGATTCTATTTTTGGGCAGTTGACCCAACCTACCAAATTTCATTAGGATCGGCCGACTATATCCCATAGCTGCCATATAACTGAACGATCGGAAATGGTATTTGGTAGAAATATCAACTTTCGTATTTTTGAAGATAGAAGTTTGGGACTTTTTTTAGATTTTGTATTGTAATAAATTGGATTGTATTTTCCTATTTCCATAAGGATCGGCCAACTATATCCGATGTTTGCGATATATATCCGGTTTTAACTGCAAGGGTATATAAACTTCGGCTCCGCCCGAAGTTAGCTTTCCTTTCTTGTTAGTTATCGTTTTGCTATCGAAACGTTACATTTCTCACCATTTTTGCTGCCGAAACAGCTGATTTGAGGTTTGGTCAGCCTTTTTTTTTCAAAACGAAAACGAAAACCGAAAGTGAAAACCGGAGCATGCCTGAATACCTTTTATATCATAAATCACCCATTCAGATCATTAGGAATTTTTAATTAATTAATTTTTTTTAAGCTGTTACAAATATTTCAAACATGGTTTTGTGTTATATTCGATCAGATAAACAATTCCTTATATGACACTTAAAAAGTTCAGAATCACTGTTGCACTGTGTTATTGATCAAAAGCACGTCCTGAGTCGATGTAAACATGTCCTGTTTCTACGCCGACTAGACTCTCAGTTTTTAAGGCAATGGACTTCAATCTTGGCATAAATTCATCTTTGAACGCAGTATATAATTCGAAGCGGTCGGAATCGGACTACTTTATACTACAGCTGCCATAAAACTGATTGATCGGAAATGCCATAACTTTGGTGTTTTTAAAAATAGAAGGTTGCGACTTTCTGCAGAAAATATAAAGACTATAGCTGCCATAGAACTAAGCAATCGAATAAAAAGACAACTTTGGTGTTTTTAAGATTAAAGCTTCAGATTTTTTCAAAATGTGTAATAGCGGAATGAGAACGAGTTTTTTCTATAGGCTGGTCACCGACTTAAAAAATGACTTGTTTGAGAAAATTGATTTTCTAAGTTAAAGGTACGGTTATTCGATCTACTGTAACTTCGTTAAGTTTCCTCTGAATGACCTGAAACTTAAATAAAATATTCTTTAGATATTGTACTTTCAGAAACAAACAAAAAAATTTTTAAAAGTTTTCAAACCTCACTTTTTCCGTAAGAGAAGTTTTCAATAAAATTAAAACTATTAGAAAGCTTTTTTCAAGAGCAACCACTTGTTTACCTTTGGCTGAATTGAACATTTTGTCACTTCTGGCTCTGGAAAGGTCCTCTAAACCCTCTTTTAGCGCTGTAAGGACCATAACAAACAGCAAGGGCAGAAGCGAGACGAGCGGAGATATAGTGTCATCTGATTGAAAGATCAGGTATTAAGTTGGTTGTTTAAAAATTTTTCCGATCTGAAATCACTTACTTACGAAGAACGATATGATGGTTATGATTAAAAAGTAAAAGTAAACGGCGCGCCGAAACTGATCGTAAAAATTAATGGGCAGGAAAGTTAACCAATTATACTTAGTGGTAGTCACTCGGTTTCGGGGTTGCCTTTTGGATGGGATACCACCGATTTTTATGCGCAAGGGATCGCCAGGGAGTTTCTGTTTGGCTCCCATAATTATCCAAATTCAATAGAACTAGGCCGTTTGTTTTATATTTTTTATGACATGTAGAGTTATGTTCACTCGTGGTAGTCTTAAGGTGGAATTATGACTGAATTTTTGCTACCTTTCCAATTGCCTAAAATAGTCCACTCAAGTGTCAGTTTCCGATAAGAATGCAAACTTTATTCGCGTTTATACACGCGCGTAAGTGGGCTGTCACACGGTATCCGCTTCAAAGATGCGATATGTTTTTATTGTAATTAACCACAAAATAAACACATATTATAATTCATATTTTCGTCAAATTTTCGATGACAGATAATAATGTGGATTAGGCAAGGCTGTTATTTGCTAGGACCAAGCGCCTCTGACTAATATTAAACTTTGAAAGTCGTAACAATTCATCACAAAGTAGACTTTTAGTTCTATCAAAGATTATAAAGTTCATTATAATTTTTGATTCTATCTACACGCAAAAACAGACATTTACACATATATACCTTTAGGTAGGTACATGGTTCATGCCATTTAAAATTCCTATACACAATCCTTTTAATATCAGTGGACAACCTAATCAGAAGCCTAATCAGTTTGGTAATGGCTTTGTGATTATCGCAATGGCAAGTGGTAATTTGTTCACATACATACTCTTTTCTTTAGGGTTTTCCAATCTCTAGCAGTCGAAATCACCTACGCCAGGGACCTACCACTTTTTTTAGATGTATACTTTGGCATGCTATAAAGTGCGTTAAATTACACAAGAATAAATTTAAAAAATATTTTCAAATAGTTTTTGATGCCTATAAAAACATATTTGAAAATTGAAACAATCGCATTATTTTTTGTTACAAAAAATTTTTGTTTAAATAACCTTTAAAAGTAGGCCGGAACATGAGACTACACCCTTAAGGCTCTATTTCAATAATAAATTTATTTTGTAAAGAACCAGAAAGGAAAACTAACTTTATGCGGAGCTGAAGTTGATATACCCTTGCAGATAAGATCCGACATGTATCGCAAATATCGGTTATAGTTGGCCGATTTTTTGAGAATTTCATAATATATTCAATATATACTATATGAAAATATATTCATATTAGAATTTCATAATATTATTTCGGCCGATCCCGGACGACCATATCCTATACGTAACAGATTGATGTAACTGATTGATCAGAAATGCCATTTCAGTTTTGGAAAACTGGCCCGATTTACCCAATATAATAAGGATTGGAACTATATCTTATAGCTATCATTTAACTTGACTATCTGAAATTAACCAACTTTGGCATTTTTTAAGATAAAAGCTTGTAGTAATGTGTAGTTTTATATAGCTTTATTGAATTTTTTCGTCACAAAAATGGATATCAGATATTTTGGGAGTGGCTTGCGGGCTCGTCACCATTATTTTACCTCGTCAAGAGGTGCTTTTTATTTGTTGCATTGTATATATACATACAAATATATGTATATTATAATCTTATAATAAAAACATATAATATAAAATATACGAATACTTTTAGTATTTAGAGACGTTATATTCAATACCTTTGGATTTAGACTTCTTCAAATAAGTGACTCTGGCATTTGTTTATAAAGTTTAGTGTCGAAATATGAACACTAAATTTCGAGATCAAAGAGTCGGTTCAAGCCATTAAATTTATCCAACGGTCAATATCTTCTCTCTACCTTCTATCTTCGATCTAATCTAGATAACAACCATGTCGCATATGAGGCAAGAGATTTGGCCAAGATAACCCATTGTTCTAGAATCTAGAGTAAGGAATATGGGCACAACCCAACTTGCGTACGCATACTGGGATTCGTAGGTAACAATAGGTGTGACATATGTGTGTGCAAGTGTGATTCAATGCTGCCCGATAAGATATTGTTATCGACTTTATCTCTTCGGCTAATGACAAATCGCGAGCCGCCTGGCGCTGCTAAGAGACTTAGGACCGGCCGGGCTCTATGCCGATGGTGGCTCTGGATATGGCTCTACGGCAAGAGTTTAGATGCCATTGTCTCTATCAGAAGTCAGCTGCGGATGTGCCTCCCGACGGGAAAAGTATCCAAATTCCTTAAGTGCGCAATGCGCCTTTTTTCGTCTGCATTTGGCTATGTCTACAAAGCATTAAGTTCCTGGCTGGACTGTCGGCCATGGGCGTGGTGGGGTGAGGGAAGAGGGTAGGTATATTAGCGGGTGTATAGGCAAAAAACATGGGCGCGAATATGTATGCGGGGCTTTGTTAGTAGTAACGCTATCAACAATTCTTTGACAGTTTGCCGATAGATCAGTTTGCGCGTGGAAGGCTCCCATTTCATTGCAAAGCTTAAAATTATTTTAATTTACAACAATCAGTTTGTTCCGTTTACTACTAAGCAATATAAACATTTGATTTTGTATCGAGAAACTCGAGTTTCTGTTATTGAGTAATACTGTTTATTAGGACGTTGTCATTAAACACATCCATTCGAAAAAAAAATGGTATGTCATCGATTTCCCAAAAATTACCCTACAAGTAAATCAAATTCATCAAAGCATTTTAATAAGTACCATAATCCAGATTATAATAATCCGTACACAATCTAGTGTAAAAATAGTGACGCTAAAAAACTACCAATATAATTAAATTTTTGCTGTGTTTTTTCCAAATCAAAATTTAAAAATTTTGGTTTGTGCCATTTATACTTTTGCAAAGGCTATTATAATTTTGGTCAAAAGTGTGCAACGCAGTGAAGGAGACACTTCTGACCATATAAAGTATATATATTCTTGATCAGGACTGTTTCTACGACGATTTATATCCTACCTTAACTGCAAGGGTATATAAATTTCGGCTCCGCCCGAAGTTAGTTTTCTCTCTTTTTTTATATTTTCAAAATCTAGGTTTTTAATTTTAATTTTTAATGCAGTTTTGAATAATGGATATTAACTTAGCGAGCTTTTTGTGAAATCAAAATCTTGAACGTTTTTGATTATCTTAACCGTAAAGTAATTTGGAGATATCCTTTTGTCAGGGGTTAAAGGGGGTAAATTGCGAATGTATGTATGTACATATGTACATACATATATTTAAATCAATGATTTTCGGCTAAAAATTGTAATTTCCGATTACATTTTGAGGACAAGAACAGTTTGGAACTAAGTAGTATATGGTACCTAATCTTACCTAAATTTGAAAAACGAGAGAAATTGGTAAAATTAAGAGTGAAGACAGCTGTATCAACAACAACGTAAGCCCTTCCTTTCTTGCACAGGGGTTGCCGCATACGTTTCAACTCCTGATAATGGTCTCAACTTTTGAAATTGTCATTCAGATGTTTGGGTTCCTGATAGTAATGATTAGTCAGTTCTGGAGCTCGAACCCATAGATATTTCCTTAATCTTATCACCTTTTTGTTCGTGTGTTTGTGCGGTAAAATAAATGTGAGAAGAGAGGCGAAAGAGAGCCGCTTTAAGAGCGTCTGAGCATGTCTGGAAACCAGTCTGTAAAGAACCTTCTTACTGCTGAGGGTCTCATTTTAACTTAAAACTCAAATTCCAATTCGGACAAACCTGATAATGCCTGGGGTAATTTCTTTTCTTCTCTTGTTGGCAATAAGAGTGTGCGGGCTTCGACCAACGACGATCCTTTGCACGGCCGGTCGATACGTGGAAACTACGAATAAGAGAGTGTCGAGCCTAGTCGGTTATTGGTTTTCAAAAGCTATTCCCGATAAGCAATACCACCAATTCGAGGTAACAAATTATTTTGGAGAGATACTGAAGTCGGTCAGTTGTAGTTATGCTTTTGTTTCGCGTCGGTTCCTCATTTTTTCTATACCTAAATCAAAATAATTTTAAAAGTGAAAAGCGTCCATAATGGTTAAATCCATCGAAAGAATTCTCCGAAAGAGGGTGAGTATCAGCCATCTTTCAGTAATACGTCAATCTGTGCTAAAAAACAGTCGGTTTTTTGGTGTTAGGTCATAGAAAAACAAGAAAGGAAAGCTAACTTCGGGCGGAGCCGAAGTTTACATACCCTTGCAGTTAAAACCGGATATATATCGCAAACATCGGATATAGTTGGCTGATCCTTATGATTACATCATAATAAAACTAATTAACTAAAATAAAAAATCTAAAAAAAGTCCCAAACTTCTATCTTCAAAAATACGAAAGTTGATATTTCTACCAAGTACCATTTCCGATCGTTCAGTTATATGGCAGCTAAAGGATATAGTCGGCCGATCCTAATGAAATTTGGTAGGTTGGATCAACTGGCCAAAAATAGAATCTGTATTAAGTTTCAGCTTTTTATCTTCAAAAACACGAAAGTTGGGTCATTTCCGATCGTTCAGTTATATGGCAGCTATAAGATATAGTCGGCCGATCCTTATGAAATTTGTCATGTCGTAATGGTTTGCCAAAAATAGCTCTCGTGTCAAATTTGATCTCTCTAACTTTAAAAACACCGAAGTTATACTATTTCCGATCAATAAGTTATATGGCAGCTATAGGATATAGTCGGCCGATCCGGGCCGTTCCGACTTATATACTGCGTGTGTGCAAAGTTTCAAGTCGATAGCTTTAAAACTGAGAGACTAGTTTGCGTAGAAACAGACAGACGGACAGACAGACAGACGGACAGACGGACCGACGGACAGACGGACATGCTCATATCAACTCAGGAGGTGATCCTGATCAAGAATATATATACTTTATAGGGTCGGAGATGTCTCCTTCACTGCGTTGCACACTTTTGGACAAAATTATAATACCCTCTGCAAGGGTATAAAAAACGTACCTATGTGTTTACACAAATACACATGTGACACATTTTTTATCCCTCTACTAATACATAATTTTGTGATAACGCTTTATTAGGATCGCCGATGTTGGAAAGTTCATGGAACATTATTATACTCTACTATTATTCGTTCATGCTAAAGAACAAAATATATATATGTACATGTCTTAGCAAAAATTCACATATAACATAAAAACATGCAAAATAATGATATTATTTTATTATAAAGCTTTGTAAATGACCCATGAGATAACGTTACTTTACTATATGTATATGTATATGTATATGTATATGTGTATGTATATGTATATGTATATGTATATGTATATGTATATGTATATGTATATGTATATGTATATGTATATGTATATGTATATGTATATGTATATGTATATGTATATGTATATGTATATGTATATGTATATGTATATGTATATGTATATGTATATGTATATGTATATGTATATGTATATGTATATGTATATGTATATGTATATGTATATGTATATGTATATGTATATGTATATGTATATGTATATGTATATGTATATGTATATGTATATGTATATGTATATGTATATGTATATGTATATGTATATGTATATGTATATGTATATGTATATGTATATGTATATGTATATGTATATGTATATGTATATGTATATGTATATGTATATGTATATGTATATGTATATGTATATGTATATGTATATGTATATGTATATGTATATGTATATGTATATGTATATGTATATGTATATGTATATGTATATGTATATATATATGTATATGTATATGTATATGTATATGTATATGTATATGTATATGTATATGTATATGTATATGTATATGTATATGTATATGTATATGTATATGTATATGTATATGTATATGTATATGTATATGTATATGTATATGTATATGTATATTTTATTTATATTAATTTTGACTATTGTCTTAATTTCTTTATCGATTCTAATAAATAAGAATGGGATGAGTTAAAGTAAAACCTCCAACATTTTGGTTTAAATAATTAATTAAAAAATATTTCGAAATATTCTTAAAGTAAATTCAATTTGTCTGTATCAATATTGAAGACAGTAAATACTACTAAATTAATTTTACTATTTAAGCAGATCAATCTTATACTGCTTATGCAATTTATCAAACTATAAGAAAAGTGGAGGCATCAATATATAAAACCATTGATCATGATTTTTCGATTTAACAAAATTTCTAGCTAAGAAAGAAGCATAAATTATTTTAAGTAATTTTCAGAGTTGCCTCATAATGTGTACTTATAAAAAAACAAGAAAGAAAATCTAACTTCGGGCGGAGCCGAAGTTGATATACCCTTGCAGTTAAAACCGGATATATATCGCAAGAA
This sequence comes from Drosophila bipectinata, assembly GCF_030179905.1. Classification (NCBI taxonomy): domain Eukaryota; kingdom Metazoa; phylum Arthropoda; class Insecta; order Diptera; family Drosophilidae; genus Drosophila; species Drosophila bipectinata. Next base: position 9,688,945 of record NC_091735.1, on the reverse strand, counting down.
TCGGATATAGTTGGCTGATCCTTATGAAAATATGCAGAGGGTATGCAAGGGTATAATAAGAGGGGAAAGCTAACTTTGGTTGCAGCTGAAGCTGATATACCCTTGCAGTTAAAACCGGATATATATCGCAAACATCAGATAAAGTTGCCCGATCCTTATGAGAATATCATTATAAAACCATTTATAACCAATTAAAAATCGAAAAGCTTCTATCTTAAAAAATACCAAAGTTCGTATTTTTACATAATACCATTTCCGATCAGTCTCTCAGTTTTTAAGCTCAAAGCTTCCCACTTTTCACACACATTTCTCTCTCCTGCACGCAGTATTTCAGTCGGGATCGGTTGAGTATATCCTATAGTTTCTATATAGCTGATTGATTGGAAGAAGGTCAATTGTTTGGCTAAAGCATCATAAGGGCCGGCCAACTATATCTTATCACATCAGCTATTATGTAACTAAACGATCGGAAATGACCAACCTTTAGATTTTTGAAGATGCTTGCAAAAAAAATTATTTTATGAGAAATCGATTTAAAAAAAAAATTCACAAAAACCGGACAACTATATCCTATATTTGCGATATATATGTAGGTAAGTTCGTAACAAAAAATTTGTGTATCTCTTTTTTGACCTTTTGTCAGTATGGACGTCAGCCTACGAGGTGACCTTAGCATGCGTGAGAAGACACTATATAGTATAAAGTCGAAGAATTTTAACTTTCCGCTTTTTCAGATCCTTCAGAAGTCTGACGACACACTTGTGTGACTACAAAATGTAACACCAAAGTTATGAATTTGTTTAAATCTGAAGTTATTTAAAATCGTTCATTTATATAACAGCTATAGGAAAAAGTCGGCCGATTATTACGATCCGATCCTAAATTTGACATATTAGATTAGTTGGCAAACACCAAATGTATGGAATACTACATAATAGAAAATACTACATAATAGGTCGAAAAAGGGATACACAAATTTTGTGACGAACTTACATACATATATATCGCAAATATAGGATGTAGTTGTCCGGTTTTTGTGAAATTTTTTTTATACCCTTGCAGAGGGTATTATAATTTTGGTCAAAAGTGTGCAACGCAGTGAAGGAGACATCTCCGACCCTATAAAGTATATATATTCTGGATCAGGATCACCTCCTGAGTTGATATGAGCATGTCCGTCTGTCCGTCTGTCCGTCTGTCTGTCTGTCCGTTTCTACGCGAACTAGTCTCTCAGTTTTGAAGCTATCGTCTTGAAACTTTGCACACACCCTTCTTTCCTTTGCACGCAGTATATAAGTCGGAACGGCCGGGATCGGCCGACTATATCCTATAGCTGCCATATAACTTATTGATCGGAAATGGTATAACTTTGGTGTTTTTTGAGTTAGAGAGTTCAAATTTGACATAGGAGCTATTTTTGGCAAAACATTGCGTCATGCCAAATTTCATAAGGATCGGACGACTATATCTTATAGCTGCCATATAACTGAACGATCGGAAATGACCCAACTTTCGTGTTTTTGAAGATAGAAAGCTGGAATTTGCTACAGATTATATTTTTGGTCAGTTAATCCGACCTACGAAATTTCATTAGGATCGGCCGACTATATCCTATAGCTGCCATATAACTGAACGATCGGAAATGGTATTTGGTAGAAATATCAACTTTCGTATTTTTGAAGATAGAAGCTTGGGACTTTTTTTTAGATTTTGTATTGTAATAAATTGGATTATATATTCTTATTCCCATAAGGATCGGCCAACTATATCCGATGTTTGCGATATATATCCGGTTTTAACTGCAAGGGTATATAAACTTCGGCTCCGCCCGAAGTTAGCTTTCCTTTCTTGTTTTAAATTGATTTCTCATAAAATAATTTTTTTCGCAAGCATCTTCAAAATACTAAATGTTGATCATTTCCGATCGTAAAGTTACATGATAGCTGATGTGATAAGATATAGTTGGCCGATCCTTATGATGCTTTAGCCAAACAATTGACCTTTCTCCAATCAATCAGCTATATAGAAACTATAGGATATACTCAACCGATCCCGACTGAAATACTGCGTGCAGGAGAGAGAAATGTGTGTGAAAAGTGGGAAGCTTTGAGCTTAAAAACTGAGAGACTGCTAGCAACAGACAGGCATGCTTATATCGACTTAGATAATCCTGATCAAGAACACTTTATAGGGTCGGAGCTGTCTTCTTCACTACATTACACATTTTAACCAAATTATTATACCCGCTAGAAAGGGATACAAATAAAAAACGTACTAAAAATAAGAAATTGAATCTGATTATTTCTGACACATTATCAGAATTTTATAATCTAAAACAGTGGGGGGCAAAACGCACACATTTTTAAAATTAGAGTGTATGCGTAGCAGCAAAACAATGAGAGCAGAGCATTCACTGAGCGAAAAAAGTAGTTTTTCATTTAATTTTTCATTAATTCAAAAGATGGAATGGGCGCTAAAATAGTAGTATACATATACTACATAGTATAGCTGTGTTCATAAAAATAGCAGTGCTCATGACACAAATGTTTAAGATCGAATAATTGTAGTACAAACGCCAAAATGGGACAAAATTGGTATGCATACTCATAATATATTTATTTTTAATTATGTTAACATTTGTTTCAGTCTAGTTACTCCATTTATTTCGAAAATATAGATAATAACAAAATAATATCGACAAAATGGGGTGTTCATAATAATAGCAGTGTTACCAAAAAAACTAAAAAATTCATCAAATCTTAAAAAAACTTAAAACAAATAACAAAAATTATAAATATAAACTAATAAACAGTTTCACCCCTACGTGGCATGGAGTCCACCAAGTCCTGGCAACGCTTGAGGGGAATCTGGGCTCACGCGTCCTCTACAAATTGCCAAAGATGCGGTGTTGAAGTCGGGTATTTCTTTGCCACATATCCCTTGATGTCCCCCCATAAATTTTCAATCGGATTTAAATCCGGGGAAGGTGCTGGCCACGACATTGCATCAATGTTTGGTTGACTAACCCAACTCTTAGCCAATTTGCTGGTATGTTTTGGATCGTTATCCTCCTAGAAAGTCCATTTTAAGGACATATCTCACTGTGCATAAGAAAGCACTACTTTTTTGAGTATGTCGACATAGACGTCTTGGTCCACGATCCCATCGATCATATGTATGGGACCACGCCGCTGTCCGAAAAACAAGCCCATATCAATATTTTAGGGCCACCGTGCATAACGGTCTTAAAAGTGTGGTTTGGGTGGTTCTCAGTGTTTGGGGGTCGTCGAACATACTGTCTGGAGCCTGTCCCACCAAACGAGACCAGTTTGGACTCATCTATCCAAAGAATATTGCGCCATTTCGTCACTGGCCAGTTCAAATGGCTTTTGGCAAACTCCAATCGAGCTTGGATATGCCTTTTACCAAGTAATGGCACCTTTTGGGGGCTTCTCGCATTTAAATTTTCATTTACTAATCGACGGCGAATGGTGACGTCGCTGATCTACAACTTTAGCTCCTCTTTTACATCCCTAGAAGATACAAAAGGATTCGCTTTGCTAAAGCGCGCTTTCATTCGGCCCTCAATATCGATGGTTTTTCGTTTGGACCCACGTGTTTCGGCCTTCCCCTCATAATTAATGGCATTGGATACCATTTTGGCAGAACAATTTACCAAATTTTGGATTTTTTATGGGGTTTTCCCAGCTTCCTAAGCTGAACTATGACATTCCTCTCTTCCTTTGAACAGTGGCGTCCTTTACCCACTAAAAACCGAATTTTTATATGGTTATTGTGTATTTTCATTTAAATTATATTAACAAACTTAAGCAAACTCACTTTTCGCCAAATTTTTAATGTTTTTGGCACTTTTTGTGGATCAAAATGAAAAACTGCTATTTTTATGAACAGCCAAAAACATGTGATTTTGAACAAAAATGCCCAGAAAACGAAAATAAATAGTAAATCTAACGAAATTGTTGTACTTTTCCTATCTCTATATTCCATTTAACAAAAATAATGACCAAGTGATCAACTAACTAAAAGGAAAATGCAAAAATTACCGTTCTTTTACTTCGTTGCTACTGCACTGCTATTATTATGAACACAGCTACATATATTGTACATATGTACATATATTATTTTGAGAAAAGCTTTTTTAGCAACAGCTCTTAAACTACGCTACCAAATCTATATTTTCCTATTGAGAAAACTTGTTCCAACCCTATTTCTTCATTTTCTGAGAAAATTTTTCTCAGTGGAACAATTTTTTTCAGTATGGGATGAGTCAATATGCGATCAATTGAGAGAGCTTCTAAGAAAATATAAGAGTGCTCACACTGTCAGAGTGCCGGCAGCGCTGCGGCAGAATTTCCGACCCTATGCACGCGTGCTTTGGAAAATGAGATTTTCCCCGCCCCCCCAGATGCCCCACATATACTATTAAGTTACATTTTGCGAAAAAATTTCCATTTATAAACTGTTCGTAGTTGAAATTTTCAATCTCAGATGCCGAAAAAAAGATGTGTCCTGAAAATAAATAAAAAGGTTTTCAAAAACATAACACACCTGGAATCAAAATAATGTTTGCAAATTATCAGTCTTTCAGACAGGCTCCGATGTTTACTTTTACAAAATTCAGTGTGAATTTAGTTTTTGCAAGCAGTATATAAGTCGGAACAGCCCGGATCGGCCGACTATATCCTATAGCTGCCATATAACTGATTAATCGGAAATGGTATAACTTTGACGTTTTTAAAGTTAGAGAGTTCAAATTCGACATGAGAGCATTTTTTGGCAAAACATTACGACATGCCAAATTTCATAAGGATCGGCCGACTATATCTTATAGCTGCAATATAACTGAACGATCGGAAATGACCCAACTTTTGTGTTTTTGAAGATAGAAATTTGGGACTTTTTTAGGTTTTGTATTATAATAAATTGGGTTATATTATCATATTCTTATAAGGATCGGCCAACTATATCCGATGTTTGCGATATATATCCGGTTTTAACTGCAAGGGTATATAAACTTCGGCTCCGCCCGAAGTTAGCTTTCCTTTCTTGTTTTTATTTTTATTAGATGTCGATTCAGGCGTGAAAAAGCCGTTTACTTTTCATTTCACTTTGAAAAGTGAAATGAAAGAGATCCGTCATTTTGAAAAGTAAAGGGAAAAAATGTGAAATTTAACATGGTAGCTATTCATTTCAAAAAGTAAACACCGAAGACTGCCTGTATGTATGTACTATAGTATAATTGTATCATGTATGTATGTACATATGTATGTGTGAAAACACCAAATTTAATAAAGAAACAAGAAAGAAAAGCTATCTTCGGGCGGAGCCGAAGTTGATATACCCTTGCAGTTAAAACCGGATATATATCGCAAACATCGGATACAGTTGGCCGATCCTTATGGTTAGATCATAATAAAACCAATAAACTAAAATAAAATATCTAAAAAAAAGTCCCAAACTTCTATCTTCAACAATACGAAAGTTAATATTTCGACCAAATACAATTTCCGATCGTTCAGTTATTTGGCAGCTATAGGATATAGTCGGCCGATCCTAATGAAATTTGGTAGGTTGGATTAACTGACCAAAAATAGAATCTGTACTTAGTTTCAGCTTTCTATCTATAAAAACACGAAAGTTGGGTCATTTTCGATTCTTCAGTTATATGGCAGCTATAAGATATAGTCGACCGATCCTTTTGAAATTTGGCATGTCGTAATGTTTTGCCAAAAATAGCTCTTGTGTCAAATTTGAACTCTCTAACTTTAAAAACGTCAAAGTTATACCATTTCCGATCAATCAGTTATATGGCAGCTATAGGATGTAGTCGGCCAATCCGGGCCGTTCTGACTTATATACTGCGTGCAAAGGAAAGAAGGGTGTGTGCAAAGTTTCAAGACGATAGCTTTAAAACTGACAGACTAGTTCGCGTAGAAACAGACGGACATGCTCATATTAACTCAGGAGGTGATCCTGATCAAGAATATATATACTTTATAGGGTCGGAGATGTCTCCTTCCCTGCGTTGCACACTTTTGGACAAAATTATAATACCCTCTGCAAGGGTATAAAAATCGAATAGCCCATAATAACATGTATGTATGGGGTTCTCAAACAATTGATTTTTATGTGATTTTATTTAAGAAGAATTCTATCGCTTTGCCGGAGAGCGCCTAATTAGTTCTGCCCTTTGAACTCGTATACTCAAGATACGCTTGTATGTGAGCTCTGAGACTGCCGATTGGCAATGTCAATAAGTTTCGAGCTTTTATTGGCTCGGAAGCTCCTGGGTTTGAAGCTGTAAATAGAAATTCAAATGAGTATATGAGGTTTACGATACGGGGCTAGGGAATGGGGCTGAGAATTGAACTGAAGATCTAATTCTCAGTGCGAGAACAGCTTTTCACTGTCGCACATCACGCGACTGACTTTATCTTGTTCCGCAATCGACGACCAATCATTAAATGGACGGTGTCGGTTATATTCGGATATATTCTATATATTAAATATATTTTGTGAAAGGAAGGCGTTGTTGGCACGAGGGCTCCCGGGTGATCAAATGCTTAATATCAGAGCCCAGTAAAATAGCTAAAAGCCGTGTCAACACGAAACGCAAACATTTTTCACGCACTAACCCAATGTACGTAATACCTACTTGTACTGGAGTTCGTACCCCTTCTTGTTATAGTAATGGTAACCAGAACCGTAGCCATAGCCGGGCCTTGTGTATTTGCCACACAATGATTGGGGACGTGCATCATAGAACATTTAATTGAAGTGTTAAAATTGCCCACTTAACACCGACTTAAGGTTAAGGTGGGCTAGGCAAAAGTGTGTGTGATTGGGACTGTGTATAACACCAACAGCTGCTCCAGCTTCATGTAAGGCCGGATATGGACAAATCTGTAAACACCAATAGCCAAATAGAAAAATAGCAGTATTAGCAAATACATCAGGTGTGATCGAAACGAAAATCTGCGTCAAGTAGCCCCAAACTGACCCAGAACATTCAGCCAAAAGATACTGGTCCGAAGCCTGCAATGTCGTTGACCGCCGTAGATCGAAGATGATCTCTCTGATCGCTCTCGTAGCGCTGTCAGGATCCCGGACTCAGATCATGAATTTTTTCGGCCATGAATATTTGAGCGGATTTCGAGGCATCGATCGTGTTGGTTCCTATTCGATCCCCTCTTGGGCCGATAAGGACTCATCTTACCTCAAGGAGCCTTTTCTATGGAATAAGTGTAAGGTTTGTGAACACCGAGTGATTAATCTAAATTCTTCTTACAATAAGAACGGCATTCATTAAATTTCAGCATACAACTATTTGGTTTTTGATGTTAAATGCTTAAGGCTTTAAATGTTGAAGTCAAAGAGTTTGTAATGTTAACATCACAATGTTCGGGGACTAATATATTTTTAAGATTTTTCAGTGCCTGGCCATAAACTCACACTTTCACATTATAAAATGCCTTATGTTAATGTAACTATTTTAAAAGTGTAATTTACAACGTGTTATACATATTTTTAATAATCAAAAATAAACAAGAAAATTAATGTAAATATTGTAATCAACGGCAACTCAAAGTTATAAATATTTTAAAATTTTCTCAATCGCTTGTTTGAAGCTAAATAAAGGCAAAAATTGAAAAATTTGAGAAGATTCTCTGAATCTCTGAAAATATTTAGAATCCTGTCGAATCCGATACACAAACCCTCAAAACAAAAATTAAAAATGGCAGTGACTACTTTTTTAAATTTAAAATTAAGGTGTGTTGAGAAGAAAATTTCTTTTTAAAGACCCCAAAGCTTTATCGGCAAACGAATGACGCACTTTTACTTCTTGTCAGAGAAACTTTAAACAGTAAATACCGAAGCCTGCGGCACAAATCAGTTTCTTTGAGTATAATTTGTAAGATATATAAACAGTTTTGTTTAAATTTATGTTTTGATCATTTTGAAAAATAATATTGTTTGTATAACAATATAGCATATAACATTTCGTTATTTGTCTATATAATTAAAAACAAGAAAGGAAGAAAACAGGAGAAAGGAAAGCTAACTTCGGGCGAAGCCGAAATTGATTTACCCTTGCAGTTAAAACCGAATTTATCTCAAACATCTGATGTAGTTGTCCGATCCTTATAAGAATATCATAATAAAACCATTTAATTACAATAAAAAATGTAAAAAAAAAAACCCAAGCTTCTATCTTCAAAAATACCAAATTTGGTATTTCACCAAATATCCTTTAAGATCGTTCAGTTATATGGCAGCTATAGAATATAGTCGCCCGATCGTTATGAATATTGGTAGGTTGGATCAGCTGACCAAAAATGGAATCTGTTTTAAGTTCCAGTTTTCTATCTTAAAAAACACGAATTTTGGGTCATTTCCGATCGTTCAGTTATATGGCAGCTATAGGATATAGTCGGCCGATCCCGGTCGTTCCGATTTATATACTGCGTGCAAAGGAAAGAAGGGTATGTGCAAAGTTTCAAGTCGATAGCATTAAAACTGAGAGACTAGTTTGCGTAGAAACACGGACAGACGGACATGCTCATATCAACTCAGGAGGTGATCCTGATCAAGAATATATATACTTTATAGGGTCGGAGATGTCTTCTTGACTGCGTTTCACACTTTTGCACAAAATTATAATACCCTCTGCAAGGGTATAATAATAATTATCATAATCTTCATAGGTTATACTAAAATAAAACGCTTAGGCATTCGGTTTGCCACCTCTTGGATTGAACAGTAAAAAGAAATGAAAACAAGAAAGGAAAGCTAACTTCGGGCGGAGCCGAAATGTTGAAATGTTGTGTGCAACGCAGTGATAGATATCCTATAGCTGCCATATAACTGATTGATCGGAAATGGTATAACTTCTGTGTTTTTTGAGTTAGAGAGTTCAAATTTTATATGAGTGCTATTTTTGGCCAAATAATACGACATGCCGAATTTCGTAACGATCGACCGACTATATCTTATAGCTGCCATATAACTGAACGATCGGAAATAATTTTTGGTAGAAATACCAACTTTGGTATGTTTGAAGATAGAAGTTTGGGACTTTTTTTAGATTTTGTATTGTAATAAATTGGATTATATATTCATATTCCCATAAGGATCGGCCAACTATATCCGATGTTTGCGATACATATCCGGTTTTAACTGCAAGGGTATATAAATTTCGGGTCCGCCCGAAGTTAGCTTTCCTTTCTTGTTTATAAATTTTTTTTATAAGATATTTTGACACGTAAATTATTAATTTTATTTATATGGGAAATACAATTTTTTTTTTACGCATCTGTAGCTTTTTTTCGTCTCTTATTTGCATATACAAAATTGCATTTTCTATATTCAATATTATTTCATTTTATTATTTTGTAGGGCTCTAGAGTAAGTACAATAAATGACTGGCTGCAAATACAAATCGGTGGATCGGAGGATGTTAAGAAGAAAAAGCCAAAATGTCAAAATCGCATTAAGTCAACCAAATACACATTGATTACATTCCTGCCGCAAAACTTACTGGAACAATTTAGGCGCATAGCGAATTTTTACTTCCTTGTGATGACAATAATATCCCTACTCATCGGTAATTATTAAGAAAAAGTATATTTCCCGAGTGTAATGTATTATACAAAATTTTGTTTAACATGAATGTGATATAAAAACAAGAAAGGAAAGCTAACTTCGGGCGGAGCCGAAGTTGATATACCCTTGCAGTTAAAACCGGATATATATCGCAAACATCGGATACACTTGGCCGATCCTTATGAGAATATCATAATAAAACCAATTAACTGAAATAAAAACTCTAAAAAAAAGTCCCAAGCTTCTATCTTCAAATAAGCGAATATCTTCCGATCGTTCAGTTATATGGCAGCTATAGGATATAGTCGGCCGATCCTAATGAAATTTAGTAGGTTGGATCAACTGACCAAAAATAGAATCTGTACTAAATTCCAGCGTTCTATCTTCTAAAACACGAAAATTGGGTCATTTCCGATCGTTCAGTTATATGGCAGCTATAGGATATAGTCGGCCGATCCTTATGAAATCTGGGATTCATAATTTTTGACCTGATTTTGGCCAAAAATAGCTCTTATGTCAAATTTGAACTCTCTTACTCTAAAAACACCAAAGTTGTACCACTTCCGATCATTCAGTTATATGGCAGCTATAGGATATAGTCGGCCGATCCCGTCCGTTCCGATTTATATACTGCGTGCAAAGGAAAGAAGGGTGTGTGCAAAGTTTCAAGACGATAGCTTTAAAACTGAGAGACTAGTTCGCGTAGAAACAGACAGACGGACAGACGGACATGCTCATATCAACTCAGGAGGTGAACCTGATCAAGAATATATATACTTTATAGGGTCGGAGATGTCTCCTTCACTGCGTTGCACACTTTTGGACAAAATTATAATACCCTCTGCAAGGGTATAATGAATATTATTATTACGTATATATCCAACCCTTAGATAAGTATATCGTGTGTTGAAAAATCCAATTTTACAGGAGAAGCTTTTTTTTTATTTCATCTTTACAAACAATAAGCAAAATCATAAGATGTTTAAGGGATTAGAAACATTTGTTATTGTATTTCTTTGTTTTTGTGCATTTGAAGTATTTCCATGCAAAAAATTTGTATGGACATACGATAATTTCCAATTTCCAAAAATTGAAACTTAATTTGTATCGCAACTATAGGGTTTTCAGTTATAATATTTCACAGGGTAGTAAGACATTAGGTGCCTAACAATTTTTCATTCAAATCTCAATTTCGAAAAAATGCGACTTACGATACTTTCGCGGAAATGCGTCGTTATGTTTCTGTGTCTATGTATATTTTTGAGCAGAATTACCTTAAGTCTGAGTCTTTATAGCTCACATCCCAACCAAATATGTTTTTCTGTGATGTGTTTTGTAATATTGATTCCATCAGTTAAAAAGCTAGGCTAGAAAATGAATTTTAATATGAAGAGCTTTGAATCCTAATTGCTTTTCCATAAACTTGATAAGATCGATAAAGAATCTGTAAAATAATCTTTAAAAAATGAAAAACTTTATTATTTTACATCTAAAATTAAATTTTACTATTAAACAAGAAAGGAAAGCTCACTTTGGGCTGAGCCGAAATTGATATACTCTTGCAGTTATAGTCGACTTATAATATAAGTCCCAAATAACGGATATACATAGTTGACCGATCGTTATATGAATTTTATTAGAATACAAAATTTTAAAAAGGTGCCAAGCTTCTAACCCTAAAAATACTAAAGTTGGTATTTTTACCAAATACCGTTTCTGATCGTTCAATTATATGAAAGCTAAGGACATAGTTGGCTAATCCTTATGACGGATCATTTTCCCAAAATTTTAATCCATAGAAAATCTCAACTTTCTAAAGCAAAAAATACCAAAGTTATGGCATTTCAGATATATCAGTTATATGGTAGCTTTAGAATATATTCGGCCAATCCCGACCGTTCCGACTTTTATATTTGTATGTAAAACTGAGGGCCCAGTTTGCGTAGAAAGAGACAGACAAACAGCAAGACGGCGAGCTTATAAGAATATATATACTTTATGGGGTCGGAGATTCCTATAAGCTACTTAAAATTCTTTCTTAGCATATGTATATTACATACTTCAAATTATTGGAAATTTATAAACAGATAGTCCTGTGTCTCCGATGACATCACTTCTCCCACTCGTATTTGTGATCGCCGTGACCGCGGCCAAGCAGGGATATGAAGATGTCCTGCGCTACAGGACCGACAATGTAGTCAATGCCTCCCCTGGTTGGTATAAAAAGCTCCTATTCTCAGGTCAAAAATTATGAATCCTAATCCCTTTTTCTGTTACAGTGACAATAATCCGGGAGGGAAAGGAGGCGATAATCAAGTCACAGAACGTTGCACCTGGGGACCTTGTTGTCGTTGAGCGGGACTGCGATGTACCCTGTGACCTGGTACTTTTACGCTCCACAGATCATCATGGGAAATGCTTTATAACAACGGCCAACCTGGACGGCGAATCAAATTTGAAGACGTTGATGGTACCCCGGGACCTACCCGCCGTGGAACTGGAGGAAATGCACAAACTGGGCGTTATTGAGTGCGAAGCTGCCACAACAGATCTGTACAGCTTTAACGGAAAAATTGAGCTGAAAAACGGCGAAGGACGAGTCTTGCCACTGACCTCCGAAAATGTTCTGTTGCGTGGATCTAGAGTGAAGAACACAGAGTGTGTCATTGGGTGCGCTGTCTACACAGGCATGGTTACCAAGTTACAGCTAAACAGCCGCCTCACACGCAACAAAAATGCCACCAGCGAGACGTACATAAACCGATTCCTAGTCGTCATCCTCGTGGCTCTCATTGCGATAGTGACCTTGCTATATTTCCTCAAACGGTGAGTTCTGAAATCTAACATAGGATATTTGACAAGAAATTATAGTATTGTAAATTACAATTTGTAATTAATAATATTTTCAGTTACAACGAACTTTTTGTGATACCAAGGCTAACCTATTTGGGGGATGCAACAGATAGCTATAGTGTGAAACAGTTTCTGCAGGACTACTTATCATTCTTAATTCTCTTTAATTATCTAATTCCCATCTCACTTTATGTGACCATCGAGCTTCAACGGGTGATCGGTAGTTTGTTTATGGAATGGGATTTGGAGCTTTATGAGAAGGAGACTGACCAGCCGTGCGTGGTTAACACATCGAATTTGAACGAAGAGCTGGGCCAAATAAACATACTCTTCTCAGATAAAACGGGAACTCTAACCAAGAACGAGATGAACTTCCAACAATGTTCAATAGCCGGTCGGAAATTCCTCTTCAAAAAGACTCGCCTAGAAGACGAGGAGACCAGCGCCTTATTAGACATTAACAAGTTCAATGTAAGCTGGTCGTTTTTTTGTCTAATACAATGTTCAATAGCAACCATTTACTCTTAGATGGACCAGCGACTTTTCTTCCAGGCTCTCTCAATTTGCCACACCATTCAGGTGGCCTCGGACCCGTCGGAAGAGAGTGAGCCCAGCAGCGCTAAAAAAGAACCGAAAAGCCCGGGAGCGGCGATAACAACCAGTTCGGGACCTTCCGAAATGTACCCGATATCTGACATTACTGAAGAGAGTCACAATTCTAGTCAGCAAAGTGAACTCAATGTGTCCCACGCTATAGAGAATTCGGTTTCGGCACACCCCAATGGCAGCAACTCGACTTTCACGGCCTCCGATGTCAATCCACTGTTGGTCAGCAACGATAGCTATAATGTGGAGCGACGTAAAAGACCAGTGGTAATCAAACGCAGTCCTAATTTCACCCGCATCGCAAGCCGGGTACACAATGCCCCAGCTGGAGACTCGCAGTTCAGCCAGAACGACGTGGGCTCGGTCGTTCACTCTGTCCTGCAAGGAACTTCCAACGTCCGTCCCATTTCCCTCCAATTCCAACGCTCTACCTCAGAGAGAGACTTGCCCCAATACGAGGAGGCACATACAGTGCCTCTGGGCCACCGGCGAGCCCATTCCTATGGGGCACCCAATGCATACCTTACTAGTCCGGTAACTGTTGATGCCCCAGGCTCTAACATACTGTTCCGATCTCCGAGTACCACCTCTCGGGAATCCTATGCAGCACCTACATTTACCCGCCAACCCACTATCCTGGTTCGTGCCGAATCCCAAAGACGGAAGAAGGAGATCCATGATTTTATATTGTAAGTCGTAAAACAAATTTACGCGTCATTTTGCATTACCGTCTTGTTTTGTTATCAACTTTGACTTTTTTGTTATTTTTAAACTTTTGACAGCACTTTAGACTATCAGGCTTCGAGTCCAGACGAGAAGGCTTTAGTAGAAGCTTGTGCCAATTTGGGAATGGTTTACCTGGGCGATGACGACGAAATTCTCCGTATTCGCATTGTGCCTCCACACGTAGACTACAAACGACCATTTATGAGTTTCAAGGCGAAAGAAGAGACGTTTCAGCGTTTGCATGTCCTTGAATTTACATCGGATCGCAAGCGTATGAGTGTCATTGTGATGGACGGCGAACGCAGAAAGTGGATCTACACCAAGGGAGCTGAAAGCTATGTTTTTCCTTTGTGTGCTAACAGCTCGGCAGCTAGGATCTCCAAGACTGATGCTCACATCAGTGACTTTGCCCGCATGGGTCTCCGCACCCTGGCGATAGCCCGACGATTGGTCACTGAGGAGCAGTACCAAGACTTTGTAGTCGAACTAGCCCAAGCCAACAGCTCCCTTGAAAATCGAAAGCAGCTCAGCGAGGAATGCTATGCGAAAATTGAATGCAGTAAGTCTTATATTTTTAAGATATATTTTTAATAATCATTCTTTGTTTTTTAGTCCTGATTTGAACAATTGTTTATCTTATCTTTTCAATTTATTTTTCCCCTTTAGATCTAGACCTTCTGGGTGCTACAGCAGTGGAAGACGCCTTGCAGGATGACGTGGCCGATACTCTAGTTTCGCTTCAGGCGGCTGGGATCAAAATCTGGGTCTTAACAGGAGATAAAGTGGAGACGGCCTTGAACATTGCTCTGTCCTGCGGGCACATACCACCCGACGCAAAGAAATACTTTATCATCGACTGTAAAAGCCGGGAAGAAATGTTGCTGCATTTAAACGCTCTGGATCGGGAAGTGATCTTTGGCATAGGCCAAGACTGCGCCCTGTTGATTGATGGAAAGAGCCTAAGCGTGGCGTTGTCGGAGGCTAGCTCTGAATTTCGAGACGTGGCTGTTAAGTGCACTGCTGTGCTATGCTGTCGACTGAGTCCCCTGCAAAAGAGCGAGGTCGTATCCCTTATCAAATCCTCTAATGAAAACTACAACACGGCTTCTATCGGTGACGGCGCCAATGACGTGTCAATGATCCAAGAGGCCCACGTGGGCATTGGGATCATGGGACGTGAGGGCCGGCAGGCAGCACGCTGTGCAGACTTTGCCTTTGCAAAGTTCTGCATGCTGAAACGGCTGCTGTTAGTCCACGGCCACTACCACAGCGTGCGACTGTCCCTGCTGGTGCTTTATTTCTTCTACAAAAACATTGTCTTCATGGGCATCATGTTTCTGTTTCAATTTCACACGCTCTTCTCGTCGTCTTCCGTCTACGACTCCCTCTTTCTAACACTCTACAATGTGATATACACGTCCCTTCCCATTCTCTTCATAGCTATCTCCGAAAAACCCTACACAGAGGATAAGCTTATGCGGTACGTACTTAAAGTCTTAGTGGTTCGTTTTTCACTATTAGGTAAACAAAAACTTGTTCACACAATTTCTAATACATAAGTTTTAAAACAAGGTGTTCAAAAACACCTTATACGGGTGCCTCTTTCTTCAACGGTGTTCGGAAAAGAACCGTGTCCGCCTATCCGTCTGTCTCCAAGCTAGCCTCACAGTTTGAAAGCTATCAATTTCAAAATTTTCACACATCCTTTTTTTTGCACGTAGTATATAAGTCAGAACGGGCGTGATTGGTCGATTATATTTATAGCTACCTTATAAATATTTGATCGGAAATGCCATAACTTTTTATACCCTTGCAGAGGGTATTATAATTTTGTCCAAAAGTGTGAAACGCAGTAAAGGAGACATCTCCGACCCTATAAAGTATATATATTCTTGATCAGGATCACCTTCTGAGTTGATATGAGCATGTCCGTCTGTCCGTCTGTCTGTCCCTCTGTTTCTACGCACTAGTCTCTCAGTTTTAATGCTATCGACTTGAAACTTTTGCACACACCCTTCTTTCCTTCGCACGCAGTATATAAGTCGGAACGACCGGGATCAGCCGACTATATCCTATAGCTGCCATATAACTGAACGATCGGAAATAGTATTTGGTAGAAATATCAACTTTCGTATTGTTGAAGATAGAAGCTTGGGATTTTTTTTTTAGATTTTTTGTATTAGTTAATTGGTTTTATTATGATCTAATCATAAGGATCGGCCTACTGTATCCGATGTTTGCGATATATATCCGGTTTTAACTGCAAGATGTTTTATTGTAATTAATTGTTTTTATTATGATATTCTTATCAGGATCAGCCAACTATATCCGATGTTTGCGATATATATCCGGTCTTAACTGCAAGGGTATATTAACTTCGGCTCCGCCCGAAGTTAGCTTTCCTTTCTTGTTTTTGTTGAAATTAGAATTCGATTTCAAAATGTATTTTTTAATTTGTAAATTATTTTGATAATAATTTTTATAAGGGTCTGGGTGTGTATCCGATATCCGGCACACTACGTCCGGTATGTGCGAAATATATATATATCCGATCCGATATTCAGTGAGCGCAAAATTGAGTACATGGTCCAAACTTGATTTTTAAATTTTAAAAACACATAAACGCGAGTAAATGGTAATGCCTCTAAGGTAAGATTATTAATTCAATTTATAACAAAATCAAAGAAGCCAGCTTATAAAATATGTCAGATTGTTTTTAAAAATGTCTAAATAGTGTTCTTTACGCATTATGCAATTTCGTACGCTCACCACTTCAAACAATTAAATTTCATTTATTAGGTCTTTCTCCTGGTCTGCGCCAAACCTTACTTTTTTCCATCCGATTGAATTTAGATTCGTTGATAATTACACAGGCCGAAATTTTCCATTTTTTTTTTCTCGACGTATAATTTAGCCTACTAATTTAGGTTTCACTGAACCAAAGTCCAGAACAAACATAGGTGAATAAAATTTTCCCATACTTGTATATTGAATTATGTTGGCCTTGTATTTGCGTTAACCATCATTGTTATGAGTACATATCATTTGTGAAATGTATGTATATCAACTAAAATTTATGGAAATGGCTCCCTAAGACCCTGAGCTGGCTCCCTAAAGGTACTAGGCTCCCTAAGGTACCCTGGCTTCCTAAAGGTACTAGGCTTTATGAATACTTGGCATGAGGAAGGCATGGGATTTAAAAAAAATGAGATTCAAAACACAAATTTAATTGACGAATGTATTGTAACTATAATAACTATAAGTCGTGCTTTACCTTGAATGCTTAATTAAAACTTCATTATATACTAATTTTAATCAGAAATTGTAAAATCTTCTATAGAAAAATTTTTGGGGAAAAATCATAGCTGCACAAAAGTAAATGTATAAAATCAGTGATTTGGATGAGTATTCCAAGAATTCCAAGTTACCGTAACTGAATGATGCACTTTTTAAATTTAAACTTTTTAACTATTTAAATTTTTTAAATACAATATTTTAATAAATTAAAATTTTTCTCTTAGTTTTAACTTTTTAAGCTATTTAAATTTTTTAAATACAATATTTTAATAAATTAAAATTTTTCTCTTGGGTGTACCGCGGAAACTGTGGGTGATGGAACCTACATATGTTTGTTCTGAACTTTGGTTGAGGGGAGTTTAAAGGTTATGGAGCAGGCGAAATTATGCGTAGAGATTTTATGCTGTCGGCCAATTATTTACCCATTATATTATCTTTCAGAACACCAAAACTATATAAAAAGAACACGGATAACAAACAACTTCAGTGGCCGTACTTCCTCATGTGGGTGCTGTTCGCCGTCTACCATTCCGTCATCATATTCTACTTCGCTTTCTGCCTGTTTTCTTACAACAACGTAATCCTAAATGTTGGACAGACAGCGGCGTTTTCCTGCTTTGGCACATTATTAATGTGGACTGTGGTAATTGTCGTAAATCTAAAGCTCTGGCTGGAGTCAATGTACCTCTCCTACTGGTACATTTTTACCATTATTATTTCTATTTTGGGCTTTATAATTACCACAGTTATTTATAACGTCATCAATTTGTAAGTGCGGCTGCCACGTAAAACTTAATATGGGTTGCAAATTTTCAACTTCTTTGCAGGGACTTTGACACTGACATCTATTGGGCCTACAATAATCTATTAGCTTCGCTACCAACCTGGTTGTGGATCCTACTAACGTGTGTGGCTTGCTTGGTACCCGACTACACCATCCGAATACTGCAAAGGTCACTAAATATCAAGCGCTTCAGCATTTTTCCTGGAAAACAAAGAAAACTTAAGATGCGCAAAAAATTTGAATCCACCTACTTGTAATCCATCCCGGACTATAGCTTTTATATTGTTCAATTATTTATTTATGCTATGTGTAGAATTTTTTTTTTTTTCAAAAATACAACTTTTTGTTTGTTTTTAATAATTTTATATAATTGAAATTTTTATTCGTTTGAGTACCAAAAATTGTGGCTGACCGAAGAGTTTCCTGACGACTGAAGAAGAAAGAGAATAATATAATATATTTAAATAATATGTGTGTTAATTAATACAATTAATACAATTCCTAATCGAACTACCGAACTGAGCGGACGTGCTTTGTCCGAGCTCCGGGAAAACTTCACTTCGCTTATATTTTCGCCAATATAAGCGAAAAGACACTGAAATACAATTTATTAAAAGCGACAGACAAGCTTTTTTTATAACAGTTGTAATGTGCTAAACCAAAACTAGTGCATTGTTGAAAAAAAAAATACGTACCACGCAATGAGCTCATTGAGCAACGACCAAAAGAACGAGCGTAGAAGTTCAGTGAACCAAAGAAACGGCTTCTACTCTTACTTTTCAACCCGCGATACCGAAGTGGAAAAATCGGCGCTTAAAAGCAACCCGGCTTTACTGACCGCTGAAACCCAAGGGGCACGGTCTTGCTCACCCGCTCTGCTCACTCCGACTCCCGCGTCATGGAGTTCGCAGTGTAAAACCCCCCCTCCAATATCGGAAACAAATTTCGCACCAACAACAAGCAGCGCTACAACTTCTGCAACAACAGCGAAAACCCCTGCAACTCAAAGTACCACGACGTCAACGACTACAGCGAGTACAAAAACAACAACCTCGGAAAGTGCCAAAGCGGCAACGGCCACACAGACTGGAATGGATCGCTACATCCAAATTAAGCGCAAGCTTAGCCCGCAGAGTAATCCGGCAGGCAACAAAACAAAAATTAACCGTGTCCTGAATAACGATAATGAACCAGACAGATCCACTACTAACAGATTTGCCCTACTGGCGGAGGCTGAGGAAAACCAACCAGCCCAAGACACCGCAAAAAAACCCAAGCCCCCTCCAATCTATATTAGGGAAAAAAGCTCGAGTGCCCTGGTCAACAAAATTGCGTCGTTGATCGGGAACGGTGAAAACTTTCATGTTGTTCCGCTTATCAAAGGGAACATCCATGAAACAAAGGTGCAAACCAAGACTGAAGAGCACTTCCGAATAGTGTCAAAATATCTGGACACTGTACAGAAAAACTATTACACGTACCAGCTGAAAAGCAGTAAGGGCCTACAAGTGGTAGTAAAGGGAATAGAACCTGATGTTACCGCCGAGGAAATAAAAACCGCCCTTAAAGAAAAGGGCTTCGCCGCCAAGAATGTTATTAACATTCTAAATAAAGATAAAAAGCCACAACCCCTCTTCAAGGTCGAGCTCGAGCCTGAAAGCAGGTCGCTGAAGAAGAACGAAGTCCACCCAATCTACAACCTGCAATATCTTTTGCATCGGAAAATCACTGTTGAAGAGCCACATAAACGCAACGGTCCAGTGCAATGCACTAACTATCAAGAGTATGGACACACAAGGTCTTACTGCACACTTCGGGCTGTCTGTGTAGTCTGCGGGGACGCCCACAAGTCCGCTTGCTGCACTACAAACAAGGACAGTACCGTGAAGAAATGTGGAAACTGCGGAGGCAGCCATACGGCAAACTATAGAGGATGTATTGTGTATAAGGAGTTAAAGAGTCGCATGCGTCAAGCGACCGCAACGCGCAACCAAAATCCACAGAATGCGTACGTTTCGTCAAAAACCACGCCAGACGTCTTCTTCGCCAAAGCTGCGAGATCCTCATTCGGTCCACTAAACACCACCAACGGCTTCTCCTATGCCGATGCTCTACGATCTGGAAGGGAAATTCCAATTCAGCCTAACTCTCAAAGCGCTCAACAGGCCCCAGAACAGCCACACAGCAAAACGGAAACTATGATGCTTACCCTCCAACAGAGTATGATGGAGCTTATGTCATTCATGAAAACGACCATGCAAACGCTTGTTCAAAACCAGAACATGGTGATACAGCTGCTCGTAGCACAACAGTCCAAATAATCTATGCAGGCGCTACGAATATCAATGTGGAACGCCAATGGTGTCTCACGGCATAAACTAGAATTGTCACAATTCTTGACCGAAAACCATATTGACGTTATGCTACTGGTGGAAACGCATCTTACAAGCAAATACAACTTTCATATAAGAGGCTACACAATCTACCGAACAGATCATCCAGATGGGAAAGCCCACGGCGGAACTGGAGTTCTAATCAGAGAACGAATTAAACACCATTTTCACAAAAGGTTTGCAACAAACTTCTTGCAGGCCACATCGATACAAATTCAGTCAAGCAACGGAATCCTTTCAATTGCTGCCGTTTACTGCCCTCCTCGCTTCTCAATCTCGGAAGGACAATTTATGGACTTCTACAATTCACTTGGGGATCGATTTATAGCCGCAGGAGACTACAACGCCAAACATACGCACTGGGGATCACGTCTAGTGACTCCCAAAGGAAGACAATTGTACAATGCAATTATAAATGTGAAAAATAAACTGGACTACGTTTCCCCTGGAAGTCCCACATACTGGCCAACAGACTCACGAAAGCTCCCAGACCTTATTGATTTTGCAGTGACAAAAAACATACCTCGCAATCTAATAAGTGCCAAAGCAGTCTCGGACTTATCATCAGACCACTCGCCTGTGCTTCTAACGCTTCTTCAAAGCCCAGAAATAACCGAACACCCCTTCAGTCTGACGACGACAAAAACAAACTGGCTAAAATACAAAAAGTACGTGAGTGCCCACATAGAACTCGCCCCGGATTTTAACATGGAATCGGACATCGACTACACTACGAGCGCCCTGGAAGAAGTACTCGTTGCGGCAGCTAAAATCTCTACTCCTCATAGGAAAGAAGTAGACCGAAACAAACACTTCAAATCTAATCAGCAAATCGAACAGCTCGTGCGAGAAAAGAGGCGCACGCGTCGTGATTGGCAAAACAGCAGATCACCAGCTTCAAAACAACGCCTTAAGGAAGCAACCCGATCACTCGACCAGGCTCTTCACCAACAGGAAGAAAATGCACAGCTGAGGTACATCCAGAATCTCTCGCCAACAAGCACAAAGTACCCCCTGTGGAGGGCCCACCCAAATCTTAGTGCCCCAATTGAAACGACCACCCCGATAAGAAACTCTTCGGGATGCTGGGCTCGCAGCAACGAAGACCGAGCTGACACATTCGCCACACATCTCCAAAGTGTCTTCCAGCCAATCCCAGCCTCAAATTCATTCCTCCTGCCAGTAATTCAGCCAGAGTCCTCCCCTCAGCCAGCCGCACCCCCACTCCGGCCGCCCGAACTCCAACAAGTCATAAGAGGGCTACCACCACAAAACGCTCCCGGTGGTGACCTATTGACCCCAAAGATGCTGATCGAACTTCCAAAATGCGCTATAGAGGTCGTCTGCAAACTATTTAATGGAATCATTAATCTTGGCTATTTCCCAAAAAAGTGGAAGAAATCCATTATTATAATGATACCGAAGCCTGGAAAAGACCACACAATTCCGTCATCATACAGACCAATAAGCCTTCTATCTTGTTTGTCTAAACTGTTTGAAAAATGCTTGTTAACTCGCATAATACCACATCTGGAAGCTTGCAATATCATCCCGGCACACCAATTTGGCTTTCGAAGAAACCATGGAACCATCGAACAAGTGAACAGATTAACATCCGAAATACGCTCAGCCTTCGAACAACGAGAATACTGCAGCGCTATTTTCCTCGGCGTATCGCAAGCTTTTGACCGAGTTTGGCTCATCGGTCTCATGCACAAAATTAAAACGTATTTGCCAACATACACCCACAAGCTACTGGAATCATACCTCTTCAATAGGGTATTCTCAGTGAGATGCAACGCAGCTACTTCGGGCGACTACACCATCGAAGCTGGAGTTCCACAGGGAAGCGCATTCGGGCCGTGTCTATATGTTTTGTATACTGCGGATATTCCTACGAGCGCACAACTAACAACGTCAACGTTCGCCGATGATACCGCTATTCTTAGTCGCTCCAGATGCCCAACGCAGGCAACAACCCAACTGGCTAATCATCTCACAATAGTGGAAAGGTGGCTGTCCGACTGGCGCATTAAAATAAACGAACAAAAGTGTAAACATATAACGTTTACTCTTAATAGACAAACATGCCCTCCGCTTTTACTAAACGGTATGCAGATCCCTCAAGCTAACGACGTAACGTACCTTGGCGTTCACCTTGATAGACGACTTACCTGGCGTAAGCACATCGAATGCAAAAAGATGCATCTAAAACTGAAAGCCAGCAGCCTCCACTGGATCATAAACTCACGATCGCCACTGTGCCTGGACTACAAGTTACTACTGTACAATTCAGTCCTAAAGCCAATCTGGACGTATGGCTCCCAGCTGTGGGGGAACGCGAGCAGCAGCAACATAGACATCATACAGCGCGCACAATCAAAAATCCTGAGAACTATCACAGGGGCACCTTGGTATGTTCGCAACGAAAACATCCACCGGGATCTGGGCATCCTCGCAGTGAAAGACGAAATCCAGAAGCAAAAAGAGTCATACAAAGAAAAACTGTCTTCGCACCCAAATTTTCTCGCTCGGGGATTGACTCGGGTTTCTAGCGTATCCCGCCTTAGACGCAACGACCTCCCAACCCAGCAATCGATTTTTAGGGCCGTCTAACTCCGTATTAGTCAATATGACTGTTAGTTAAGTTAAAAATATAAGATTTGATACACCTCTTGTTAGTCTCGCAAAGAGAAGATTCAAGAAATAAAAGCAACGTTAAAAAAAAAAAAAAAAAAAAAAATTAATACACTGTTAAACTGTATAATCTTAATCAGCTATGCCCACAGCCGTCTGGCCTGCTTTAGGCATGCGCATTATGGGGCGGGCGACCACTTTTTTTGGCCATGAGTCATTTTTTTAAAGTCCTTCAATAAAGTATTTCATCACATTTGTATCTTAAGATAACATCAATCTGCAATCATATGGGCATTTCCTGGTTGCGACCCCAGGAAATGCCCATATGATTGCAGATTGATATGATTACATACTTGAAAAATTCAACTTTTCAAAATGTTTTTTTTTGGGTTTCGGGTGTTCTTTATTAGCCTTATGAATGTTGCAAATGACGAGGGCCAAGACGAGTTCATCGAGTTTTTGGTTATAAATTTGATAAAACAAAGAAGGAAACTTTGGGTGGAGCCCGAAGTTGATATAAACTTGCAGCTAAGATCGGATATAAAGGGTGGTTAAATTGTAAGGGCCGATGTTGAATGTGAACCACACCTAAACGCCAAGATTTTTTCCGAAAATTATTTGACATTTCTGTATTTTAGACTTACTAAATTTGAACCATGGAGAGATACACAATCCAACACCGTATTAAAGTTATACAGACTTATTAGGCAAATGGGCGTTCAAATCAAAATGCATATCGTGGACTTCGTGTTTTTATACCCTTGCAGAGGGTATTATAATTTTGTCCAAAAGTGTGCAACGCAGTGAAGGAGACATCTCCGACCCTATAAAGTATATATATTCTTGATCAGGATCACCTCCTGAGTTGATATGAGCATGTCCGTCTGTCCGTCTGTCTGTCCGTCTGTCTGTCTGTTTCTACGCGAACTAGTCTCTCAGTTTAGAAGCTATCGTCTTGAAACTTTGCACACACCCTTCTTTCCTTTGCACGCAGTATATAAGTCGGAACGGCCCGGATCGGCCGACTATATCCTATAGCTGCCATATAACTGATTGATCGGAAATGGTACAACTTTGGTGTTTTTAGAGTTACAGAGTTCAAATTTTACAGGAAAGCTATTTTTGGCAAAACATTACGACATGAAATTTCATAAGGATCGGCCGACTATATCTTATAGCTACCATATAACTGAACGATCGAAAATGACCCAACTTTCGTGTTTTTGAAGATAGAAAGCTGAAACTTAATACAGATTCTATTTTTGGCCAGTTGATCCATCCTACCGAATTTCATTAGGATCGGCCGACTATATCCTATAGCTGCCATATAACTGAACGATCGGAAATGGTATTTGGTAGAAATATAAACTTTTGTGTTTTTGAAGATAGAAGCTTGGGACATTTTTTTAGATTTTTTATTTTAGTTAATTGGTTTTATTATGATGTAATCATAAGGATCGATCAACTATATCCGATGTTTGCGATATATATCCGGTTTTAACTCCAAGGGTATATCAACTTCGGCTCCGCCCGAAGTTAGCTTTCCTTTCTTGTTTTTTTGTCAATTTGATCGTCCAAATGTGCGTAAAATAGAAAAAATCGTGGAAAAATTCGAGCGAATCGGGTCTGTAGAAGATGTTTATGGGATGGCGGCATTATCGGGCCGCAGTTTTTCAAAATGAGGCCGGTCAGGCAGTGACTGTGAATGGTGTCCGCTATCGTGTGATGAAACCGAACTTTTTATGGCCCGAATCGGAAGATATGGATGTGGACGATATGTGGCTTCAGCAGGACGGTGCCACTTGCCACACAGCTAACAAAACAATGGCTTTTTTGCGCAACAAATTCAATGGCCGTGTTATCTAACGTAATGGCGATGTCAATTGGCCGCCAAGATGATGTGATTTGATTTAAGATCAATTTCATTAGGAAATTATGAATATTGTTGAAGTTAGTACCCTTCCATTTCGATTATTCCTTTCTTTTACACACTTTTAATCCGGAGCGCTAGTAAAATTGCACTGACTTGTTTTGGGAAAAGCCTTATAACTTCAACAATTTTCTTAATTTTGTAATGAAATTGGTCTCGTCTCAGGATTAATGAGACAATATTGATAAGTATAAAAAATAATACCATTTTTTGAAAAAATTGCATCAAATTACGAAAAACACGACAAAAATTCAAAATGTCAGTTTCTTGTGTAAAAATTTTATTTTGTTTGTTTTAATTAATTTACAATATATTTTTTTTTTAAGAGTTAAAAAAAAAGTTACAACATTTAACTATTTAAAAACGTCGGAAATTGTAAAATCCGTTTAAAATTAAGCGTTAAGGAATTTTTAAGAGGAAAAAAGTCCCGAAAAACCGTTTTTTCTAAATAAATCAAGATTTTGAGGGTGTTAGAAACATTTCAACATTTCACGGTTTTGTACTATATTCGACCTAATCAACAATTCCTACTAGGTCTCTTCAAAAGTTCAAAATCACTGTCGCACTGTGTTATCCGTCGAATTTTCTAGTGCAAATGAGCAATTTTCCGATTTGTCCTCGTGGCTAATTGAACGAAAACCTCGATAGAGTTACCCAACAGGGTAAACCACCGTCCAACCACCGGTATTGACCAAAACACTTACAGGTCTGGGTGACTTTAATTTCCCAAAACTATCTAATATCCCAAATTTCCCTATCTAATATCGATAACTCGCCATCTTTATCACTTATTATGATTTCAACGCGGGCATGTTTGACATGTCCCAAGGTTAAATTAACCATGTTCGAAATTCGTTAGGTCGGCTATTACATTTATGTTTTGGTGTACTGATGTCCTCTCTCAGGTTAATGATCTGGGCATCCCATTAGACTTGAAATTCAAATTTTTCGACCATATTTTCATCTTTGTTATTAAGGCTAAAGGTGTCCTTGCTTTTATTAAAAAGTGGTCAAAAGAATTAAACGACTCCTATATTACTAAAATTTTATTTATATTTTCATTTGCTGCGTCTGATACTGGAATACGGTTTATGTGTCAGGAACACTCCCAATATGGAGTACATTTTTTAACACGCTTACATTTTCACATTTCTAAAAAAAGGACTAGAAGAATTAGTCCCTTATTCCTTAGCCATTGTCTTATGCGCAACAGTTCGACTTATGCGTAGGGTCTTATGTTCGAAATGCAATGGACTCTACAGTATAATCTTACTTTCCTCTCGTTAAAATCTAAAAACATCTATTCTAAACTTCTATCGAGAGCACAGTGTTTTTTTCCTCGTTATCTTTCTTATTTTTCTATTGGCTTATTCGGAAACTCGGATTTATTCCCACTATTCAACATATGTTATTCGGCAGCACCGTTTATATCGCGTTTATATCGCAAGATGTATACACATATTAGAACCAGTATAATAATTTAGATGGTCAATGCTACAAACGAAATGGTTGTCTGGTGGTCCAGTTGATACGGTGAAGTTCTTCTTCTTATCACGGCTAGTCGACGTTGCAGAACCTTTAGTTCTGAGTCGTCCATATTTTGTGATTGGGTGGAGATCCCTATGAAAGATTCTGATGTTGTGTTTATGGGCACAGAAATGTTTCAAAATCGACTGAACGAAGTTCGTATCGCAGTATTCATAGTGGCAAATGTAGTCAAGCTCACATTAACATAGCGGGCTGTGCAATCAGAGGGCATCCTCAGTGTACCAGTTGCCTTTATGTTGAAGGTTGTTGAAACTTCGTTGCATACATTGGGCATTGGGTCTCAGTCATATTATATTGTTGTCCACTGTACTGCTCGGAGATTTCGTTCCAGTTTTGTTATTGAACCTGAAATTCTCATTGACTGCTTACATTGTATGCCGTTTGATGCTTGTAACAGATGTGCTGCTCAACTTTAACAGTTATGCATTGATTGAATTCGTTTTCATCAAGCCCTATAAAGCGATCTATTAGAGCTTTGACGGCAATTATCATTATCTGAAGTATGTACAATGCCCTACATTAAGAATCCAAAATTAGAATGGAAACAATGATGAAAACTTCTAATACTTCCGAAAACATTAAGGGTATTGTTACCCGAAATGTAGCGTGAGTTTGTAATGCTACATTGCGCTGACAATTTTTCTGGCAAGATCTTTTTTTTTTTTTATTATGACAGGTGCAGTTTTATTTAAAACTGTCCAACAGGGACAACCATTAAATATTGTGGCAGAAAACTTGGCTTATGTGTAACTTAAGTTAGAGTTGGAAAAATAAGAAAGTCTAAGAGTTATTCCGGATAAGTTCCAGCGGGTGAGTTCTGCGCAGCCGCCGCATCTGTTCGCTGTTGTCGAGGAGAGTGGTCGCCAACTCCTTGGGGTGGTTGCGTAGTCTCTGGATGTACTTGCTGCTGCTTCTCTGGATCTCCTCCTTCACCCATGGGAAGCCAAGCAACTCGTGGATTGTCTGGTTGTCATGGTAGACGTTGGCCCCAGTGGGCGATATGGAGGGCTCTATTTTCAAACGTCTGGATAGTCTGAATATTAGTCTTGCTGGCCGTGCTGGATCCCGCATCTCCAAATTGGCTGAATAATCGCCTTTTAGATTAGAATTTTCGAAGAGGTCCTTAGCTTCGACCTCCTACCCATCAGCCAATAGTACGCCTTCAATCTTACTTCACACTGCTTTCGCTTTTTGACTAGGTGAGGGTTCCAAGTAAGCCCCCTGTCTAGCGTGAAGCCCAGGTATCTTGGGATGGGGGAGCTGTTGAGGATTTCCCCGACGGAGAGAAAATGTGGTGGCGGTGGATTTATCGTTATTCACTTGAATATTCCACCTTCTCTGCCAATCGCCGAGAAGATCTAGTTGCTCCTGCATGACTCTGTAGCGTTGTCAGCAGCGGTCAGGAAGGCGGTATCGTCCGCATAGGTCGCTGCCATTATGTTGGGGCTCCGCAAAACTGGGAGATCGGCCGTGTAGACATTGGCCCAGCACGCTGCCTTGGGGGACTCCGGCGTGAACCTCCCTGAGTCCGGAAGTGGCCTCTCCGCATCTGACCGCAAATTTTGCGGTCCTTCAGGAACGACTCCAGAAAGAGGTAGTAAGGTCTGGGCAGGTTAGTCTTCAATTTAAGAAGGAGACCGGAGTGCCAGACCCGGTCGAAGGCTTGTTTGACATCAAGCATTACAGCCAGGCAGTACTTCTTGGTTTCGGAGGCGTCCAGGATATACTGCACCACTCTGTGACATTGTTCCGGGGTTCCGGTGTTCCGTGGGACCGCCTGAAGCCAAACTGGTGATTGGGGATCAGACCAGCCTCGTCCAGTACTGCAATGCTCTACTCAAAAACACTCTTTCGAGTATTTTGGAGAGTATCGATAGGAGACTAATCGGACGATAAGAGGCAAGATCGGCTTCGGGTTTTCTGGGCTTGGGTATCATGGTTACCAGAGCATGTTTCCAGTTGGTCGGAAAGTACCCTATTTCTAAGCATCTATTATAAATTGTCGTCAGTACCTTGATGCTTGGAGGTGGCAGCAGTTTTAATGCAGCTGCATTGATGCCATCATCGCCCGTAGCCTTGTTGTTGCCCAAAAGTGAAATCTGGACGGCTGTCTTCTCTTCCGTCACAGGTGGTATTCTGTCGTCGCCTCGTGCGGGCTCTGCCAAGAGTTGTTTCGTTTCTGCTGCCTCTTCTGGCGAGAAGCGGTAGAAAGGGGAGAATACGCTTACCAGGTGTTCGGTGAACGCGTTGGTTCGGTCCGTCTCTGATCTGCACCAACTGCCGTAAGTTCGCTGAACAGGTGGGATCCTCTTAAGAGGACGTTATATGCTTTTCGTGACACGCCACAGATTGTTTTGTGGGTCACCCGGTTCCTACTGTTCAACAAACCCGTCGAACGCTTCCTTTCTCAAGTCCGCCAAGAGTTCAGAGAGCCACTTGGAGACTCTATTCAGGTTGGTCTTGTCCCTCGGGTTTCTGGACAGCATCCAGACCCGCCTGAGTCGCCGCTTTTCCAGCTTGAGAGCCGTAATGTCTGGATTCCAAAAATGGATATCCCCGTCAGTGGCTCTCGGGCGGTTCGAAAGCCTTGGAGCTGCCTCGGCTGCTGCAGCTTGGGTTGGTGCAGTCAGTTCCTCGACGGCCGCCTCAATCTGATCGGGGGATTCCAGAGTTGTGTTACGATCCGCGGCAGAGCACATCCAGGACTGGAATTTCCCGATGTCCGTTGTCTTATAAATAAGCTTCTTCCGGGCTGACCTTAATAACTTAACTTAACATAACTTCTTAACTTCTAAGAAGCTCTTTGCTCTTTATATTCGGTACACATTATCACTGATCATTTCTCATCTTAGCGATTTCTTTAAAACATTGCGGAGCATTTATTTTTTACACAGTTATTTTAAGTTTTTGCAAAAAATCCGGGCCCCTTCTCAGAAGTCCGGGCCCGGGGGGAAACACCCCGTCGCGCCCGGAATATTTTTTTCCCCTATTATTGTACATATTAATATTTTTATTAAGGTAAACTACTGAAAGGGCCCACTGTGCCGCGTTACATAGGCTGGATGAATGCCTCGTTCTTATTCGCATTGATAAAAACATGGTCGCACGCTTCCATTGATAATGTTATCTTTCTTAGACCACACATACGCCTATAAATATATTTATCAAAAAATTCCACTACGTTATGCACCACCACGGTGTAAGGTACGGTTATTACCTCGATCGGATTTTGGTAACGTTCTATAGATGAAAACAGACGCAGCTCCCGCTTGTCGGTTCGTGTTCAATATAATCTATAGTTTTTGGTTTAAAACACAGATACAAATGGTATCTGTACAAACAGACTTTAATACGCTCAAACTTAGAATATATATGTGTGTGTACAGATATGACTATTGAGAACAACGAATGACTATACCAATGAAAATTCTTAATCATTTTCGATAAGACTTAGTCTGTATAAGTTTGCCTTTGGAGTGCCACAGAATTTTCGCTACAGAACCAGACTATTTGATTGTATCGCTTTTATCCCACCTTTGACTATGTCTCAGACCAAGGCGTTGTCTAGAGAAGACCTAACGGATCGAAACCTGAGCATAAGCCCACAAAAGTCAACCACTATCGTTAAGTATGAGAAATCATCAT
The DNA here is from genome assembly GCF_030179905.1 of Drosophila bipectinata. Lineage (NCBI taxonomy): Eukaryota > Metazoa > Arthropoda > Insecta > Diptera > Drosophilidae > Drosophila > Drosophila bipectinata. The sequence continues at coordinate 9,658,902 of NC_091735.1, read as the reverse complement.
GTTTATTCTGCAACGAGTGGTTTGAGGCCCAAACATTTACGGTACGACTAATTATTTTATGTGTCTATCCGGTTTTAATCTGGTTTTGTCGTCGTGTTTACTCCAGGAACATCTAATCCACTGCGGACAGGTGCTGGAGGAATGCTCCAATGGCTGCCAAGCCTTCATACCACGGGTTCGCATGCGCATGCATTTAAAAGAGTGCCCTCGATACAAACAGCTCCAGAACCAGTGCGGGAGTGTCATAATGGACCACCAGGAGCATTCGGTCCACCGTTTACAGGTGCTGCAGCAGGATGTGGGTGCCATACGTTCAGTGCTCAACGAGGAGATCAGGCAACGTCTGCACCTCATCACTGACGTGGGAAACATCAGAAAACAGAACCAGGTGGTCGAAGATTGGACTCGAGATATGGAGGAGCAAGTCGGGAGCCTTCGAAGCCAGCTGGAAGACGAGTTATCGCAACGTAGTTTTGTTGCTGAGCAGAATCGACTTGATTTCCAGTACTGCTGCGATATTACTCGCGTAAGTCCTCCAATTTTGGGTTTGATTACTGAATAAATTATACATTACTATATATTGCAATTCTAATCTTAGTCCCTAAAGGATCAAGTAGAAGAACGTCTCGATGAAGCCCACAAGCTGGTTCACCAGCTTACGATGGACGTTAACATCCATCAGAATCAGTTGAATGATAATATTCTAAAACTAGAGGAGATTATTTTTGAGAACGAGAGGCTAAACCGGTAAGTAATCGCAAAATCGGAACCTTTATAGGTTCGGGGATGATTCCTTCTCTATTATACATACATTCACACGACTAAAAAATACCCGTATACTCTACGATCATCTAGAAGTTACCATATCTTTAAAATACTTATTTGAGGAAGAAAACTTTAATTTTATAACTCTTTTTTCCTGGCTTTTTGAATTACCCGTAACTAAATTTTTCCATTGACTTTTTGACATGAGAAAGCTGTCCGCGCGTTGGGTGCCGCATTTGCTTACGCTAGACCACAAACGTGCGCGCATGAACATTTCCAGCGCTCTGTTGGCTCAGTTTAGGAGCAAAAAGACCGAGTTTTGGCGCCGATTGATAACTGTAGACGAAACTTGGATTCATCATTATACGCCCGAAACAAAAATCCAATCTAAACAGTGGATTGAAAAGGGGGAACCGGCCCCAAAAAACCTAAAGCTGTGTATTCGGCTGGGAAAGTGATGGGGAGTGTTTTTTGGGACAGCCATGGAATTATTTTTATCGACTATCTTGAAAAAGGAAAAACTATAACAGGAACATACTACGCATCATTATTGAACAAGCTTTTTGGACAAGAAATTTCGAAAAATCGGCCACATTTGCAAAAAAAGAAAGTCTTGTTCCACCAAGACAACGCACCATCTCATCGCACCATTCACCGGATCTCGCACCAAGCGACTTTTTTTTGTTTCCTCAACTTAAAACTGCGCTCGGCGGCCAGAGATTTTCTTTCAAATGAGGAGGCAATCTCTTTCGTGAACTCGTATGTATTTTGCAGACAAAGACATCAAGTACTATTTAAAAGGGTGTAAAAAAAAAGTAAAAAAAAAATTTGAAAAAGTCGCGTGCATCATTGTTAGGTCGGTTATTCATTAGACAGCCCTCGTAAATTATAATAACCTCTTAAGGATATAAAAATAATCCAAATCTTTTCAAAACTCCATATATATTTATACATTTTTATGTACAGACATATCGTCGCTTTTCTACGAAAGTATCGTAAGTATACTTTCATATAGCTTTTTCCCAAATTGAGATTTTATTGCCATATTTTATATAAAATATTTGTGCCAGTAAAAAAATAAAGATTTCATATCATACAACTTTTTCCCAAATTGAGATTTTATTGCCATATTTTTATAAAATATTTGTGCCAGTAAACAAACAAAAATTGTAACTTAAAGATCTATAGTTTCGGTAGAGTTAAAAATGTAATTATAGTTTTGACATTACCTTTCTTAAAAACTTCTGTTAAGGAAATTTTTTCTGTAAAGTTCAACTTTTCGACATACGATACTTTTGCAGAAATGCGTCGATATATGTACATATATATAATCCTTAGGGTATATGTATACTATGTGACTATATAATTTATAGTCGGCTCTGTTAAATTTTGGCTTTCCTTTCTTCTTTTCTTCTAATAGCCTAACAAAAATCAAAGTATGTTACAATTATAAATAGAGATTCATTTGTTTGTTCTAGTGATAAGTTCTTTCAGATAGAAGAGTTTATGCATGAGATCAATGAGGATATCAAGACTAAACTAGGTAGTAGTGACCACATCACATCGAAACACGCCACTCTAGACTACGAGGTCAAAAACATAAAGAACATTGTCTGTGAGACGGAGGAGCGCTGCGATAAGTTGGATCGAGCTTTACATCAGACCATGCAAAATTTGTCGGACTTGGAGAGCCAAATAGCTATGCAGCAACGCATAGCTAGTTTTCAAAACATAAAAGGTATGGTTATATATGTATGTATCTAAATACACTCATAACTTAAAAATATCATTTTATTATTGAAGGAAATATTATTGAAATTTCGAAATTCTTTTTAAGTCTACCTATAAGTATTTCATTTCATTTGAATGGTTCTACCGCTAAAAAAAAGTATTATATTAAGTACGTAATAAATTTGGGTGAAAATATTCATAAACGGCTACCTTTGGCCACCTTTTTATTTACGCCCAAAATGTCTGAAATCCATTTTTGTCACGAAAAAGGATCAAGGGCAATCTCAATCGCAAAGGTCAGTATAGTTTTTTTCTTAAAAAAACATGTTTTCTGTGTATTTTGCACACAATTAGGTCAGTTTTTTTAAATTACTTTTAAAAAAATTGTTGGGTTGGGAAGATTGGAGGTGTCAATCCATATTTATTTAGGGCATTTCCAAGGCTAAATTCTTAATAAGGTTCCTAATGAATCAAATCATATGTTTAGGCCATTTAATTTGGCGCATCAAGGACTATTCCAAGAAAATGGACGAAGCAAAGCAGTACGAAACAATCTTGCACAGTGCGATGTTTTCCAACAAAGCCTTTGGATACGCTCTGCGGGTATGTAAAGTCAAACACGATTCTAGGAGATGTACTTAATCTATATTCTGATTCAGTTGGATATTTACTTAAATGGAAAGGGCACCTGGAAGGGACGGAATCTGATCGCCTGCCTCAACGTCCTTGCCGGTGAATACGATCCACTCCTTGCATGGCCTTGCCGGTTGCAAGCTGAGATTGTGATACGCGACCAGAGCTCGAATATATCAGAAGCCCAGGACTACGTTAAATTGATATTCGTCCGCAAAAAGAGCGATGACTTTATCCACAGTAACCAATATTTCCATATTCCCCACAAGGTGATCGCCAGCCGCAACTACCTACGCAATGACTCTCTTTTTATAGAAGTCCGAGTACTAAAGTAGTACATTTTTTGGCTCATAAAAGTCATTTTATGCTCATAAAAGTCAGTGGTAGTCAAATAACAAAAAAGGAGACTTTCATATAAAAATCAAAAATATTTGTTCCTGGTTTTTTAAATTGTAAAGGTTGCACTATTTATAAAAATACCCTTATGGTCAATTCTAATACATCTAATAATTTTTTAATAGATTATTTTATTAAAAGTTTAAAAAATTTTTATGATGAGCACATAACATTGAATCTATCAAAATTTAAATGCAAATAGTTTGGTGTACCTGTAGAAGTTTCTAATGCTTTGATGAATGCTTTTTTGGGAGCAGTAGAGCTTCATACTAAGCTTAATTGATTACATACTTTAAATTTTAATAGGTAATTATATTTTGTATTTCTTATTAATGCATTGGAAGCACAAAAAAAACTTTACAATGAGCTGGAAAACAGACAGGTCTTTTTAATAAATTAATTGGCAGCCTCTAACGTTATCCACATATTTGAAACAAAATAGGCTTATATTTTATAAATGTATATCAAACATAAAGTATTCGAATAATTGCATCCATTCCGATTTAAAATTTTAATAATAAAGAGATGGTTAAGAAGAGCGCTGTTCGCCCACCAGTGCGTAAAGAGCATGTTTGTAATGGCCGGAGGTATCACCCTAGAAAAATAAATATTTGATTCGTAACATATTCCAGGGGTATGGTGTAATGTTCCTACCTTAATCCAGCTCTTCAGGGACTTGCCGTATAAGCGTTCAAATGCCACCTTTATGTCAACCATATCGATCTGAAAGCAAAATCTAAATTTACACCACGCCAGAAAAAAATGTACACCACTTTTTGACTGCATTACCTCACTGCGCGTAATTATGACGCGGATCAGCTGGGTGTCGTTGGTTCCTATGCCAGCCATGGACTTGTGTAAGCGCGACGCGAAGTACTCGGCCTTGTTAGTGACGCATCTGAATATGGCGACTAGGCCTTCCATTATGTCACCAGAAAACTCTTTTTTGATGGCCTTCTCCAGCGAGTGGCCTGTCATGTTCTCATACTCTTGAAATATCTGGGGAATAAATTAGTGAATATGGAATCATTTGGAGGGCGTTAACTAAAGTCTTCTGACCAGTTTCAGCTGCTGATAGTTCCTCTGACAGAGTATCATATTAAACATGCTCTCGTCCGTGCCAACACGTAATTCTCCAGCCTTGAGCAATTCTCTGGCGTCGTCCTTGGCTAAGTTGGGATCAACGCGTCCACTTTCATCTCGTGCCGCTGTACAAAGCGAGATAAGCAACCGCTTAAAGTTTCCAGATGTCTCTGACTTCAGCTCAGACTCTAGATGAGCGCCATACACTTTTCAGATTTAAAAAAAAATTATAACTTTTTTAATAAACTCACTCTTATCGATTGATACTTACACCGTAAGTACTGATTTTTTATTGTATAGATCTCCATATTGGAAAGCGTGCAGAGAATTTCGATGAGGACCTCCTCATCGGTGCCAATTCCAGCCATGGCATTATTTAACTCAGCGCAGTAGAAGTCTACGATTGGGCGTAGAAGACCGACCAGTAGCTTTTCGAAATTTCCACTTGTCTCTGACTTGATGTCTTCAATTAAATCCTTTCCGAAGTGGGTCTTATACTGACGCTGGATCTCCTGGCGCTGTTCGTTTGACCGCCGGCAAATTATGTTGATCAACACTTCCTCATCAGTTCCAAAACCCTTCATGGCTTTTCGAAGGTCGTGGGCATCCTTGACTGGATCGAAACCCTGCACGGGCTTTACAGTAGGAGCTCCCTACGAAAGTCAGGCAAATAAACAGTAATAACAGCCGATACATGATGCATAAGATCCATTTATAAATCAAATGTAATAAAAACAAAGGTTTAACTTCTAATGGATCATGTTATGGGCAGCGATTAATCACGAACCTCTTTAAGAGCTGTGGGTGGCCGATATTCGTGCGGTTGACCATGCCCATACCCTTTCCCATGCCAATGACCCTGCCCATTTCCGCCTCCACCTCCGTATCCCTGCCTTTGATTTTGTCCTGGTCCGTACATATTTTCCGCTGATATGGCTTCCTGATCCTTATAAAAAGTATTACCTGAACTTGGTTGCACATTCTGTTGATATTGGTGTTGGGAAGCGAATTGTGAGCTGTGCGAAGGTGATGGGTACGGGTTTGGGTTCGATGAGGACGAAATGCTCGGGTAGGGCGCCGAAATCGGTGCAGGATAAGAGGCACGAACATTCTGATGGGCAATGTACGGGTGCGCCTGGGTCGGACGCTGAGGTTGGAACTGTAGCTGGGTAGGTAACGGGTATGGTGGGTTCTGATTCATCGGTTGCACCCACCCAGCTCCAAAAGGCGCTCGTGGTGTTTCGCTAGACGAGGTAGGAGGTTGCAACGGGTCAGGTATTCTAGAGCCCTAAATTAATTTATTGTTTTACAAAATATTTAGTTGATAAATTTTATAAAATTGGTTACTAGGACGGATCATTACCATTTTGATACCCGAACTTGCAAAGTATAAGGGTATATTGTATTCGTGCGAATATATGTAACATAGAGAAGGAATCATAAAGTATATATATTCTTGGTCAGCATCAACAGCCAAGTCGATATTGTCATGTGTGCTTGTCCGTATGAACGAGTAGAAAAGATAGTTCTATAGGCTTTCGCATGGTAACTCCTAAAATATAGACGCAGTTCAAGTTTGTTTCAAATTTTTTTCAAGCCTTCTTTCGCCCCTTAAAATTGAATATTTTTGCTGCACCAGTACAGGAAGTTATTTTGAAAAAGTTTTAAAGGGGGTTAGATAGTTAAATAACTGTGACAAACACGGTAGGCACTCCTAAAATATCTGAAATACATTTATTTTTTATTTAGTTTAGTTCAAAAAAAGCTCAAACAGGAATTCACCCTGAAAAGGGTATCTTGTATCCACTTATTTAAATAGAAACAAGAAAGGAAAGCTAACTTCGGGCGGAGCCGAAGTTGATATATCCTTCCAGTTAAAACCGGATATATATCGCAAACATCGGATATGGCCGGTCCTTATGAGAATATCATAATAAATCCATCTAATTACAATAAAATATCTTAAAAAAAGTTGGTATTTCTACAAAAAACCATTTCCGATGGTTCAGTTATATGGATATAGGATATAGTCGGGCGATACCGGCCGTTTCGACTTATATACTGCGTGCAAAGGAAAAAAGGGTGTGTGCAAAGTTACAAGTCGATAGTTTTAAAACTGAGAGACTAGTTTGCGTAGAAACAGATAAAAACATATAAACTCAGGAGGTGATCCTGACCAAGAATATATATACTTTATAGGGTCGGAGATGTCTCCTTCACTGCGTTGCACACTTTTGGACAAAATTATAATACCCTCTTAAGGGTATAAAAATCGACATGCTTAAATTAATGGTTTTTCTACCTTAGTTAATAATAAAAATTTTAACTTACGAAGGGGTACATTATGAGGGAGATTCTATTCGTGAGTATTCCTTTAATTGAGATTCAGTACTGAAAAAGTAAAAAAGGAAAACTAAAATAAAATTTTCTTTTCAATAGTACAAATTGTGGCCAACTAAACACAATCACATAGTACAATTTTTTATACCCTTTCATTGGGTATTATAATTTTGGAGACATCCAATCTCCCACCCCATTAAGTATATATATGTATTCTTGATCAGGATCACCTCCTGAGTTGAAATAAGCATGTTCGACTATCCGTCTGTCTGTCTGTTTTTCCGCGAATTAGTATCTCAGTTTTAAAGTTATCGACTTGAAACATTGCACTAGTTCCCGTAAGAAAAGACAGATAGATGGTCATGCTTATATTAACTCAGGAGGTGATCCTGATCCATTATATACCATTAAGGGTCGGAGCCTTGTAATTTCCCATTTATAATTTGTGATGGTGGGGAGCCCCTTATGTGAAAAGGGACTTGAAGTTTGAATTTTTTTCCTTTTCAGAATATTATTTATGAAACTACATAATAAGTTTCGTTCGTGTAGTGATTTTCTTTTATTCTCTACTTTGTCAACTTTTGTTCATTTATACGATACATTTTACAGAAAGAGTGTAAAATATTTTAACGTTCGTAAAAAAATTGACGTATTATTTAAAAATATTTCGAAAAAAATACAAAACATTTATATTCATACATATGTACACATGTAAGTAGATAAATAAATAAATAAATAAAATTCATTGATATATAATCGAAACCAGTGAAAAAAGAAATACAAATTAAGAAAATATCAATAAACGGGCATAACTTTCACCAAACTTTCCTGGTACTTACTAATGAAAAAAGTTCCGTTCTTTATTTGATTTAGTTTTATAATGATCTCGGTTGATTGTTGTAGACAATTTTAATCAGTCAAACAGCTGAAGAGCTGGTGAATTTACTTTTTTACGTACTTAGATCTATAATCTATATAGATTATATAGATCTAACGACCCCTGACACAGATAAATGTTTTTTTTATTATCTTAATACACTTTAGAAAAAATACTATCATATAGACTTTATATACATTGGTTTTATACATTGGTATAAAACCATTCGTATTTAAATAATAATTACACTTGTCTATGAACAATCAACAGATAGCCGCAACGCACACAGATGCACTGCATGCACGTGTTCGTATCAGTGAAATCGTTTTTGTGGGCCTTTCGAGATACAATAGTATTCAAACTTCAAGAAGTTTCCAAGCCCTCTAGACGAATCATGCGTCACTTTTTTGGAGGATATATATTTACATACTCATTATGCGTATCTATACATATTTACATATGTAAGTCTCTGGGATTAGGTCAGAAAAACACCACAGCTTTATTTATTAACTACATATGTATAAAGTTTAATATTTAGACATATGTTAAGTAAGCACAAATTCGGAACGGAAGAAATATTTGTATTTGAATTATTATTGAAGCACTAAATAAGTCCAGGAAAAAAAACTAAATAATTAAAAACACTCTCAATTACTTTAAGTATCTGAACATCCGTCGACCAATGCGGGACTTTGTAGTAAATTGTATTGTAAATATATATAGTCGTGACGACTACCTGTTGGCATAAGATATGCCGATTGGCCGATAGGTCGATACCACAGGGATGTACAAATATGTGGTGTCGTCCATCTTTAATAAACGTTATTTTCAAAAACTATTTTTCACCTATAAGCCTACTACAGTGGCTTATAGGCTTATATAAGTGAACGTACAGTGTGAACGTATAATTTTATGTTATATACTACGGTCCCTCCTAAAATTTATTTGAATTTGATTTCAAAAATTGACCATTTTAGCTCATTTTAGAAGTCATTTGTGGATTTTAAGCCACTGGGGTTTTAATTTTATTTGGGTTTAAAAATATTAATTTACAATGATTTTTGTTTAAATTGCCGCAATTGATTTCATGAAATTGGCATTAAAATATTGGTTTTCTCACAATTCTGAAAGGAATTTTCAGCGCATCGCATTCATCAACTTGACTTTGGCAAGCATTGATTTGATTTATTGATTGATATTGATTTTCTACAATATTAAAACACAAAAAGGTCCAAAAATGTCTTGCATGTATATACTTACCCTGTAAAACTGGATGAAAGAATCCATTTTTTAATCTTTTCGCTAGGTATGTACCTGTAAAACGTTCTATGGTGCGGGTGGTTACTTTGGGTACTTATTTTTTGTGATCGGAGTACGGCAGCAAAAAACCCTGTCAAAAAATGTTTTTACATCCACAGCTGGAAAAAATATTTTTCCATCTCAGTACTAGGCTTTAGAAATTTTTGGTCTAAAACAATGGACGGCACTTGATACATTGATATGATTTTAATTAAGTTTTCAGCACCCCAATACATTAATATGATTTTGACGTATTCGTATTAGTAACGAATAGCAGAATGTAGGCTGTGAGTATGACGTTTCACACATTTATACTGTAAAATAATATAAATTGGGGGTTGTGTAATGATAATGTTGTTGTTGGCATGATACAATTATATAAGGTAGTCCATTCCACTGACATATCGTTCGGGTTTGGAACAATAATAATAATAATATAATAAGAAGAATAATAATTATAATAATTAATATAATAATAATAATTATATAATAATTAATTTTATAATTGTATCATGGTTGTTGATTATCCCTCGCTGCATTCGGTGCCTGGTTAACTTCAGTTAACTTGTATGTGTGTGGGAGAGCTCCGGCATAGAAATTTCCTATGCCCCTAAAATAAGGCCCTGCCAATGGTCCAAAAATATGTTTTCGCATTATAAGCGTACATTTGCAAGTTATTTTGAAAATGTTCAAGTTTGCCCTATGGACAAACTGATTTGAATTTGTAAGGGTCTGCCTGTTTCTTTTCTTGTTTGGATTTTTCACTCCGCCGGCTAGCACGCGTTAACACCTACAGGGATGGGAACACCCGGAAAACCCCAAAAGACAGCCTCACAAAAAAATAGATACGGTGAATAAATAATAATACACTAATTCAACAAAAAAAATAAATAAATTCCAAACCAGCAAAAGTAAAAACGACTACGTTAACCCATTTATCAAATCAACAAAACAAAAAACACAGCGGACACGAGAACCTACGGTATTGGACACCACGAAGGCTTCCCATCCTTGGTCCAAATCCTGGATCCGTGGGATCATCACAATCGATCTGCACTCTCACATTCTGGATTACGCGTTTTCACTTCCCCCCCTTTATATTTTATCACTCACATTTCGTTCTAATTCAATTTTTTTATTTTATCTTTTATACTTTCAGTGGATAGTACTTTTAAATATTAAACATAAATTAAACATAATAAACTAACAATGAACCGAGGCACCTTGGGACGAATACAGTTAATAGATGAATTACAAAAACAAAAAAAAATAACAAATAAATAATTTAAATAAATAAGTATATAATCAACGCTAGGATACGGACAGGGTTTCAGGTACTTTTCAAATTTGTAATTTTCAAAAAAAACCTGTGGGCCACCCGGGAAGGGTGACCAATTTCCTTTTCTGCAGAAATTTTCGCCTCCGGGTGGCTCCAGTTGGTTGACGAGCTCCAAGTCCTCTTTCTTCGAATTGTACTGAAGCTCAAATGAAACGTTATAATTTACTGTTTTTGATTTCATTTTTTCTTCGTACTCACGTTAGAGCTCCGTAGAAAATTATTGGGAATTTTTAATAATTTTTTTCCACGTGTCCTCCTCCTGTTGCCGTTCTCTTTCCTTTTTTTTCTTTTGTGTCTCCTCGATCCCGGCTTTCCTTTCAATCACACCGGTTGGATCCCGCCCGGTTCGTCCAGACTTCTTTCTCGGGTCCATTCAATTTGCTCCGATGTGCCATACCTAGCCCCGTCGTACCATCGCTTGCAGCGACTATCGACACCTAACAAATTTTAAAAAATTAAGAACGGCTACAGCCGATATTACACCCGGTACTCATCTCTTCAATTCACACTTTAACTTACCTTAAAAAAAAAGAAAAAGAAAAGATATATAGGCTATTCCTGGGGTCGCGAACGTACGTTCGTACGCAATTAGTGCAAAAAAATTAAAGAAAAAAACATTTTCTGATACTTTTTTTTTTGTTTCCGATAGCATTTGGTGAGTTATTTTTTTAGTTTAAGCATAGTATTGAGTTGACGAAAATCCGCTGTTGAAATTCTGATAGCGATTTTGCACTTTATTCAGCTGCCGAGGTAGTGTGACCAAAAAAATGAAGAAATAAGGTAATACTGAACAGCTGTTGTTTCAAAAACAAAAAACAAATAAGCAACAAGAAAGTAAAGCTAACTTCGGGAGGAGCCGAAGTTGATATACCCTTGCAGTTCAAACCGCATTGTATATCGCAGCATCGGATATAGTTGGCCGATCCTTATGTAATTTGGTAGGTTGGATCAACTGACCAAAAATAGAATCTGTATTAAATTCCAGTTTTCTATTTTTAAAAACACGAAAGTTGGGTCATTTCCGATCGTTCAGTTATATGGCAGCTATAGGATATAGTCGGCCGATCCTTATGAAATTTGGTAGGTTGGATCAACTGACCATAAATAGAATCTGTATTAAATTCCAGCTTTCTATTTTTAAAAACACGAAAGTTGGGTCATTTCCGATCGTTCAGTTATATGGCAGCTATAGGATATAGTCGGCCGATCCTTATGAAATTCGGCACGTCGTAATATTTTGCTAAAAATAGCTCTCATGTCAAATTTGAACTCTCTAACTCTAAAAACACCAAAGTTATACCATTTCCGATCAATCAGTTATATGGCAGCTATAGGATATAGTGGACCGATCCCGGTCGTTCCGACTTATATACTGCGTGCAAAGGAAAGAAGGGTGTGTGAAAAGTTTCAAGTCGATAGCTTTAAAACTGAGAGACTAGTTCGCGTAGAAACAGACAGACAGACGGACAGACGGACATGCTCATATCAACTCAGGAGGTGATCCTGATCAAGAATATATATACTTTATAGGGTCGGAGATGTCTCCTTCACTGCGTTGCACACTTTTGGACAAAATTATAATACCCTCTGCAAGGGTATAAAAATGAATTCAAAACGATTGGATGTTGGTGTTTTGTTTATGTATTTCGCCGCTAAGGAGCTGATTAAGAAAAAGAAAACTGGGTCAAAATCAAAATCAATCACAAATCATTTCAATGCCATTTTATGGAATTAAAATGCCCCTTGTGGGTCAAATCCCATATTATGGGCTTCGTCTTGACCGCACTAATTAATTTCAACTTATCCTCGCGCGCCGAAAATTTTTCGGGCCGACTATTTTTTTGTTTGGTCAATTGACCCTCCATGTCACACCTATAAAAATAAATTGAAATATTTCTTTTAACTCCCCGAGAGCAGCTGTTTATTTTTTTTGATCCGGCAACACGATTAAAATCGATAACAAAAATTTTCGTCAACTCAGTGCCCGCAAAATCTAGAAGGCAAAAATTTCTTCTTCTTTCCTTTTTTACAATGTTTTTTTTATATGGAGTTTGACAGCTGTCACTCGTTGGTCAGCAGATTTTCGTCAACTCAGTACTATGCTTTAACACTAAAGCCTAGTACTGTGACGACGAAAATCCGTTGTCGCACGCGTGACAGCTGTCAAACTCCATATAAAAAAACGGTGTAAAAAAAAGGAAGAAGAAATTTTTGTCTCCTAGATTTTTCCGGTACTCTGACGACGAAAATTTTAGCTATCGAATTGAATGGCGTTGCCGAATCAAAAAAAATAAACCGCTGATTTTGGGGTGTTGAAAGAATTCATTTGATTGATTTCGATAGCTAAAAAATGGAGGGAAAATTGATGAAAGAAAAAAATAGTCGGGCCGAAAAATTTTCGGCGCGCGAGGATAGATTGAAATTAATTAGTGCGGTCAGGGCGAAGCCCATAATATAGGATTTGACCCGCAAGGGGCATTTTAATGCCATAAAATGGCATTGAAATAATTTGTGATTGATTTTGATTTTGACCCAGTTTTCTTTTTCTTAATCAGCTCCTTAGCGGCGAAATACATAAACAAAACACCAACAGCCAATCGTTTTGAATTCATTTTTATACCCTTGCAGAGGGTATTATAATTTTGTCCAAAAGTGTGCAACGCCGTGAAGGAGACATCTCCGACCCTATAAAGTATATATATTCTTGATCAGGATCACCTCCAGAGTTGATATGAGCATGTCCGTCTGTCTGTCCGTTTCTACGCGAACTAGTCTCTCAGTTTTGAAGCTATCGTCTTGAAACTTTGCACACACCCTTCTTTCCTTTGCACGCAGTCTATAAGTCGGAACGACCGGGATCGGCCGACTATATCCTATAGCTGCCATAAAACTGATTGATCGGAAATGGTATAACTTTGGTGTTTTTAGAGTTAGAGAGTTCAAATTTGACACGAGAGCTATTTTTGGCAAAACATTACGACATGCCAAATTTCATAAGGATCGGCCGACTATATCTTATAGCTGCCATATAACTGAACGATCGGAAATGACCCAACTTTCGTGTTTTTGAAGATAGAAAGCTGAAACTTAATACAGATTCTATTTTTGGCCAGTTGATCCAACCTACCAAATTTCATTAGGATCGGCCGACTATATCCTATAGCTGCCAAATAACTGAACGATCGGAAATGGTACTTGGTAGAAATATCAACTTTCTTATTTTTGAAGATAGAAGTTTGGGACTTTTTTTAGATTTTTCATTTTAGTTAATTAGTTTTATTATGATGTAATCATAAGGATCGGCCAACTATATCCGATGTTAGCGATATATATCCGGTTTAAACTGCAAGGGTATATAAACTTCGGCTCCGCCCGAAGTTAGCTTTCCTTTCTTGTTTTTATATGCAGCTGTCACTCGTGCGACAGCGGATTTTCGTCAACTCAATACTAAAGCTTAAGAGGTAATTAGGCTCTCTTCAATTTTTTTTTTGTCTTATAAGATTGTTATTAAGAGATTTAGTGCAAAAAGAGCAAACAAATCATATGTTTTCCTTGAGAAATAAATAAACATAAAAATGTCTTTAAAAGTAAAACCAAGGTGCAAATGACATTTTTTGACTTTTCGGTCTTTTTTTTTTAAAAGCTGAGATATGCTATAAATCCTATGGATTATAAAAATTTGGATATTTTTTATGAAAATACAAAAAAAGAATTGAGGAATATGGACATTTATTTTTTCGGTCCTGGTTGACCATCTGCCGGATAAGCCCATATGAATTCTATTCAGTCCTTTGTTTTAATTCCTATTTGTGTGTACAACATTTTTTTACTAAATTGGCGCGATATTTCAACATATTTCGAAGAGGACCTCTTATAAACAATAACAACGAAAACGATTGAATCCAAATTGGAATCTCCAAACGGTCTGTTGAAACTGATTCATAAGGTTATTCTTAAATTTTATGACGAACAATTAAAACCAACGCCCACACTCATTAGAATGAACCATCACAAAATTGGCATAACCATATTTTTTGTCCCAAAATACAAAATCGCTAAAACAATTACTACTAATTTACTTAGATCGATGATTTCTATGACATCGAACTTATAAACTACAATTTGTCAAGCATTCACTCTGTTTAAGCATTATCAAAACAACAAAAAACACATAAAATGTCTAACAAGACTGTCAAACGGGATGAAAGTGCGGACTACTTTTCCTGTGTACATTTTTGGTAATTTTTTGTGTGATCCGTTTGATGGCGAACAGATCCTTTGATTTTTCAACTATTTGCCTCTCACTCATTCTCGTAGTTGAACAGTTTTGCCAATCTGGTACTAGGCTTATCGTATATTCTGCAATTTAAGGTCACACTGCTCATATTTTTTGGTATTCAAGCAACGGTCACTTAAAAATAGATATAAAATATAAATAATCCAAAGTGGTAATTTATAAAATAAATTTTATAAAAATGGAAGTGGACTACGACGACTCAGGTTGGCAAGGCCGTGCCAAAACCCAGAATAATGCCGAGGTAAGTTACCAGGAAGATTAATTTGAGTTTCAAATGCGTGCGCGCTTGAATGTATGTACATATGTACATACATATGTATGTATGTGCCATCAACACTTGGAATTTGAAGAGTACAATAAACCAATTATAACAAATCTTGAAATCCCAGGAAATGCCAGAGGACAACCCACAGAAAACGATACAGGAATGCCTGGAAAGGTTTCTCACTCCTGACTATATCATGGAACCAGGCATTTTCACGCAATTGAAACGCTACTTTCAGTCCGGCGGGTCTCCAGAAGAAGTCATTTCAATGCTTTCAGAAAATTATAAAGCAGTAGCCCAGATGGCTAACCTATTGGCTGAATGGTTAATTCTTGCAGGTGTCAAGGTTACCGAAGTCCAAGCAATGGTGGAAAACCATCTAAAGGAGATGATCTTGAAGTCGTTTGATCCGAAGAAAGCTGACACTATATTCACAGAAGAAGGCGAGACGCCCGACTGGCTCACCGAAATGATCGATCACTACACATGGCGTTCGCTTATCTACAGGCTAGCCGAGGAGTATCCCGACTGTCTTATGCTTAATTTTACCATAAAGCTCATTTCTGATGCCGGTTTCCAAAGCGAAATTACTTCCATTTCTACAGCGGCACAGCAGATAGAAGTATTCTCGCGGGTGCTTAAAACATCAATTATCAAGTTTTTAAACAATCCCGACGACGTTCACGGTGCCATCCAAGAGTGTGCACGCATGGTCTGCCACGGTCAGCACACCTATGTTTACTCTCAAGTACTCATCCAAGTTCTAAGCCAGGAACTGAAGGGTGGTTTTAACATGAAGCGTCTGTCGCAGGAGATCATTAAATACGCCTTGCAAAAGTAAGATAAAATTGGTAAAAGTACAGGAAGTGGTACAAGCAACCACAGAGTGTTAATTTTTCACAAACGCTTAGAAAGTTCTGATTCGATAAATATTATAAGTTTTTATACCCGATACTGGGTGAATGTATGTAACATAGAGAAGGAACCATCTCCGACCCCATAAAGTATATATATTCTTGATCAGCATCAACAACCAAGTCGATATAGCCATGTCCGTCTTTCCGTCCGTCCGTATGTCCGTATGAACTCGTTGATCTGAGATTATACTCCTGACTCCTGACTGGTATAGAGTATAGGATTTGGCACGGAGAATCCTGCAACAAATCGGAAATCCTGGAAATAGTCGGGAAACTCGACCATAGCCGCCTTTTCTCGTATTTATTTTAATCCTTTTAATATTAGTATTTGTATTTCAGCAACCAGAATGTGACTCCTATTACAATGGCTCTTAACGGCTCTGCGGTCTACCCACAAGCTTGCCAGGCTCTCACTTCAATGCTGACCCGTAACACTCTTAACCCTGCTGATATCACAGTACTCTACCGCAATTATTCAGGTTCTGACCCGCCGCCTATAGACTTGATTCGTAACCCGCAGTTTCTTGAACTTCTGGTGGATGCTCTTTTTCGCTCTGGAGTCAAAATCAATCCAGAACACAAATCAAAGTATATGTTTCTGTTAGCCTACGCGTCCGCCGTAATTGATCAACCAGCAAAAAAAAGACCTCTAACCGAGCGCAACCTAAATAAGGAAGAGCTAAAGAGTACAATCCAAGCAATCGAAAAAGCCCACGCCATTTGCAACGTTGACCAAGGCTCTACAGAGCTAATCGCGGAACTTCAAACTTTATATAACTGCATCAAGTGAGTTGCTATACGATATTAAGTTATTTTGGGTCAGAACGTACGACCTGTTCCTTTTCAGATATCCTGTAGTAGGAGTCGGTGTGATTCGGTGGATAGAAAATGTTGTAATGGAACCATCATACTTTAAGCTTTCAACGGACAGCTGTCCCACACACCTGGCAGTACTGGACGAGGTAGCAGCCGTACATCCCACACTTCAACAACAGATCCTCTTCCTGCTGATTCGTCTCTTCGAATCAAAACAAGACGAGCTGGAGATTCTTGTACAACTGGAGATGAAGAAAATGATATTGGACAGAATGGTAAATCTTCTAACACGAGGCTGCGTTGTACCTGTTCTACGGTATATTAAACAGTGCTGCGCTATTGAAGACACCGATATTTCCCTGATACGGTACTTTGTCACGGAAGTTCTTGAGACAATTACACATCCCTATTCTCCCGAATTTGTGCAACTCTTCCTACCAATGGTAGAGAACGAAGAAATTACCGGTACGATGCGTGGCGAAGGCGACAATGATCCAGTTTCTGAATTTATCGGTGAGTTTGATATATGCGTGTAATACTTTCTAATTCCAACTATCTGCTTCTGTTGATTTCAGTTCACTGTAAGGCGCACTATACCACCGTTTAATGAAATTTGGCAATTAAGTATTTTTGATTGAAAATAAATAAATTAAATTCTGTTTATAGGCAATATTTTTAACTAAATTTTGATATTTTACACCTTTGTTTTTATTTTTTTGTGAAGGTTTATTTCCTGCTTTATCATATGCAAAATATTAAATAATCATACTCAATATAATAATGAAAAAATATTTCATAATCCAAACATATTGAAGAATGTTTAAATCAAACAAATTAAATTTAAATACAACATTTTATTGTTTCCAATTAATGTTCATACCTCTTAACAGAATCATTTAACTTCGCTTGAATGCGTGTTCTACGCAGCTTTCTTCCTATGTGCCATATTATAACTCTGATTTACAAACATATATATCAGTAATTTATACATTTAATTCATAAATTTTATGAAATCCCATTTTCAGTTCCAATAGTTACACATTTTGTTTGAATGTGGTTAGGTCTTAGATGAAATCGGTATAAATTTTTTTTTGAAGAAAAGTTCCCGGGAGCCGAGAATACTTCTGGCATTATGGCATTTAAAAAGTCTCTGGTTTTTGTTGTTATTTAAAACTATTAAATATAAAATTAAAAGAGTAAAAACTGATGAGGCCATGGTCCAGGGCAAAATCAGTGTCGATGATTAGCAGACACACCCCACTGCTAATCCTCAAGAGTGATTTGCACGTTCCACAAAATGTCTTTGGTTCGCGTTAGGGAAGAACGTTCCTTTATAGTATGTTATGTGCGTTCATTAGCTTTGGATGGCAGCGTTAAGTACTTTTCTGACTAACTAAAAATAGTTTAATTGCTCTTTTTAAGATCTTTGGTGTCACCGTCCTTTGCTTGGCCGCGTCCGAGGATCTTGGCCAGGCTGTCCCAAATGCCGCCAAAGAAGATGGCACAGCACAGATTTTCGAGTGGCAGGAAAGGATCGTGGATACCCAGCAGGATTGACGAGAGCTTGAAATAAACCAGAAATATTACAATACCAAAGTAGACCAATGCATGTGGTGCCGAGATCCAGTCAGTTTTCTTATCCAGAACAAAGATGATTGAGGCCAGCAACGACGCTTTGGTATAGCTGCATAACCAAAAAAGAAGTATATCGTGTAAAAAACCTTGGGAAAATAAACAATGACTCTTACAAGCTCGGCTGCATGAACTCCATGGCAGTCGGAGTCCAGGCCCCACGGATGAGGCGCTCAATCAACTTGGTGAAGCCTGCTCCATTGCCCTTTAGCGTGCCGATAATAATCATGATTATCCAGGCGTTGGGGTAAAGTTTAGCCGCGTGGCCTACGCCGTCGTAAACCTTCTTGGCCCGGTAGATCTCTTTCATGGCACTAGCGACTATCTTGACCGGCAGGAACTTTGCCACCTTATATCCCACATCAAACGGTGTGTAGAACACGACGTACCTAGAATAAGGATCATAAACCTTTAAGTTTTTGGGGGAAAGTTAACAAATTTTTTTAAATTTACATACCACACAGCCGTACCCACGAGCAACTGCCCCGTGTTCTTCAGGGGAGCCAAAATTGGCTCTCCCAGCAAGCCGTTGGCAACCATACCGCCGGCGAAGATCACCAGCATTGTTGATAACCAGCAAGCCAGCGGGTGCTTCCGTGAGAATGCCTGCGCGTTTGCGCCCAAGTCCTCGCGCACGGCCAGCGCGGCAAGAAGACTGTGAGCAATGTCAAAAAACGGAAACATTTTCAGTTTGATGACCTGATTGGCCACGTCTAAAAATGCCTCTGGATCCATGATCACAGCCGACTATTTATTAAGCCTCTACGGATGATAAAGTAATACAAAATAAATACATATGTGGACACGGATTAGTTTTATTTTTAACTTTTTATAACCTTGCAGAGGGTGTTATTGATGCAACAAAGGAGATATCTCCTATAAAAAAGGTATATTCTTTTATCTACCATATATATCAGGATCACCTCATGAATTGATGCAAGCATGTCCTTCTGTCTGTCGGTCTGTTTCTACGGGAACTAGTTTCTCAACATTAAAGCTATCGACATGAAATTTTTGCACACACCCTTCTTTGCACGTAGTATATAAGTCGTAACGTCCGGAATCGGCCGACTGTATCCCAATAACTGCCATATAACTGATTGATCGAAAATGGTATTTGGTAAAAATACCAACATAGATTTTTTTTTACCAGAAGATACCAGATGGTTGGCATTTTTTATAAATTTTATGTCCTAAAATTGGGTAATTTTTATAACAATTTTATAAAATTTATAAAAAAAATCCTATAACGATTTATATCCGATCTTAACTGCAAGGGTTCAGTTGTGAAAAAATTAATAGCACCATTTCAGTACATTTCGATTTGGGCGAAAAAATGTAGTTACTGTTGAAATTTATTAAAATTTTCTTTTTCTTATATTGTTGTATAAAACAGCCTTACTTACATAAATTAAAAATCCTTTTCAAATATTTCTTTTAATAATACTCGTTAAAACAACGAAAAAAATAAAAGCGCCACTTCCAGTTTACTTATCAAATTATTAAAATTAAACCCCTTTTTCTTGATAGATTTAACCAATTTAATAGATTTATGTATAATATATACATTTTGATAAAAAAAAAAATAAAATAAAAAAAGGACAGCTAACTTCGGGTGGAGCCGAAGTTGATATACCCTTGCAGTTACAACCGGATATACAGCGATGGAAAAAATAATAGAAACGAAAATTTATATTTCACTCAAAGGCTTTTTTTTTAAGTTTAAGCTTTAGAAATATTTATGAAACCCACTGTGTTAGTAACGGGAATAACGATACTTGGTCACGATCTACTTTTTGAACGCTTTTCATCCGCAATTTTGGTTTTTCATGGAAATTCGTCAGGAAAATGGAAGACCTCGTGTTTGGGTTGGAAAAAATAAAAGAAACGCGGTCGTATTTTGTTAAAATCTGTGGTTATTATTCTTTTAAATTAAAATAAAAGGTATTGTTTTGAATATTCTTATTACAAGGATTGTTATTATAGCAATTTTTTGGGTCGTGGAGCACATTGCACCGCAGTAGAGAGGAATCTAAGCCTAATCTAAGAATCTAAGGAATCAGAAGTCCAATCCATGAGACAAATTGTCAAACTATTGGAACGCTCCAAAAAAAAAGTGTTTTCTGCTATCCACTATACAGATAAACAGGAAAAACGTGGCAGAAAGGGAGCAACTTCCACAAAATTTGACACGACCCTTATTAGGAAGTCGAAATAGGAGCCTTTTCTTTCTTCGAAGGATCTTAAAAACTATATGAACGCATCCTTAACGAGTCATACCATTTGCAAAAGACTGATTGAGCGTGGTTTGAAAGCGCATTCAGCAAGAAGAGTTCCTTTTATGAGCAAGAGAGTTCCTTTTATACGTATTAACAAGAAAGGAAAGCTAACTTCGGTCGGAGCCGAAGTCTATATACCCTTGCCGTTTAAACCGGATATATATCGCAAACATCGGATATAGTTGGCCGATCCTTATGGGAATATGAATATATAATCCAATTTATTACAATACAAAATCTAAAAAAAGTCTCAAGCTTCTATCTTCAAAAATACCAAAGTTGGTATTTCTACCAAAAACCATTTCCGATCGTTCAGTTACATGGCAGCTATAGGATATAGTTGACCGATCCTAATGAAATTTCGTTGGTCGGATTAACTGACCAAAAATATAATCTGTACCAAGTTCCAGCTTTCTATCTTCAAAAACACGAAAGTTGGGTCATTTCCGATCGTTCAGTTATATGGCAGCTATAAGATATAGTCGGCCGATCCTTACGAAATTTGGCATGTAGTAATTTTTTCCCAAAAAATGCTCTCATGTCGAATTTGAACTCTCTAACTTTAAAAACGTCAAAGTTATAACATTTCCGATCAATCAGTTATATGGCAGCTATAGGATATAGTCGGCCGATCCCGGCCGTTCCGACTTATATACTGCGTGCAAAGGAAAGAAGGGTGTGTGCAAAGTTTCAAGTCGATAGCTTTAAAACTGAGAGACTAGTTTGCGTAGAAACAGACAGACAGACGGACATGCTCATATCAACTCAGGAGGTGATCCTGATCAAGAATATATATACTTTATAGGGTCGGAGATGTCTCCTTCACTGCGTTGCACACTTTTGGACAAAATTATAATACCCTCTGCAAGGGTGTAAAAAGCCCCAAGCTTCTATCTTCAGAAATACAAAAGTTAGTATTTTCGAACTCTAACTTTAAAATCACCGAAGTTATAGCATTTCCAATTAATCAATTATATGGCAGCTATAGGATATATCCGACTTATGTATATACTGCGTGCGAAGGAAAGAAGGTTGTGTGCAAAATTTCAAGTTGATAGCTTTTAAACTGAGAGACTAGTTTACGTAGAAACAGACAGACGGACATAAGCATATCTCAACTCAGGAGGAGATCCTGATCAATAATATATGTGTATATACTTTATAGGGTTGGAGATGTCTGCTTTACTGCGTTGCACACTTTTGGACAAAATTATAATACGCTCTCCAAGGGTAAAACAAATTGTGTTTAAATTTTACGCAAAAAGTACTGAAATGTGAATAAATGTAATATTATAGATATATAGAGAAAAAAATATATAGATATAGGAACTTGTGGAATTAATTTGGTTATTTAGTCAAATTATCCAAGAAAATAGATAATACAGCCGTATACTATTGAAACAACTTTTTTACTGTGTCAGAGCAAGGTAGTTTAGCTAAAGTCCGCTAAAAAGCTTAAAACGGAACTCAAAATACAAACTATTGGTTTAAACAGTTCGCTAATATCCAAAGCAAGTTAATATGTTCCCTTCATCCCCACCTTCAAATGGGACACACACATTAACCAGAGCATATAGTTTTCTAAGTAACCTCCAAATGACACAACTCAAAAATGGGGAAAAATGGTATGTTCAGGTGGCGCAAAGTGATTTTTAGTACATACATACATATATTATATAGAAGTCCAAATAACTTAGAATAAAATCTTCATACAACAAAAAAATAATTAAGCATTTAGGGTACAGTACAATTGTCTGGGCGTATAGAGTATGTCCTCTATATGGTATCATGGTATAGGTCCTCATGGTATAAAATCCATCATAAATTCGCATAAAAGCATCAATATCTTGAAGACATCTACGATACCTTTTTCAGAGTGTAAAATTTAAATATAGCGCTCCTTTAGCAGGACAATCATACAAAAGGTGCCAGAGGAATGGTTCAGAGGAAACTCTATGAACGTGTTTGAGTCACTTGGGCAGTCGTCTGACTTCAATCCTACGGAAAATATCTAGTCCACAGTCAAAGGAAATTGGTTTTAAGTCCATTTCAACTAGCATTGGAATCATTTAGAGAACTTTATCTTTAAAGTAAAGCATTGTTTAATTCAGGTGGCCTTAGTTTTGGGTATTTATATTTTTAGTGCACATTTTTTTTTTAAATTTGTCATTCCTCTGGTTCAGAACCCGTTTTGGAAAAGTAGTGCTATTATTTTTTGCGATTTTAACTACACTTTTGGAAAAAAATTGAAAATTTGTATGAAGTAATGAAAATTTTTATTTTATTTATGTAATTACCAATTACCAATCTGTAGATTACATTGCGGCGTAGAATAGAAAAAACTTTTTTTTATTTTTATTTTATTATTTTTATTTTAGTATCTAAGAATCACAAAAATTTGCCTAAGGCAGCCTAACAATTAAACAAAAAAATTTGTTTCAACTTTCTATCTCCTTCTTTATTCTTATTATTGCCGCTACCTCTCGCTTTAAACCGTGAAATTTAAAAGTGGATTTCACTCTTTCACTCGATTTTGATAAATGTCAAAAATGATACAGTTATATTTTTGGTTGTTACAAATATTTGTTATTATGTTTACATCCTTTTATACCCTTGCAGAGGGTATTATAGTTTTGTCCAAAATTGTGCAACGCAGTGAAAGAGACATCTCCGACCCTATAAAGTATATATATTCTTGATCAGAATCACCTCCTGTTATTATGTTCACATCCTTTTATACCCTTGCAGAGGGTATTGTAATTTTGTCCAAAATTGTGCAACGCAGTGAAAGAGACATCTCCGACCCTATAAAGTATATATATTCTTGATCAGGATCACCTCCTGAGTTGATATGAGCATGTCCGTCTGTCTGTTTTTACGCAAACTAGTCTCTGATTTTTAAAGGTATCGTTTTAAAACTTTGCACACACCCTTCTTACCTTTGCACGCAGTATATATGTAAGTCGGAACGACCGGGATCGGCCGACTATATCCTATAGCGGCCATATACTGATTGATGGGAAATGGTATATCTTTGATGTTTTTAGAGTTAGAGAATTCGGATTTTGCATGAGTGGCACAATAATACGACCTACCAAATTCCCTACGGATCGGCCGACTATATCTTATAGCTGCCATATAACTGAACGATCGGAAATGGTAGTATTTGGTAGAACTAACAATACCGTATTGGCTCTGTTGAGGAAAAAAATGGACACACCCACAAACGGGTGGACAAATTAGCCAACAATTTTTAAGGTGAGAAGAAAAATCTAATTTTATAAAAAACTTTTTAACGGATTTTCGAATCGGGCTGAAGGGCCAATCGACGCGAATTCAATATTAAAATGTTGTTGAAGAAAAATATTTTACCTGGGATTCCAATGTTCCCCCTAGCCCAAAATTAGTGAGTCAAAATCCCTTTATTTTTATGCGAATTTATCCCAAACTTTCAGCAAATATTTGACAATCATTCTTATTCATATATCATTCTCAACATCATGCTAGCAGCCTTCTTCCTGCTGTACTAATTCTAGTGCATTAAAATCAAATCAATGTATTAAATGCCGACCACTGTTCTGTTATCCATGTCAACTCCTCTTTCTCTGATAGGCTTCGTGGATAGGCTCCACGCGTTATTACGGACAGACGGACAAACAGCCATGGCTATATCGACTTTCTGTTGATGCTGATCAAGAATATATATACTTTATTTGGTCGAAGACGAGTCCTTCTCTATGTTTCATACATTTACACAAATACAGTATTCCCTTTTACTCTAAATGTACCAGGTATAATTAGTATATAAATTTACCTAGATGGTACTGATGTTCAGGAAATCTGAAAGTTTTGTCAAACTAGCATAAATTGCCTATTGTTATTAGGCAATCTACATAAGTATAAGAAGAAAATAGGTTCGCGATGTAAAGACCACATGTTAGTGTTTGTTTTTATAAATTTTTTTTAAATTCATATTCATGTAATATAAAATGAATATTTTTTTATGAATATCTTACTAACATCAGATACCTTCTTTTTCCCATGATATTACTTCTATTGCCTATTATTTTATATGGAATATGTTACATAATACCTTAAGTTAGTATGACAAAAGACAGTGTTTTAAGAAATCAACAAATATTAAAAATTTCAGCCTTTTGAAATGCTATTTACATTCGAAAGTAACACACTTTTCGATTCAAAATTTTCAACT
This sequence comes from Drosophila bipectinata, assembly GCF_030179905.1. NCBI lineage: Eukaryota > Metazoa > Arthropoda > Insecta > Diptera > Drosophilidae > Drosophila > Drosophila bipectinata. Next base: position 9,634,020 of record NC_091735.1, on the reverse strand, counting down.
TTCTCGATTCAAGTGCAAGTTTTTGTAGATTGTTTTTTTATTTACAGTGTTCATTTTGGCACAACAGAAACATTTTCTAGTTAAGTCCAAAAATAAATTTTGCTAGTGAATCTGTGAGGGCTGTTAAAAGAAGCGCACCGGGTCGGCACATGTACATGCATACATTCTCATATCTACAATAATGAATGCTACATACATTAAGCGACAGCTTTTACATACATATTTATGTATGTATGTACGTATATTTATAATGATAAGGTAGAGCATTTGATAATGCAACACCCATCCAGATGTGGAAATACACATTTGACTACGGCTTCGTAAGCATAAACCAGTGGTAAGATTTTTTTTATCCCGAAAACCTTGAAGCCGAAAATTATTCTCGCTTTTGCATAAACTCAATTTTATTTAACTTAGGTGTGAGCTTTTTCACATTAATTGTTCAGATGTTGTTGCTTCTAATACGTCAGTTTTAATTAGCTTTTTCGGAAGCTGCATAGATTTTTCTGCGCTAGCCGACAGCTGGCTATTTTTGAGCAGCTTGAATGTGTACACCAATATATGTATGTATGATTAATTAAATCACTTTTATCTTTAATACTCTACTGATAAAAATTTAATTGCGACTATTGATATTAAACATACACACACATACCCGAATACTTTAAAAATGAAATAGTGCGAACCGATTTTTACCTTTGGCCTGCAGCTCAAAAATCGGATAACGAATAGCAGGCAACACGCAGCAACCGTATGCAGCACGAACACAGGGAGACTGGGCCAGGTCTGTGGTTACATGCATGCTGCTCAATAGATCGTGTTATATATTTAGAATTTTCAATTTTTAGAGAAAACAAATATTCTGTATACGCTTCCGTCTCTGATTCAGTGTGAGCAACCACTAACCATACAGTACTGTCTGCACTACTTTACCACATTTGGCGGCAAGATTTTTTTTGGTTAAGCAGACAGCATGTCATTTCGCATTCCTAATAAATATTCCTTAGCATTACATATGATTTACCAGTGATCCTTTATGTAGGACCCTCTTATGTAGCATGTTAAATATCAATATGCATATTACTTTTGAGTATTGCAGTCGCGACTTCAGCCTAAGGAAACCTGGTTAATAAAAAAAACGTGATACCATCAAATTAAAATAATAAAATACTACTAAAAACGTTTTGAAAATAAAATTCGTAAAATATACCAACCGCAAAAATAAATATTTACTACTTAATGCTTTTTTTGGTGTTTAATTTTCTGATGGTCTTTGATTTTTTTCAAATACTTCAGAACTATATTTTAAATTAAATACATTTTATAGTTCTATATACAAAATTATATTTCTAATTAAAATTAAAAATTTTTTTTTTCCATTTTTTTATTATCAATGGTTAAAAAAACGGAATTTTTCGTTACCACTCAATATTAAAAATTAAATCATTTTAACAGACTTTATCGACACATCAGTTTTTTTTTAACTTAAAAATATAACATAGTGGTGTTATTACACTATTAGGAATAAAAAAAATGTGTGTCACAACCAAAACATTTACACTATTAAGAAGATGAGTTTTAATGACGCAAAGCATTCCCACTAGACTAAAAAGTAAAATAGCCTATCGGATTTGGAGTCGAAAATTTCTATATTAAAAATGTTTTTATGGTTTTTCACTTAATTTTTTGATTAATTTGACACCAATAAAAATAAATTGTTCCTAGTTCCTAAAAGTAAAAAATTTTGTAGTTTTGATTTTCAGCATTCTAGTAAATTTTACCATGCATATGGGTCATAATTTTATCATAATTTTGGGTCACTTGTAAGTCACACCGAAATTGCTGCAAAAATAATATACATGAAAATTCTTGCTGTTACTTGACGGCGCTTAATCATCTGTTTTATGATATTTTGCAGCAAATTTTCACATAATTGCAGTACATATCTCATACACTTGCAATATAACGTATTAATACGACTTATTCGTTCACTATGTGTCCAATTTTGATTAACTACGTTTTATACGATACATTAATTATATAATGTAACACATTTTGTTGAAAATATAAAAGTGAAACTCCAGTAATAAAAAATAGTTGAACAACACTACTTTTTGGAGTCCGATATGTATGTACGAATACATATATATACACACATACGCACATATTCAGCAAGTTTACTTGCCTACAGTAAACATTAACTGTTTATTTATTTCATAGTCCATTTAGCTAAATCACACAATAAATAACTCTATTTCTACAATTTTAATCTAAATAGATTTAGAGATCCACCAATTCGGTGGTGTATTTATATATATAATCTTTAGTATTGAGGTCGCAGTGTGGCGAAAAAGGTAAGACTTTCAGGTTTTAAGATTTCTCTGCGTCTACATATAGACATACATAAGTTAATTTTCGTTTCCCAACCGTGCGACCACATCGTTCGAATACAAATGTCTAACAAATGTTTATATTTATGTGTTGTATATTTATTAAAATATACAATAATTGTGTAAATGTATGTGTAAATACACAAGTGCTTAGACATAAAACACTGGTTTTAAAATCTTTAAAATAATATGTAACATAAATTTAAACGAATAAGTACACATATACATATACACTCATGTATATTGAGGTTGGTTTGTTCTTACGTACATATATATACTTTACTTTTCATATATTTACTTGTATTTTTAATCCTCCGGTACGATTCTTTCAACTCTTTCCAATTTGACGAAACCGTTTAAAGAGACAATTGTTATTTTTTTTTGAGTATATCGATCCATTTGAAATGATGAGCCCACCAATTCTCGATTTACCTATGTTTGTATGAATAAACATAGCTTATTGGCCTCGCTGGGGGACATTTGTCCTCTCTTCCATTCAGGGAACATCCTCTTTAATGGATGCCTCATCCTCATAATGAAACATTTTTTTTTATTGCGTCTCTTTAAATTAGTTTTAACAAGTAATTGATGTGGAAACAGGATTCTGCAGATGAGGTGGCTGATAAAAGATGATACAATTTTTTTTTTAAACAAGAAAGGAAAGCTTTGTTCGGGAGTTGACGAAGTTGATATACCCTTGCAGTTAAGATCGGATGTAAATCTCAAATATCGGATATATTTGACCGATCGTTCTCATAATTTCACTATAAAAACAATTTATCAGAATAAAAAAATTTAAAAAAGTCCCAAGTTTCTATCTTAAAAATGACTGAGGTTGATATTTTACCGAATATCAAATACCGTTCCCGATCGTTCAGTTATACGGAAATAAAAGGATATACACGGCCGATCCTTATGAAATTTGGTTGGTCGGACTTTATGGCCATCTAGGAATTTTTTTTTTTTCAAACACGAAAGTAGGGTCATTTCCGATTTATTTTAAAAATCAAAAATAAAAATTAAACCGAAATATCCCTTAAGCGGCAAAAGCTACATATATCAGTCATACATATATATGATTTTTACAGTCCCTCGTTTCAAGTAAAATAATAAATGGGATGTAGCAGGATATCTTGGGAATACGCATTCATTACTTGTGTATCTTATTTTTTAACACTTGTGGAACACTGTGTTTTGTTGTAATTCGAGACTTAATAGCATTTGCGTGACATCAGTATAATTACAATTTTGTCATTTAATTTTGACCTTAGTAAACGATTTTCAGATGGCCTCTAGTTCTTCAAAGAAAAGCAAGTCCTCCGGTATGCGTATTCTGTGGATACCAGGGCGTAAGCCCCACTCCAAGGGTCGCTATAACGCTGCCAACAAGCACATCCCGTATTTGGGGCAGCAAAAAAAGAGCGAGGTGTGGTCTCTGGGAGGCAGCAGAGCCCAGTCCGAACTCATTGATTTGTAAGTAAGGTATTCTGCATGGTATGGTTATGGTTATATGTTTATATCACTTATTGTTTTTAAAATATTTCACAATTCAGGGTGGAAATTAAGTTAGTTTTTATTTGAAAATGTAAAAAATCTTTTCTTAACTATTATTTGTGCCCTCTTAGGCCAACCTCTAATGACTCCAACATCATACCAAGTTCGTCTTTAAGTATCATGGCATCTTGCTCATTGGTACAAAGCACTAACGGCTCCTGCGAAGACATAGCTGTTATATCTGAGAGTGCCACTTTACCGATCACAGCTTCGAGTTCTGACTCACAAAGCATGAGTATTCCTTTCTCGGATATCGCGCCATCCCCTTCATCGTCTAGAGCCATGGGATCTTCGAATGTGATTACAACAGTTGAAATCCAGCATTTGGTAAGAATTTTCGCTTAGTTTCATTCTTTCTTATCGCGAAGTTTCAACCTCAATGTAGCAAAACTTCCTTTGTCCTAATAACATGCCAAAGGTTCCAGCTACACTCCAAGCACCTGCCGAAAATGAAACAGGTTTCAACAGCTCTACAGGAACTACAGCCTCGGTAGCCACAAACTCATCGCCAATAGCTAATCATAAACCGGAAGTTCCACTCACATCTCCTTCTCTACATATTTCTCCACAGAAGAATAAATATAAAAATCACAATAATAATCAGGTAAGAATAATAACTCTTAAATATGTGTATGAATAAAAACTATATTTTTTTCAGGAGGACATCAATTCCATAGAGAGTCTATCAAGTTTTCCAAGGTTTCAGTGTAACACCGATTTTGATTGGATTGATGAAATGGTGCAGCAACGCAACTGTAATGAGCTGTCGCACAAGAACAAGCGCAAAAAATCGAAGAAGGCTCTACAGAGCTTGGAAACAGACCAGTTGGATGGAAAGATCTACAACTACGATGACTCTAAGGAAAAGCTTAAAGACAAAAAAGATGACAATGGCGACGAGAAAGTCGTTAAATGTTTATACTACTCGCTTATGTGCTGCGACTGCACTATATCGTAAGAACTTCATTACGAAATGTGTTCCCATGTAAAATATCCCTCGATTAAATATGTAATATGTATATCTAAATTTTGTAAACCTTAGCATAATTACTGCACAAGGGAAAGTATTTCGACAGAAGACAAAAGTAAAGTATTAACGAATTTATAATTTACAAACAAATAATTATTAACATTTGAATATAAATAAAAGCAACTCGAATTTGCAGTTGTTTTTGATTAAGATTAAATTAGTCCATTTACTCAGAGTATTTGTCGTATATTCAAAAAATAATTGTATATATGTATATATATATCTGTACATTATCTATTTTATTTACACAAACTTCAATTTTTCCTTTCTACTTAAATTTTTATTTATTTTTTTTGGATTGGGTGAATTCTGTTCTTGGGTGTAAATAAAATTTAAAATATATAATACCCACAACTTTTATTTCTTTTCCCGTCTATAAAAAAAAAACATTTTCAACTTGACATAACATTTTTCATAAAAATTTAATACAAACATTAAATTTACAAGTATATATATAAAAACAATTCACAATCACATAAATTTTATCATTTTCAGATGTTAAATATTTCGACTCTATGTTTCTCAAAGTAATGTAAAAATTTACTTGTCCGGAGCAAGAAATCCAAGATCAAATTCTTGATAGTACAATTACGTTCGCTTTTGAGCTTATCACTGATAGAGCAATCAGCTACAGACAAATGTATGACTTTTTAGCGAAATCCTGTCCTTGTTTTCATCGAGAATAATGTCACCAGTAGTTTCCTCGAAACTAATGGATTCGGGCTCCAAATTCTGCTCGCCTTCGCATTGAAACTTGATCGAATCAATATCTTTTGTACTCTCAATGTAAAACTGTTTTCCGTGAAGTATGGGTTTAGCGTTGGGTTCAAAGACAATCCTCTTTACTTCTATGCCCACATTTCCGTCTTCTTCATCTTCGGAGTTTTCGTTGTCGCTATTGTCGTCCTCGCCAATGTTAAATATAAATCTTGCCTCACTTTTAGGTGTTGCTAATGAGTTTTTTCGCCTGCTGGATTTGCTCATTATTTTTTTATAGCGCACTGAATTCCTAAAGACGTGATTACTGTTTCGCTGCAATTAAAAAAATTTTTAACTCTATTTGTGTTTCAATTTATTGAAAACAAGAAAGGAAAGCTAACTTCGGGCGGAGCCGAAGTTTATATACCCTTGCAGTTAAAACCGGATATATATTGCAAACATCGGATATAGTTGACCGATCCTTTTGAATACATCATAATAAAACCAATTAACTAAAATGAAAAATCCAAAAAAGGTCCCAAACTTCTATCTTCAAAAATAAGAAAGTTGATGTTTCTACCAAGTACCATTTCCGATCGTTCAGTTATATGGCAGCTATAGGATATAATCGGCCGATCCTAATGAAATTTGGTAGGTTGGATCAACCAAAAATATAATCTGTATTAAGTTTCAACTTTCTATCTTTAAAAACACCAAAGTTATACCATTTCCGATCAATCAGTTATATGGCAGCTATAGGATATAGTCGGCCGATCCCGGCCGTTCCGACTTATATACTGCGTGCAAAGGAAAGAAGGGTGTGTGCAAAGTTTCAAGACGATAGCTTCAAAACTGAGAGACTAGTTCGCGTAGAAACGGACAGACAGACGGACAGACAGACGGACAGACAGACAGACGGACCGACGGACAGACGGACATGCTCATATCAACTCAGGAGGTGATCCTAATCAAGAATATATATACTTTATAGGGTCGGAGATGTCTCCTTCACTGCGTTGCACACTTTTGGACAAAATTATAATACCCTCTGCAAGGGTATAAAAATCTATACTTTTGATCAGCCTTTTTTTTATACCTTTGCGGAAAATATTTTTATCGTGAACCCAAAAACAAAATGAATGGAATCGCTAAAGCTGTGCTTGTTTATATGTTTATATTTGAAGAAAAATGACCTTTTATCCCTTACGTGAACTAAGAGGTTGATTAAGAAGTTTAAATGAACCTTTTTCAAAGTTCATTTTAATAGAAATATAGTTATTTGATACTAAATTCACATGAGGATCGGGCAAATTTACATAAAATTTTAAACCAAGCCATTAAGTGGTTGTACATATATTAAAATCCAATAAAGAAAATCTAGTAATGGACCCTTCGGAGCAGTTACATAAGATCGGATAAACATCACAAATATTAACAAAACAAGAAAGGAAAGCTAAAATATGTATATACATGTATTTTAATTCTTTTATAATTCTAAAAGCGGCCCAAGAACTATTTTTGACAAAATCGACAAACCGCTATTTATGCTTTTCGAAAATATTTTCAGGTTTATTGAAAAATATGTCATATTTATATCTTACCTGTAAAACAGCAAATATTACAGAAAAAATCGTTATGATCAGCAAGCAAACTGCTACGGCAATGGCTGTGATGGCCGTCAGTGGTGAGTTCAAGTTCAGAACGAACTCGTTGCTATTTCCTTCATTTCCAAGTGTTCTGGATTCAACATCGCCTCCATACGAATTGCCGCTTGCAACAACCGTGCGACGTTTTCCATTTGTCGAGGTGACTTTACACTCGCCTAAAATGAAAACCAATGCCAGATTTTAAGTCACGTCAAGACAATTTTTGACTATAGCAGATTTAATTACAATGACTGTCAAAATATTTTGTAGTAGGAAAACATGAGGAAACACACAAAACTATCCACAGGCGACTCGAACTTATTAAACTTTCCACACCTATTAATATTAATGAACTGCTAGCTTACATTCTTACCAGTTTCTTCACTGCAATGACAGCAGTTCAAAAGAGTTGTTTGGTTCTGACAACAGGAAACGCATTGGCTATTAAGCTGGTCCAGGAAAAGTGGCGCTAAGCAAGCTTTACAGGAGTACGGTCCAGGGCCGAAGCACGAATGACACGAATCGTGACACGTTTTGCATTTTGATGTAGTTGAATCGTAGTACTGTGAGCTAAGGCAGTCCATGCACAAGCCCCCATCTAGCATAGAGTGTGGGGGACACGAGGTGCATGCGAGGGGTCCAGCATCTAAAGTAATTTTAAATGATTTCGAATTTTAAATGAAACATTTCTTCAGGCTCCTTAAAATTATATATTTTTTTTCATTACTTTAACCTTTGTAAGTTATTTATGCCAGTAAAAAAGCTCACTCTTCTGGAGTTTTTCTGTTCAAAGACATTCTTTTAAACAATTTTAAATTTTTTGTCTTAACATTACAATTTTAACGTTAAAACTTAAAACAAAAAATATAAAAAAAAAAAAAGAAAACAAGAAAGAAAAGCTAACTTCGGGCGGAGCCGAAGTTGATATACCCTTGCAGTTAAAACCGGATATATATCGCAAACATCGGATATAGTTGGCCGATCCTTATGATTACATCATAATAAAACCAATTAATAAAAAAGTCCTAAATCTATCTTCAAAAATACGAAAGTTGATATTTCTACCAAATACCATTTCCGATCGTTCAGTTATATGGCAGCTATAGGATATAGTCGGCCTAATGAAATTTAGTAGGTTGGATCAACTGACCAAAAATAGAATCTGTACTAAGTTTCAGCTTTCTATCTTCAAAAACACGAAAGTTGGGTAATTTTCGATCGTTAGTCATATGGCAGCTATAAGATATAGTCGACCGATCCTTATGAAATTTGGCACGACGTTTTGCCAAAAATAGCTCTCGTGTCAAATTTCAACTCTCTAACTCTTAAAACACCAAAGTTATACCATTTCCGATCAATCAGGTTTATGGCAGCTATAAGATATAGTCGGCCGATCCGGGCCGTTCCGACTTATATACTGTGGGCAAAGGAAAGAAGGGTGTGTCCAAAGACGATAGCTTTAAGGGGTTACGCCACCCTGACCGCGTGGAAACGGGACGGTTTTTCAGGAATTTCTTGTGACTAAACTAGTAGAGAATACTTTTATTTCTATTCAATACAACTAATGAGCTTTATAAATTCTAAAAAAAACTTGTTTTCAATGCAAAATGGCGGAGATATGAACATCGGCGATCATCGGTTTTTCCGGAGTGCTCCTTGATGGAGGGCATGATTCACGTGTCAATTTTCATAGGAAACAAGTAAACAAAATTTTTTTTTAAAAAAGTAATAAATTTGGAACAGAGTGACGTAGCCGTTTAAGAAAAAAAAAATGACGCAAATGAGAGCACTTAAAAAATTGACTCAATTTTTTGGGCAAAAAATTTCGTACTAGAAATTTCATAAAAAAATTTCTATCCATTGGATCGAAAAAATCCTACGTTACTCTATGGAAAATCTATGTAAGAAGATGTGTTTCAATTTTCAAGTCAATCGGTTGAACAGTTTTTGCGTTATCATGCCCACCGTCTTGAAAAAAGTGGTTTCGAGAAAAGCCCAAAAGAAGAAAAAGAAGTGTCTTAGGTGCCCTCCTGCCGCGCCGACTTCAAATGAACATAACTTTCATAATTATCAAGATATTGTCTTCGGGACGTCTTAAAATACGCGTAAGAATATAGTCTTTTAAATTAAGTAAAAAAAATTGAAATTTTTTAAAATTTCAGGGTGGCGTAACCCCTTAAAACTGAGAGACTGGTTCGCGTAGAAACGGATAGACAGACAGACGGACAGACAGACGAACATATCAACTCGAGGGGATCCTGATCAAGAATATATATTATTTATGGGGTCGGAGATTAATGTGTAGTTTTATACAGCTATATTGCCTTTTTTCGTCCCAAAAACGATATGCTTTAAATATTTGAACTTGGATATAACTTCAAAATTATGTATTAAAATTGAACACAAATTTGTTAACAATAATCAAATTTATCGATCCCTATCTGAAAATTGATCGTAGTCAAAATTTTGTTCAAAATGCACTTTTTGTTTAAAAAAATTAAGCCCCTTCATAAACCACAGAATATCTCCGATATTCCACAGAAAAAGACCAAAGTTATAGAATTTCCGATTAACGAGTTATGTGGCAGCTATAGGATAAAGTCGACCGATCCCGATTATTCCGAATTATCTACGGCGTGCAATAATAAAAGTATGTGTGCGAAGAGTCGATATCTTAACTGATAGACCTGTTTGTGTAAAAACAGATAAAAGGAAAGATGGCCCTGCTTCGGATTTGATCGACTGCTGATTAAGAATATATATACTCTAAGTGGTCGGAGATATGGTCTCCCACACTTTTGAAATCGTTGCACACCTTTGAACAACATTATTACAGATCGTATTACGAGTAGCATTTGATTGATTATTTTGGCATTACAACTTGTAAAACTAAGGAGAGTTCTCACCATTGCACGTTTTGCAGTAGTGGTGACACTTTTGACATCCAAAGTCAGATTTATAAAAACCCTCGGGACACTCTGGATGACATTCGCCGGCTGCCAGTTGCCAACTGGCCGGGCACTTCACGCACTGATTGCGACGAGGCCCGCTGCAAGTTTGGCAACTAAGATGACATTTGGCGCAAATTCCACGATCGCTGTAGTACCTAAAAAGCAAAAACTCATTTAATATTTGACATTATTTAAAAATTGTCCAAATTACTTACCCATCGGCACAGGTGGTGCGACATTCACCGTTTTGAAGCTGCAAACCCTTCAAACAGTTACTGCAGTTGGTACGTGAAACGCATTGGTTGCAAGTATGAAGACATGGCGAGCAAACGCCTGTCTCCATAAAAAACCCTTCCTGGCAGCCGCTGACACATCGTTGCTGCTCCAGCAGCCGGCTCGGAGCACAGGACGTGCAATCCGTTTCCGTAGGCCCGTTGCAGCTCTCACAGGAAGGGTGACACGCTCGGCAGTGACCTTTCGATTGGCTGAAGAACTCTGCTGCAAAGCCATTGATAAAATAATATTAATGTATACCAGTTTGACTTCTATGGAGATTAAAAAATTGCTTTTAATAAGATAAGCACGACAACTTAAAATAAAATAAATTTAATACTACACACTTGTTGGTTTATACACCAGTTTGTCTAATCATCAACAGCCAGGTAATATTTAAACATGGTATCGTAGAGTATAAGAGTATATTGTATTTCGTGTAACATGTAAGTAAAATTGAAAAGGAATTATCTCCGACCCCGTAAAGTATATATATGTATAAGGGCTGAGGAGACCTAGCCCCCGGCGACCCAAGCATACTTCAATTTTTTAAACAGACAGGACTCGAAAATGTTGAATCTAAAATTCGCTCAGTGAAGTTCGATTCTCTCACTAATTAACTTTTGTTTTGCTGCCTTCTTATACACCTCTGATATATGTATATTCTTGATCAAAATCAACAGCCGATTCGATATAGCCATGTCCGTCTGTCCTTATGACCGCGTGGATCTCAGAGGCTATAAGACATTAAGCTATACAATTCGGAGACTCCCACACAGTTTAAGTTTGTTTCAAATTTTTGCCACGCTTCCTCTCGCCCCCACAAATTGAAACTTTGTGTAGCGCCAGTACAGTAAGGTTTTTTTAAAAAACTCGGTAAAATCGGGTATTTTTTGGGGACTTAAACACAGACATATGTATATATTGGACTATATATATAGGAACATGGACACGTACGGTATCCGCGCAGGTCAAGTTTATGTCAAAATTTTACCACACACACTCTCCCCCGCAAAACGGAAATCTGGTTATTGCGCCGTTCGTTAATGTTTTCGAGCATTATAAATTATACAAACTATTGGCCATTGGAAAATTCTGCCAAATCGGCAATTTTTTAGAAGAGTAATAGACATTTATCTGTCAATTTCCATACTGGCATGTTACAAATTTGAATGCGTAGATCTCGGAGGCTATAAGAGACGATACTATCTTATTTGGAACTTCGACTCGTATGTATATCTCGTAGGACTCGTATTGGACTCAAAATTGTACCACTGCATTTGCCGTCCCTAAAACTGAAATCTTGTATCGCCAGCTCAGAAAAGATTTCAAAAAATGTTTTGACGCCAAACTACCCCAATGGATAATCTACGACTAAGCCAAATCAGCAAAACCGGACCGTTTTTAGAGAAGTTATAGACTTCGGCTTTCCCTCTGGATTGCTTTAGTTGTTATTTCCAAAGCATACAAAATTATGCCATAAAATGTTTGGTTTTTTTTTAGTTTTTGTTGAAAGTCTATACTTTTAAAAGTTTATCAATGTGTGGGTGGAAGAGATGAGTACTGGGTCTCATTTAGTCGGGAAACATGACTACAGACGTCCTTGCTTTATTGCTTTAGGGGTTACACCACTGTAGAATTTATAAAAAAAATCGATTTTTTTTTGCTTAGAAAACAGTTTAATAATCCTAGAATACAGAGTAAAAAGAATTATTTGAAAGTAAACGTTTTAAATTTTTTATAAAGAAAAAACGTCCTGTAGTTTCATTCGCTAATCCCTCTCCTTCTGGTCTAAAAAAAAAATCGTTCTTCTGGTTACAAATGCTCAAAAACAAGGGTTACAGTGGTGTATCCCCTTAATCATTCGAGATTTTTGTAAAACCCTTATATAAAAGACTTACATCCACTACAAGCCTCACTTCCAGGCACGATACATTTATCTTTTTTCAACGTCCAGTTTTCAAGGCACTCGGAACAAATTCCATTGCTGGTACAGCTCTTGCATCCCTCCTGGCAGGGCATACACTCGAACCGTTTTTTGTCCGCAAAAAATCCGCTGGGGCAGCTGTTAAGGCATTTTTTTTTCCAGACATATCGACCAGGGCGACACGTGATGCAGTCCTGCTCCGTCGAACCGTTGCAAGTGGCGCACGACGAGTGACAGAAGGCACATCTGTTGTAAAAACGATGAAAAATGCTTCAGATCAGCAATAATCACATTGTAACACACTTACTTATTATCATCTGTTTCAAACGTATTTAACGGACAAGCCGAATAGCATTTGTTTTCATGCATAACAAGATGATGGTCGCAACTTGTGCAAAATTCTGGATGATCCTGGCACGAAGCGCAGTTAGATTCGCAGGGTATGCATGTTCTGTTTCTAGAATCTGTAAAGAGTACGAATGTAAAAATAAGAAGGAAGGAAAGCTAACTTCAGGCGGAGCCAAAGTTGATATACTCTTGCAGTTAAAACCTGATAAATATCGCAAACATCTGATATAGTTGGCCGATCCTTATGAGAATATCACAATAAAACCACTTTATTACAATACAAAATCTCAAAAACAATACCAAGCTTCTATCTTCAAAATTCCGAAGTTGGTATTTTTGCCAAATACCATTTCCGGTCGTTCAGTTATATGGCAGCTATAGGATATAGTCGGCCGATCCCGGCCGCCCCGACTTATTATACTGCATGCAAAGGAAAGAAGGATGTGTGCAAAGCTTCAAGTCGATAGTTTTAAAACTAGTTCGAGTAGAAACAGACAGACGGACATGCTTATATTAACTCAGGAGGTGATTTTGATCAAGAATATATATACTTTATAGGGAGATGTCTCCTTCACTCCGTTGGAAACTTTTGACCAAAATTATAACCTCTGCAAGGGTATTAAAATGAAAATAAAACAAGAAAGTGAAGCTAATTTCGGTTGAGCTCAATAAGTTATATCCCTGCAGTAAAGCGGCAGTTTATACTGTAAGATATGTATATAATTTTGGTCATTGATTGATCGCGTGTTTAGTCTTCTGGTGATCGCCTGCTGACTATTTTTAGTCAACTGTCCAATCTGTCGAATTCAAACGGAATCGGTTGTATCTTCAACATTTTTAAAAGGCTCATTGTGCAGATGGACGCTTGCGCCATTTTTCAAAATACATTTTAAACGAAATTGGTCTGACACTCAAATTCCCATAGGGATCGGTCAACTATATCCTATATTTGCGATATGTAATACATATTATGTATCCGGTCCAATATATATCATACTGTATACACATTAATTTTACTGAAAGGGTACATCACATCGGTTCCTTCCGAATCCCAAAAATGGTATTTTGGTGTTTTATGACTTACTTTCAAAATACCCATCAGGACAAATTTGCAAGCAGACGGCAAGATCGATGACATGTAGATAAGCTGGAGCACAGGTAAGACAGCTGTCAGGTCCCGCACCTGCACACGTCTCGCAAGTATCGTGACAGGGCCAGCATGTGCCGACCTGGTTTGGAAAGGAGCGCGGTGGACAACGACTGACACAAGTGCTGAAAACCAAATAGTCTTGGGTTATGCCAAAAATAGTTTTGTTTTACTTTGCGGTCGTACTTATCCAGTCGGTAATGACTGCAGGCCACACACTGGGTGGGTCCTCTTCCGTAACATCCTAGAGAATCACACTCAGAATCACAGGAATGCATTATCAACATTTCTTTACTTCTTTGGTCAGATGCTCCCAAAACTTGAACGAAAGATGCAGCGGAAGAAGTGTATGAGTCAACCGAAGCTGTAAGAGGGACGCTTATATTGCGGCCATCCAATGCAGCAGTAGCTGGTTCTGGATTCGACCCAGCGCTCGTGAAAATGTTCTGGTAGTTGAGGTAGCTCGAAAAGCTGTCAGTGTTAAAGTTTCCGCCTTCATTGGCGGGCTGCCCGATATTCGACCCCGATGGTGGAGCAGAGGGAAATAGAAACGGATTCGATCCCAGATTACTTCGTAGCTGCGAATTGCTATTGAGAAGCTCAGATTTTAGCCGCATTGGTTGAACAGAGGTACCGTAAAATATGAGCTGCCACTTAGAAAGAATTCCCGGTTGGTTCACGCGTCTCCGACCGCCGTTGAGTACTTGCAAGGTCCATCTTCCCTCAGCTTTTTCTCCCCAGAAATGGACGCTAAGGAAAGGCCAATCGTCGAAATTTGACTTCACTATATCGCGTGGCCTTTCAAACAACAATGTGCTGGTGGTACCCATCGGAGACGTAAGTAGGATGCGCAAGTTGCCGCGCGGAAAGAAGCGGAGTGTAATGCGGCACTGCACGTGCTCCAAATAGCGGACTTCGTTAATGGTGCCAGCACAACCATTCACATCCATATGTGTGTCCAATGTGAAACCATAAGTACCGTCAATTCTGCGGTCCTCGTTGTTCTCTCGTGACTTACAAATATGCTGTGGCGGAACAGAAGTCCATTGCTCCGCCAATGAAACCATTGCCCCGGCGTCCATCAACCCATACCCGAACTTATGGCTGTACTTCCGCTTCACACCGTTAAGCATCCAACCGGCTTCTTTTTCTAAGGGCGCGGGACGCGAGGTGTACACAACTAAATATTGCATGTCGCGCCACGTCAAGGCAGGGTTTGCCTCGAGTGCCAGTGCACATATGCCTGCCGCGAGAGGCGCTGAAGCAGAAGTTCCAGTGTGCTCTACAGTGCAAATGTGATCAGGCCGCAAGCGGCCATCCATGTCCACAGTAGCCACGCTTTTATCGTGACCCGGAGTTCCCGAACTATACGTAGTGGCTAGGGTGGAGGAACATTCCTCTAAGTACCAGGGTTTAAAACTGTAGGGTTAAGATTAACCATTAAGAAAAATCGAAAGGCGATAATCGTTGTGAAACTTACCCAGCTTGAGTAGCGCTCGAAATAGAAAGTGTGAAGATTGAGTTGGTGTATCCGTCACAGTTGCAAGAGTCCGTGTAGCGACCACCATTTCCTGAAGCCCACACGAATATCGAGCCTTTTCCTTGCCGCCCGCTAGTAACACCGTAGATGAAGGCCCGGCGCGCCAACGGTCCTGGTCCGTCGACCGTTGAGCCATCATCCTCTGGTCCCCATGAGGCACTGTAAATGTCGATATGCGAAGGATTAAGGCTTAATGCTTGTGCCTCCACTACATCGTTGACCTTGCCATCTAACATACGAACTCCTGCAATATAAAAAGAATTTTTATTACATTGTCCCCTCGCAGAGGGTATTATAATTTTGGTTTACAGTGTTAAACGCAGTGAAGGAGACATATCCGACCCAATATATATTCTTGATCAGGATCACCTCCTGAGTTGATATAAGCATGTCCGTCTATCCGTCTCTCTATCCGTCTCTCTGTTTCTACTCGAACTAGTCTCTCAGTTTTAAAGCTATCGACTTGAAACTTGCACATACGTTTTTTTCCCTTCCACGCAGTTCATATGTAGGTGGGAACGGCCGACTATATCCTATAACTGCCATATAACTGATTGATCGGAAGTGCTATAAATGCTATAACGATATTTATGGCAAAATAAAATCCAAAAATAAAATATGACAAATAAAAGACGTATTCAATTTAACAAGGATCGGCTGTCTATATCCTATGGCTGCCATATAACTGTACAATGGGAAATGACCCAACTTTCGTATTTTTTAAGATAGAAAGCTGGAACTTGGTACAGATTATATTTTTTGTCAATTAATCCGACCTACCAAGTTTCATAACGATCGGCCGACTATATCTAATTTTTATTGTAATAGTGTGGTTTTATTATGATTTTCTCATAAGGATCTTCAACTATATCAAATGTTTGCGATATATATCAGGTTTCAACTGCAAGGGAATATCAACTTCGGCTCCACCCTTAGTTAACTTTCCTTTCTTGTTTTTTTTTTCAGTTTGATTGCGTACAAATGTCGTGTCACAAATGTGACATCAGAGAAATGCCGAAATTTAGTTTTAACTGCAAGGGTATATGAACTTCGGGTCCGCCCGAAGTTAGCTTTCCTTTCTTGTTATACTCTTGCAAAGGGTATAATAATTATGTCCAAACGTGTGCAACGCAGTGAAAGGAGACATCTCCGACC
Organism: Drosophila bipectinata; assembly: GCF_030179905.1. Lineage (NCBI taxonomy): Eukaryota > Metazoa > Arthropoda > Insecta > Diptera > Drosophilidae > Drosophila > Drosophila bipectinata. The sequence continues at coordinate 9,617,360 of NC_091735.1, read as the reverse complement.
CTACAAAGTATATATATTCTCTATCAGGATCACTTCCTGAGTTGATATGAGCATGTCCGTCTGTCTGTCTGTTTCTACGTAAACTAGTCTCTCAGTTTTAAAGCTATCGACTTGAAACTTTGCACACACCCTTCTATCCTTTGCACACAGTTTATAAGTCGGAACGGCCGGGATCGGCCGACTATATCCTATGATCAGGAGGTGATCCTGATCAAGAATATATATACTTTATAGGGTGGGAGATGTCTCCTTTACTGCGTTGCACACTTTTGACCAAAATTTTAAATACCCTCTGCAATGGTATAAAAATGATCTCTCCTTTCCTGTTCTTTTTCATATTATTTTGAGAAACTTTTATTCGAATAAGTATACACTTACCGCCTATACTGGCATTATAAGCCACACCCACTCCACAATAATTGTTGAAGGCTACTGCCGCAACTTCACCGGCACATCTGGTTCCGTGTTTGTTGTCCCCATTATCTTGGGGTGTTGGATCAGAGTCGTTTCCGTTTATGTCGAACGAAGCTTCTGGATCCTGAGGATGAAAATTTTTTTATATCAATCAAATTGTCATCTATATGCATTGTATATATATAGGATAGTGAGCTATACATAGTTCTGAGCCAGATCCGGGTGGTTTGTCTGGATGCCGTCATCCAAAATGGATACCACCACTCCTTTCCCAGTGTAGCCTTTTTGCCATGCTGGTCCCACATTCATATCCAAACCATCTTTGGCACCTCCGTTCTGTGGAAAAAAATTATAAAGATATATGATATAGTTTAAATTATGCCTTTATTTATAAATAATAAAATATCAATACATAAAGAAATAAAAACATCAAAATAAAAGCCATTTATTGAATAAAACCAAAAACCAAAACAATAAAGGAAAGATAACTTCTTTTAGTTGATTAGAAGTTGATATGAGAATATCATAATATTACCAATTTATTACAAAACAAAATCTAAAAAAAGTCCCAAGCTTCTATCTTCAAAAATACCAAAGTTGGTATTTCTACCAAAAACCATTTCCGATCGTTCAGTTATATGGCAGCTATAGGACATAGTCGGCCGATCCCGGTCGTTCCGACTTATTTACTGCGTGCAAAGAAAAGAAGAGTGTGTGCAAAGTTTCAAGTCGATAGCTTTAAAACTGAGAGACTAGTTCGCGTAGAAACAGAGAGACAGACGAACAGACAGACGGACATGCTCATATCAACTCAGGAGGTGATCCTGATCAAGAATATATATACTTTATAGGGTGGGAGATGTCTCCTTCACTGCGTTGCACACTTTTGACCAAAATTTTAATACCCTCTGCAATGGTATAAAAAATATTAATGTATACAATTTATAATGGACTCAATCAATAGCAAAAATATAACTGAATTATCATTTACTATAAACAAAAAGGGAAACATTTTTTTACTGAAATTTTAGATTGGGGAAGAAATAAATATTGGGAAGAACTGAAAGGAAAATAAAATTAAATCAATTTTGGGTTAAAATTTTAGCTCTAATAGATGGATTTATATATCATGAAGTAAATGAGAGATGATTACATACTTTACTCACCAGATACCACTGCTCCTTGAACAACGGATCCGGAAAAATTGAATGCGAACCGACATCCCGGTACTCCATGCGAGTTGAGTGCGCAGTTAGCGAAAGGGACTCTGGAGAGAATGAAAGATGCGGATTCGTGTCGACTACAAAGCTACCAGTTGGACGCAAAACATTATATGGACTGTAAGTAGGCAAGTCCTGGTATGGACCATCACGCTTCCTACGCACTTTTTCGTGCTGTTGCTGCATCCACTCTACCTACAAAAATTTGCCTAAGTAACTTATCAGCAACGAAACAAAATGTAAACTTACTGCATCTTCCGATCTAAGGGCTCTTTGGTGCTCTCGACTGGAACGCAGCGAACGCTTCGAAACGTGAAGATGTTGGAAGAGATAATAATTATCAAGAGCTCCGATCTAAAAAATAAATTATTGAGCATGATATTAAGGACACCAACTATGATTATTTAAAAACAGTGGGACGAACAAGGCTATATCGACTAGTCTGTTGATACTAATGTGTTGAATATATTTACTTTATGGGGTGGGAGATCATTCATTCTCTATTTTTCATGCAAATAAAATATATGTACACTATTCTACGAATACCGGGTTTCAAAACTGTCTTGGTCATCGGACGTCTCAGACAGCGGGTATGCACACATTAGGCTAAAAAAGTTTATATAAATGGAATGGGCAAATGGCTTTAAGGATGCACAATGTACTTGTGCATTGTTAATCACTAAAAATAAATACTCCTTGGTGCTTATTACTCAGATTCATATTAGCTAAACACAGTATCTCCCCTTACTGATGTTCATAAGGCTTTTTCACCCATATCTGCCGTCTGCGAAACTTCCAAAGGGGAAAGTCGTACATTAAGAATGTGGCCAACAAAGTGTACTACTCCATGGTAAACAAGCAAAAACAACCAAGAGCTGGTATACATATGATTATGGTATATGTATGTATGTAATACACATTGTGGCTGTGGCGATGATTTTTTGCACATTTACCTATTATTTAAATTCGAAAGGTATATTTTGAGAAATCTTACCTGTCCCTTATTTTCAAAGCCGTACTTTGCTGCGATCACATCAGCCTGTTGCTTACCGGCTGGTATTCGCACCGCAAACTCGTTCGTATATATCGCATCCTTGGGAATACTATAGGCGCCAAAAATGTCGAACACGTCGAGATCAAGGCTTTGTAATTGCTCATCAATCTGTTGCTTCAACTCAACATCATTCTTTCGGCTGGCTCCGTTTTTATGAGTATTTATATAACTGTTTAAATGTTTCCCATTGCTAATTATCTGTGCTTGGCCCTCTTGGCCTTTAGCTTTAATCGCCCCAAGACTTTTTTCAAAACCGAAGCTTAAGACAACCTTGTGGGTAGAGTGCTTATTGGCTTGCAGGTCTTCTTTGCTAAGTGCCACACTCGTGTTACTGAGTGTTCTGGTGTATTGCTCGCTATTTTGCAAAGCACTACTAGTATCTCGGCTTAGGATTACTAAAACTAATAGAAAATATATACAGCTTTGCGATATTTGTTCAAATGTACATAAATAGATTCTATTGAGTCTTGGATTTCTAGATTTACGGGTCAGTATCGTCGTTTTCCCTAGACCTAAAATCCTTTTCTGCGTTAGTAACCCCGTTTCCGTGCGCTTGCGGTGCTTCCGATACGTGGGTTCTATGTCGAATGTAGGTCGGGAACAACTTTGCCGCTGTTCCGTATTAAATGTGACACCAGTTGCTATGCAGCTTGATCTTGTAATCGGCATTTTATCTATTTTCAGCTATGTTTAAGGTAGTTCGATGCTTCCAGAAGAGTCCTCCTTCTCTTTTTGAGTGATCATCTACTATTTTTAGGATGTGGGGATTGCCGTATCTGAAACGGGAAAAAGATGTATTCGCACCAAAAGTCGGAAATATGTATGAACAACCTTGGGTTGATAAACGTGAGTGAGTGGGGCGTGAGATGAAGTCAAAATCAAATCACTGATGAATCACATTCCACTGATATTAACGGCCAGCTTCGGTACTTTGGTTACAGACCAGCAAAGCACTAAATGGTGTTTACGGAAAAAAACCGTGACTAAATAGATAAGACGGGTTATTTAAAACGCGAATCGTAAACTTAGATGTACAGGCAATTTGTGACTTTGTTTTATTCTTTATTATTCCCAATGAAAAAACACTTTTTTAACTAAAAAGTAAGATAAGTTAACTTAATATGGTCGGAGATGTCTCCCTCTCCCTCCTCATATAACGAGGAATGGATGGTAAATCGTCATTTATATAAACTTTTTAACTTAAGTTATGTAAAACTATTAACTATTAAGGATGTAGTCTCATGTGTGAGGTTGAAAAAATCAATTTTTTTTTTTTTATATTTTGATAGTATTGTTTATTATGAATGTACTGTTAAAGTTTCAAATAAAAATATCAAATAATGACAGAGATACAGCCCATAATCGAGAGCGCGCCTACACCGAAAAGAATTAGTTTCTCGGTAGCGTCTAAACTTTAAACGCGCTTTTCTCGAAACGACACTTTTGTGTGCGGCGCAGGTGATTCACAAAATTCTATGGTACCGATCTAGCTGAAATTTGGATATGTTGTTCTAAAAAGTAACACCTCTGTCCCGTACTAGAATCATTTATTTTTAATGATTAGTTTTTTTTTTATCATTAATTTAAGATAAATTTTTTTAAATTTTTTTTAATTTTTTGTTTTGTGAGTTCGCCATTTTGTTGTTTATTGATGAAAATATTTCATTCTAGTACGGTACAGAGCCATTAGCTTACAAAACAATAATCTATTCAAATTTTTTGTTTCGGATGACTCTAGCAGTCGAAATCACCTGCGCCAGGGACCTATCTTTTTTTTTATGTGCATACTTTGGCATGCTATAAAGTGTATTAAACTACACAAGAATAAATTAAACAAAATATTTTCAAATAGTTTATGATGCTTATAAAAACATATTTGAAAATTGAAACGATCGCATTATTTTTTATTACAAAAAAATTTTTTTGAAATAACCTCTAAAAAGTAGGCCGGCACATGAGACTACATCCTTAAAGTAAGTGAATTCTTCATCGAGATGACCTCCTGAGTTGATATAAGCATGACCGACTGATTCTACTCGAACTAGTTTAAGTTTGGAATAACTAACTCTAAGTTCTCTAACTAACCGAGATAACTCTCAGTTTCGAGTTATCCATTCCAAACTTTATACATGTCCTTCTTTTTTTGCACTCAGTAGCTGGAAGCCGGAACAGCTGGAATCTGCTTGGATCGACCGAATATACCCTATAAATGTCATACAACTGTTTCACTGAAAATAACTTAGACTCTAAGTCTTAGAGGCACGAGATTTCCTATGTATTTTATTTTGGACTTACTGATTCAATCGGAAATGAACCAGCTTTGTTGTTTTTAAAAAGATTGTAATTTTGGCCAATTGATCCGACCTTCTAAATTTCCGATCATAAGGATCAGCCGACTATATCCTATATCTGTCATATAACTGAACTATCGAAACGGACCTAACCTAGGTAGTTTTGAAGATAAAAGCTTTTATGGTTAGATATTTATACCCTTGCAGAGGGTATTATAATTTTGTCCAAAAGTGTGCAACGCAGTGAAGGAGACATCTCCGACCCTATAAAGTATATATATTCTTGATCAGGATCACCTCCTGAGTTGATATGAGCATGTCCGTCTGTCCGTCTGTCTGTCTGTTTCTACGCGAACTAGTCTCTCAGTTTTGAAGCTATCGTCTTGAAACTTTGCACACACCCTTCTTTCCTTTGCACGCAGTATATAAGTCGGAACGGCCAGGATCGGCCGTCTATATCCTATAGCTGCCATACAACTGATTGATCGGAAATGGTATAACTTTGGTGTTTTTAGAGTTAGAGAGTTCAAATTTGACACGAGAGCTATTTTTGGCAACACATTACGACATGCCAAATTTCATTAGCATCGGCCGACTATATCCTAAAGCTGCCATATAACTGAACGATCGGAAATGACCCAACTTTCGTTTTTTTTGAAGATAGAAAGCTGAAACTTTATAAAGATTCTATTTTTGGCCAGTTGATCCATCCTACCGAATTTCATTAGGATCGGCCGACTATATCCTATAGCTGCCATATAACTGAACGATCGGAAATGGTATTTGGTAGAAATATCAACTTTCGTATTTTTGAAGATAGATTTAGGACTTTTTTATTAATTGGTTTTATTATGATGTAATCATAAGGATCGGCCAACTATATCCGATGTTTGCGATATATATCCGCTTTTAACTGCAAGGGTTTATCAACTTCGGCTCCGCCCGAAGTTAGCTTTCCTTTCTTGCTTATGTTGAGAAATTGGCTCTCATAAGGACCCAACTATGTCTTCAACATATTTTTGATCCTAATTGCAAGGGTATATTAACTTCGACTCTGCCTGTGGTTAGCTTTCCTTTCCTCAGAGACAGTTTTGATGCCGTTTAGAGAAACTTATTGGGAGAAAAGGTTAAGTTTTCAACAGGATAACACCGCCATCCACGTATCTAAAGCGTCAAAGCAGTTTTTTGAGGATCGAACAATGGAACCTTTGGGGTGGCTAGCTTGCAGTCCCGACCTAAACTCGACAGAGAATGTGTGGGGTATACTCTCAAATTGATTATACATCAATGGACGAAAGTTTAAAAATTTGGCAGAGCTCAAGAAGGCTATTGCTGAAAAATAGGCCAAAATCATTTCAAAGCAAGGAGGCTATACCCCTTATTAGGTAAGAAAATACATTTTTTTTCTGTGATTATACATTTTTTAAAAATTATTACACAAATATTACAGTGTCCCAATAATTATTTCTAAGAAAGCTAACATAAGCATTTTTCGAGAAAATTTTTGGGGAAAGGATCAGTAAAATAAAAAAAATGCATCTGTTTTCAACGTATTTCTTACCGATATTTACGAATAAAATGAAAACAAAACAAATTAAAAATCATTTACGATTTTATTTAAAAACAAGAAAGCTAAGCAAACTTCGGGCGGAGTCGAGGTTGATATACCCTTGCAGTTAAAACCGGATATACATATATGGCAAAAATCTGATGTAGTTGGCCGAACATTATAAGAATATCACATAACCAATCTATTACAATACAATATCTAAAAAAAAGACCCAAGCTTCTATCTTCAAAAATACAAAAGTTGGTATTTTTACCAAACACCATTTCCGATCGATATGGCAGCTATAAGATATAGTCGACCGATCGTTATAAAATTTGGTAGGTCGGACTAACTGACTTAAAATATAATCTGTACTAAGCTCCAGCTTTCTTTCTTCAAAAACACGAAAGTTGGGTCATTTCCGATCGTTCAGTTATATGGCAGCTATAGGATATAGTCGGTCGATCCTTACGAAATTTGGTAGGTTGGATCAAGTGACCAAATTTAGAATCTGTACCATGTTCCAGCTTTCTATCTTCAAAAACACGAAAGTTAGGTCTACAATATCCGATTTTTGCGATATATATGTATCCTGTTTTAACTACAAGGGTTATATCAACTTCGGCTCCGCCCCAAGTTAGCTTTCCTTTCTTGTTATACCCCTGCAGAGGGTATTATAATTTTGGTCAAAAGTTCCGACTTATATACTGCTTGCAAAGGAAAGAAGGGTGTGTGCAAAGTTTCAAGACGATAGCTTTAAAACTGAGAGACTAATTCGCGTAGAAACAGACAGACAGACGGACAGACGGACATGCTCATATCAACTCAGGAGGTGATCCTGATCAAGAATATATATACTTTATAGGGTCGGAGATGTCTCCTTCATTGCGTTGCACATTTGTGACCAAAATTTTAATACCCTCTGCAAGGGTATAACAAGAAAGGAAAGCTAACTTCGGGCGGAGACGAAGTTGATATACCCTTGCAGGTTAAACCTGTTATATATCGCAAAAATCGCACGTAGTGGGCCGATAATTATGAGAATATCATAATATAACTAATTTATTGCAATACAAAATCTTAAAAAAAAAAGACTCAAGCTTTTATCTTTAAGAATACAAAAGTTTGTATTTTTACCAAAAATCATTTCTGATCCTTCAGTTACACTGCCGTGCACTTGAATAGGGACAAGAATTTTTTTATGTTTCGTTTTATTTTTCTCCTTATCTATTACAGCTATCGGCATGTGCTTTGCTGAGTTTTGAAGAATAGAACAAAGGCTAACTTTGGAAATAAGAGAGAGGTCCCAAGATTTTCCCGTTATATTTTTTTCCGGTTTTTCCTGAAACCATTCCTAGAAAGCTGTACATTTTTGCATGCACTTGAATAGGGACAGACAGGGACAGGCAAGCTAATCATCTGAAAAGATTGAAACTAAATAAAAACCTCCGTCAAATAAACAAAGAAAGGATTCTCGCCTCATCTATGCACGTTATCATATGACTTGTCAGAAGGAATGGCATACTGTTGTGTTTTTAGATGAAAAGCGTTTTAACTTGGATGGACCTGAATTATATAAAAAATTTGGAATATGAAAAACCGTATTATTTTCATGATATACGAAAAGAAAAACCCTTTATGTCCCGTCACCATTGCCGTGAGAAAGGTGTAATGGTATGGGATGCTTTAACATACTACGAGACATGCAAGCTGCAGATTGTGTCTTCTAAAATGAACGCAACGCATTACAAAGGCTTACTCAAGGAAGCGTTTTCTGAGGCAAAAAACATCTTTGAATCATTATCGTGGACTTTCCAATAGGATAATGCCCCAATCCACACAGCACGAGTGGTAAAAGCTTGGATTCGGCAGCAAAACATGGATCTTATGGAGTAGCCTCCATATTCTCCGGATCTTAATGTAATTTAGAATGTGTGGGGATGGATGACAAAAAATTATATGAATCTGGGAAAAAATACAAAGACCTACAAGCATTAACGGATGCCATCAACACAGCCTGAAGTCAAATATCCTTATATTACATAAAGGCACTATATGACTCTATTCCTTATAGGATTTATGAGGTTATATCCAATAATATAATATATATAATATATATATATTATATATTATATATTATATTATATATTATATATATATATATATATATATATATAATATATAAAAAATATAATATATTATATATATATTCTATATATATTATATTATTGGATATAACCTCATAAATCCTTATAGGTTATATATCCTTATATTATATATATATATATATATATATATATAATATATAATAATAATAATAATATAAGAAAAAAATTATACAGTCCTATCTTTATTCGTTTTGAAAATATTTTAGTTCAAATGCAAATACTAAAAGGGGCGCTAATTTGGCGACTCGCAGTGTATATAGTGCTTGCAAAAGTTTTGGATTGTTTCAAAATTGAATAGTTTGAGTGTAAACAGAAAAAAACAGGAAAGGAAAGCTAACTTCGGGCGGAGCCGAAGTTGATATACCCTTGCAGTTAGAACCGGATATATATCGCAAACATCGGATATAGTTTGCCGATCCTTATGATTACATCATAATAAAACCAATTGATTAACCTAAAAAATTAAAAAAAAATTCCAAACTTCTATCTCCAAAAAATACGAAAATTGATTTTTCTACCAAATACATACATACCATTTCCGATAGTTCAGTTATATGGCAGTTATATAGGATATAGTCTGCCGATCCTTATGTCGTAATGTTTTGCCAAAAATAGCTCTCGTGTCAAATTTCAACTCTCTAACTCTAAAAACCCCAAAGTTATACCATTTCCGATCAATCAGTTATATGGCAGCTATAGGATATAGTCGGCCGATCCCATTTCGACTTATATACTGCGTGCAAAGGAAAGAAGAGTGCGTGCAAAGTTTCAAGTCGATAGCTTTAAAACTGAGGGTTTAAAATAGACAGACGGACATGCTCATATCAACCCAGGAGGTCATCCTGATCAAGAATATATATACTTTATAGGGTCGGAGATGTCTCCTTCACTGCGTTGCACACTTTTGGACAAAATTATAATACCCTCTGCAAGGGTATAACAAGAAAGGAAAGCTAACTTCGGGCGCAGCCGAAGTTTATATACCCTTGCAGTTAAAACCAGAAAAAATATAATCTGTACTAAGTTTCAGCTTTCTATTCCAGATTGAACTTCTTTACGAAGTTGAGCAGTGGGATATGGGATTTTATGGATGGGATCGCTTTATGGGATTTCCATACATCCAATGGGTTGCTTTTTGAGGCAAGCTGAAATATAATTTCAGCTTCTTATTTTGTTCCGACAATAAGAAGGTGAAATTATATGACGGACACACACATAGAGCAAAGGGTATTAGATTGGGTATCCAATGTTGGAAAACATTGGGATTAATTTTGTATGTCATAAAATAAAAGTTAAGTTTATACAATATACAAAAATATAATTTAATAATTATTTAGGAAACTTGTCTTTTTAGTTAGAGAATCAACAGATGAGGGAATCCCCTAATTGAGCAGGAAAACAATTTATTCAACAAATATCAAATATATCGATATTTCCCAGTGATATTTTAAATATTATCATATTTTTTGATAAAAAAAAAATATCATCGATACGATATTTTTTAAAATATTTGACAACCCTAGCATGCATGGAAAAACCAACTTAGAAGTTTTACTTCTGCCGTGCGTGAGTCTGACACACTCAGACTCAGTTTTTTTTTTTTTATATTTTCTTTATTATTATTATTTTTAATTTCATTCTATTACTACGGTTGTAAAAATATGCTTTTATTAATTTTATTATGAGAAATTAGAGAAAAGGGGGAAAATATGTAGTGAAAAAAGTTGACCGTTTTGGTCCCTGATCACCCATTTAAATTTAATTTAAGGAAATTTAACCCTTCAGGGTTACCTTTTTTGTAAGAACTTCTTTGTGAGGATTAAGAAAAATATTGGAATGATGACAAGTCTTGAAAAAACTTTCCCCAAAATAACCATCTATAAGAACTGTATTCACAACGATTTTCAAGGATTGAACTATTATCTTATGGAACGTAGCTGTCATCGGAGATATAGATATTATTCAATTATTAACTACCTAGTTCTACAACTTTTTTTTTTATTTGCAAAAATATCTGTATATTCCTCAAATAAAACAAAAAAGGAAAGCTCACTTCGGGCGGAGCCGTTGCGATTAAGATATAGTTGCCCATATAGTTGAAACATTTTTTCACAATTCAACAGGATATTGCGAAATGCCGAAAATAAAATATGTACAGGGAAATACATCAAACTACGCTGTAAGAAATGTATGTATTTATAGGTGATCGGCACCCTTGCATGTGTGCGTAGCAGCGACGCGAAGGTTCTTACACTCTCACTACTCTCTGTAAGTTTTAGCCAGTGGTGTCATTTCCGCTTTTTTCCCGTCAGATCTGGGTTTTTTTGAAGCGTGATTGCGGGAAAAATTTGAAAACAGCGGGCAGCGGGAATTCTGGCTTTTTGAGCAAATTTACGCAGCTTTTTTTTTTTTGTTTACTTTTTGATGCATTCTCTGTTGAAAATATTTTTAAAATTAAAAAGAAACAAATCTCTCCAATCCTTGAGTATTTTGGTACTCCTAATATAGATAAAATTTAACGACTGTACAACGAAATAACCATGGTAGAGTGGGAAAATGTCGATGATACTGTTAAGTTCTGGGCTGAAGTTCTTAAATATCGGGATTCTGGCGGAAACTGCCGTTTTCAGGAATTGGCTTCAGTTGCTCTGCAAATGCAGTCCTGCCTTGGTCGAATGCCGACGTCGAGCGGGTGTTCAGCCAAGTACATTTAATAAAAACGAAAATTCGAAATAACATGAGCGTTGAAACGTTAAACGCTATACTGAGTATAAGGTCCATATTTTAATTTGTATCTTAAAATTATAAATTAATTTACTTAAAATTTAAGGTACGGGCTGCGTCGACACAATATGTGCTGTTTTAACTATAATATACCACCCAGCTGCCTATCTACAATTGAAGACAAGAAATTTTATCCAACTGATAATGATTGACGACATCTTAAATATAATATAGATCTTAATTTTTGTACATTATTGTTTTTTTTTTGGTTTCTTTGTAATCATATCCGTTAGAGAATTACCCATATATTTTATGTTAAGTGGAACTGAGGTCTTATTAGTGAATAACATGCAGTACATTGCCTTATAAAAATCAGTTTTTTTCCTAACTTTTTTTCTCTGGTATTCCGCTTTTTTTAGCTTTTTTTTTTCGTTGATCCAGCTTTTTTTGCTCAGAAAAAAGTGACACCACTGGATTTAGCTATCGCGTTAGCAAGTGCAATATTGAATTAAATTTTTTAAATTTTTTGTTTTGTTAAAAAATATAATTTGTTTTTATTTTAGAAACCTATTACGAACATGGCAACCATAAAATAAACAAATTAAATTATTTTTTTTTCTCCTATTGGTTATAGCGTCATCCAGATATAACGACGTAAAATCGTCGGTCCTTTGAAAGTCGCTATAACCGGATCCTTTGCAATTCTCATTACTTAAAAAGATACAAAAACAACATAAAAAGGATGAAGGAAGAAAATGTCGCGTACATGTAGTGTGCGACAATGGTTCAAATTCAATTAATTTAAAAAATCTCAAAAAAAAAACCAAAGTTTCTATCTTTAAATATACCAAAGTTGGTATTTGTACCAAAAACCATTTCCGATCGTTCAGTTATATGGCAGCTATAAGATATAGTCGGCCGATCGTTATAGGTAGGTCGGGTTAACTGACCAAAAATAGAATCTGTACTAAGTTTCAGCTTTCTATCTTCAAAAACACGAAAGTTGGGTCATTTCCGATCGTTCAGTTATATTGCAGCTAAAGGATATAGTCGGCTGTTATATGGCAGCTATAGGATATAGTCGGACGATCTTGGTCGTTTCGACTTATATACTGCGTGCAAAAGAAAGAAGGGTGTGTACAAAGTTTAAAGTCGATAGCTTTAAAACTGAGAGACTAGTTCGCGTAGAAACAGACCGATCCGATATATGTATATCCGGTTTCAACTGCAAGGGTATATCAACTTCGGCTCCTCCTGAAGTTAACTGTCCTTGTTTTTTTTTTCAGTTTGATTGCGTACAAATGTCGTGTCACAAATGTGACATCAGAGAATTGCCGATATTTAGTTTTAACTGCAAGGGTATATCAACTTCGCGTCCGCTGAAGTTAGCTTTCCTTTCTCGTTTTTTTTTTCATTTGTAATTATTATAGGAGATCAACGAATAATATTGTGCATTTGGGCTTACGTTCTCCCTTTTTGTATTAACTTTTGAATCACATTTTTCCTCTCCTCGAGACAGTTATTGGCACGTATTATACTTGACCAAACTATAATACGCCTGACCAGGTGGTTAATAGCAAATAATGGCGAACAAAATGGAAAGTCATGGAATGAGGATGCAACTGCCATATTCTGGTATTAATAGTTATTAATATGTAAAAAATTAATTTGATTTTCCACTAATAATATTTTGATCGCAACTGAATCTACATACACACATAGTTACGTTACCACAATAGAAAAAAGCACATGTAAAAAAAAAATGAAACAAATATATTATACATACATATGTAAATTCAATACACAAAATTGCAGAATGTGCAGCATGTAAGCACAACAGACAATTTAAAATGTACACACATATATTTAAATAAAAGGGGGGAAAGGGGGAAAAATGCGAAAGGGGGGATTTAAACGCGTAAATCCATGCCGTTATTGATGGCGTTTGGAAAAGAGGCGCGACCGTTTTGTTTACAGTTATTATATCCCTGATTTGTTTTTCGCGTCCAAATGGACGTTTTTATAAACGCGTACATAACCACAGTGTTTGACGAAGAAATTTATCTTTGTATGTATATATGTACGTATGAACATTTATACATACGTACGTGACTGATGCACATAACTGTCTTTTTTATAGATAAATTATATCCATATTTATGTAAGTCTACATACATACATACATATATTCAGTTCAGTTCGGTTTTCAGATGTGGGGCGTGTTAAACTGACTATGCAGTACAAAACCTGCTGCATAAATTCTTTATGTAATAGGTACACATTTATGTACAAAATTAAATACATATAAGACATTCGGGTAATCGAATATGGCCCTTTGACTTATCCGGCAGGGGATTAAACTGATATGAATATATATAGCGATAGCATTATATATATATACATATATATAGACGCTTTTTAACAATATTGTGTTTTTTACATATATTTCTATGCTTGCATACACTTTTTTTACAGGAGGTTACAGGAAAAAGGTTGCACAAATAACATTTCCAAATTGAAGAAGAAAAAAACAGTAGCTCAAGACAATTTTTTATCTGGCTAGTGTACATCCATATGTACATACAGTATGTAAAGTAATTGTTTGCAAAATAAAAAATTTTAGTTTTGTATATATTTATGGGCTCCTGTAGGCCGACCATGCATACTCGTTGATAGGTGGCTTAAACGAATGTGTTAAATGCACGTAACGCATACATATGTATGTATGTTCGGATATATAATCCGCTGTACATTAAAATTGACATTTATTTACATAAGTATGTATGTATATTTTTACTGCATTAAGTACATACATTGTTGTTCAACGAAAGTGTGTGTGTAAAGAGCAACGGGGATTTATCGAAATCACAGTATAAACTTCACCCACAGAAATTTTAACACGGATGATTTGACTGCAGCAACAAGCGAAACGACTAAAATTCGGATCGAAACCGAGGTTGAAAGCGAAAAAAAAAATAAATAAAAAGAGAACGCGTGCTTACCATGCGTACATAGGAACTGGCCGAGCGGACCCGACCGAACGAACAACCGACGCAACGTTGACTGTGCCGTAAGCTTAAACTGAACACTATTTTGAAGTTAATACATACATACATACATAGAGACAAAGCTGACTTCGTTTGGCTGTTTCTTTTTCGTTGGTTTGTTCAAACCGCATATATGTATGCACATAAATATGTACATGCAAGCACAAGGAAAATGACACACGCAGTAGCAACAAACATTTTTACACTGGTTCAGCGCCTGAACCATATATGTATATATGTATATATATATATATGTGCACACATTCACATTTGAAACTCACGAAAGCTCAGCTTTTGGAGCTTTTGAAGCAAAACACAATGCAAAATATAAAAAGCAACTGTGCTGTAATATTATTAATTAGTATTACGTATGCACCTTCACAAACGTAAAATATGTTTTTTTATCTGAATGTCACACTTAAACCTTAAAAAATGGTTAAAGATGCTTTTTTCTGACGCCTATATCGGCGTTTGTGTATGTAAAATTATCTGTAGGTATACAAATTGTATGAATTTTATTCATACATATAACGTATTTCTTGTCCACTTGAATTGCGTTGACGTTCGCAGCGATTTAATTTTATTATTTTTTTTTAACAAGTTTGATTTTGATTAATTTTCAGACATAATTCATAATTAACCCACGAAAGCTGGGCCTATATATGTACATGCATAAAAATATAGAAAAATTGTGTTGACAAAAGTTTTAACCCCCTTGAGCACTGATTTGCGGTTAGGACAGGTTATGGTTGTTTTTAATTGGGAACTAACATACAAACATACATATATAGGCTAAATTCACATGTTTGTATGAACATATGTGAATTCGATTATTATATTAAGTCAGTGGTGTCCAAGCTCTGCATACGGAAGAGCAAACTCCCATACCAATGCAAAAAATCACCAATACATTGGTGCGAGAATTTTGTTCCCATCCATGTGGCTGCACTGAAAAATAAAATTATAGTAACATTTACAAGGGGTTTAAAAATATCAATATAATAAAAAATACATTTTATTACAGCAATTAAAAAAAGGCCCTACATATTTTACAACAGCTTATTATTATACTATGAGAAATATGCAGAGCTTCTTACTTTAAAAAAAATGTTCTGCGAAGAACAAATTCATCGCTACAGATCGACCATTTTGGCAGAAACAAAAACAAGAATGAATTTCTTGCGGGTCAAATCCCATATTATGGGCGTCGCCTTGACCGCAAAAACTAATTTTAATTTCTCCTCGCGCGCCGAAAATTTTTCGGGCCGACTATTTTTTCGTTTGATCAATTGTCCCTCCATGTTTCACCTATAGAAATAAATGAAATTAGTTCTTTCAACTCCCCGAGATCAGCTGTTTATTTTCTTTGATCCGGCAACGCCATTCAATTCGATAACAAAAATTTTCGTCAACACAGTACGCGCAAAATCTAGGAGGCAAAAATTTCTTCTTCCTTTTTTTACACCGTTTTTTTTATATGGAGTTTGACAGCTGTCACTCGTTCGACAGCGGATTTTCGTCAACTCAGTACTAGGCTTAAACTTTAATTTTCGTCGTCAGAGTACTAGGCTTAAGATTTTTTAGTTGATTTTTATACCCGGTACTCGTAGAGTAGACGTGTGAATGTATGTAACATACAGAAGGAATCATCTCCGACCCTAATATATACATACATATGTATATTCTTGATCAGCATCAACAGCAGAGTCGATAGATCCATGTCCGTCTGTCCGTCCGTCCGAATGAACACGTGGATCAGACTATAAGAATAGAGTTATAGAATTTGGCATGGAGACTCATACAATACCAACGCAGTTCAAGTTTTTTTTCCAAATTTTGCCACACCCCCACCCGCCCCTACAAACCGCGAATTTCTGTAGCGCCAGTACGGGAAGGTTTTTTTTTAAAGTTTTGATACCAAACTATTTCTATTGTTTTGACACCAAAAGTTTCATCACAATCGGCCGATTTTTAGAGGAGATATAGCCATATACATGTATATGTACAGGGTTGCCCATATTCGACGGACCCATTTTTTTTTTTTTTAAATCAAAGAAAAAAATACAAATTTGGCGGTTGGCAATCTTAATCATTTAATTTGTTCCAAGTAGATTTGTTTACATCAATTTTTGAATATGATGTCTTTCAAATGGCCGCCTCTGGCGTTGATGGCGTATTGTGCCCTTTTTGCAGCATTTTCAATCGTTTTCGCCAACATTTCGGCCGGAATAGCGGCTATTTCTTCACGAA
This sequence comes from Drosophila bipectinata, assembly GCF_030179905.1. Lineage (NCBI taxonomy): Eukaryota > Metazoa > Arthropoda > Insecta > Diptera > Drosophilidae > Drosophila > Drosophila bipectinata. The sequence continues at coordinate 9,600,643 of NC_091735.1, read as the reverse complement.
TGTTGTCCTTGAGCTCTTCTAGGGTCCTTGGCTTGTTAACGTAAACCTTTGACTGAGAACGGCGTTTTCGGGATGTTCTTGGGGACCTCTCAACACTGACTCGTACGGCAGTGATATTCTCGTCCGATCGCCTTGGTTGACTTTTATTTGGCCTCTTCGGATTAGAAAGCCTCACCAGTCGTAAATTTTTCGTATAAACGCTTAATGGTGTTCTTAGAAGGCGCACTTTTCACATTTTGTAATTTTTTAAAAGCACGTTGAGTTTTTACAATTGACTTGTTCCGTTGAATGTAAATTTCAACAATTTCAGAGCGCTCGCGTGGCGTGTATTGTTCCATGGTAAAAATCTGCTTGGACTGACGCTTCAAACGCGGTATGTCATTAAGCGATCTGCCATCTCTGTCAAAAGTTATGGCGTCGTCAGATGGGTCCGTCGAATATGGGCAACCCTGTATGTGCCTTACCCATACAAACGGGCTAAAACTTTGAACGCGTCGATCTCGAAGACTGTAAAAGATAAAACTATCAAATTTTGAACTTGTGATCGTTTGGTATCCGCGAAGATCAAAGTTTGTGTCAAAATATTTCCACGCCCACTCCCGCCTCCAAAACAGAAACCAGCGCCAGTTTGTTATTGTTTTTGGAAAATATTTTAATGCCAAACTATTCCAATAGCTAATCTACACCTACAAAAGCACGAAAATCGGATAATTTTTAGAGGAATTATAGACTTTTTAGTTTGCTTGCCTACTGAATCGGTAGTATGGCCTTAGGTTTGTTGTTGTTTTTTTTGGCCAAGTGCAAAAGTATGCTCCAACATTTTTTGGAGCCATACGTTTAAAGTTTAAACTTTAAAGGTTACTTAAATTGTGGGTGGAAGAGATGAGTACCGGGTATAATGCAGTCGAAAAGCTCGACTATAACCGTTCTTTCGTGTTATTATGGTATTTAGGGTCTCGGATATCCGATCTCGGAAATCGGATAACGCTTTCCCTGGGAACTATCAGTTTAAAATACCGGATTTCAGTGTTCTTCCATAAAAATGCATATAAAAGTTGAAAATGAAAAATTCCTTCATACAGTAGTATTAATCTTATTATTCATTTATTTCATTTTCTATAATATATCAATATTATCTAAAAAAAACAAGATGGAATCGTCAAATTCGTCATCTTATTTATTATTTTCGTATTCGCACGAAAGCATCTCAATTACCTCAATTGGAAGTAAAAGACTCTTTAGTTTCTTACGCATCTCGATAAATTAATGACGAAATAATTGGATTATGTATCCATAGCTCTGTTGAACACATCAGCGAAGGAATGTAATCGGTTGTGCTTTCTTGAATGGTGACGCCTGTCTGATTTATACAGCTTGTTTCAGGACTCAGACGCTTCTTCTCCAAAATAGCCGACTGGAAGCACCGTACTTTCCATTACTTCCATTAAAAATTGGTGGCTTTTTTTCTTTAAAAACGGCAGTATCCACATTGTTATTTGCATGGCGTTCAAAAAAACATTGTACAGCCATTTGATGCTCAGCCCGGCCCCTTTCGCAGTTCCAAGCAGCGACCAAATCGTCTTTGGAGAAAGTGAGGTTATCTAAGAAAAATTCAAATTGCACCAATAGTGGAGAAAAGTGCACAATAAGACTAACAGCCTTTGCTCAGTATTGACAACGCTACAGCATACACTTGGACGCATTGAAAACTTTCTATTCCTTCTATTTCAAAACTCTTCCCAAAGTTGAAATTTGTTTCCCAAAATTCAGCTTAAGGTGCATCTATAAAATGACAAAATTTTAGTAAGATTAATACTACTGTATGAAGGACACTGAAATCCGGTATTTTAAACTGACAGTTCCCAGGGAAAGCGTTATCCGATTTGGTTCAAAATTGCTATGTCCTATTAAAATAGCAACAAATATCAGCATCTTAAATTTCATTAATTTATCTTTACTTTTACCAAATCGTTCCTATAGGAGCTATAGGATATAGTTTCCTATAGTATAGTTTCCAAATAATAACGATTGGTAAAGTTTCATGTCGATATTTTCAAAACTGACCGAGTTATTAATTAATGCCACAAAACAGGTCAAAAACCCCATAGTGCTGTGGTCGGCACCCCAATATATTGATATGATTTAAAGGCATAAGTGTTAGTAACGAATAGAAGAAAGTAGGCTCTGAGCATGACGTTTCACACATTTATACTGTGTGTGTGTGGCAGAGCTCGGGCAGAGAAATTTCCTATGCCCTCGGGATAGGGCCGTGCCGACTAGAGGTGGGCACGGGCCGGGCTTTTTTTTCGTGGCCCGCGGGCTTACACAGGCCCGGAGCGGGCCCGGGCCTTAAAATTAAGATTCGTGCGGGCTTCGTGCGGGCCTTTGCAAAACGGCCTGGCCCGTAAAAACCCGAAATAGGCCTTAAAACAATTTTGATTTGACCGCGCTATTTTTTTTATTCTCGAATTACAACCGCCATTTATCGTATTTTAATTGCTTGTCGATGTTACTATCGATTTGCTTAAACAATATTTTACTTGTTTGCACACCACACCAGTTCATCTACGAGCGAAAGGCTTTTCTCTACATCGGGCCATGTATTAAATGAAAAACGCACTAGGCTGAAAAGCAAAAATGTAGAAAAAATTTTATTTTTAAATAAAAACATGAATTAGGATTAATAAATATGAACTTACATATATGTATACATAAATAACATGTCTTTTTAATTTTGTAATATGTGTAAATAAGTTTCGTGCCGGGCCGGGCCGGGCCTGGGCCTTGATGAAAAAGTTTCGTGTTCGGCCGGGCCGGGCCTCTCAAAAAAGATTTTGTTTTCGTGCGGGCCCGGGCCCCAAAATACAAGGCCGCGCCCACCTCTAGTGCCGACCACTGGTATAGACACGCACAATTTAAACAGTTAATACATTTAACATGTAGTACAAACCTGTGAAATCAGTGTCCATTACTATTTTTCTTTTTAAATGTAGTTTTAAAAAAATAATTTAATTTCACAAATCACTATGTGAAAATTGCAAACTTAACGCACGTGCTTTCGGATGCAACAGCTGACTTTGCAGCTGTTATGCTAGCATATGCTGTTAAGAATTAACATTTTGAGTGTGAGGCATAATGGTTTGATTTGTTCTTAATACATTCCCATAATTTTTTTTAAATGAGAGAACTTTCAAAAAATGATTAAATGCCACATAAAGTGGTCAAAAACCCCATAGTGCAGTGTGCAACGCAGTGAAGGGGACAAAACCCTATAATATATATATATAATCTTGATCAAGATCACCTCCTGAGTTGATATGAAAACTTGTCTCTCAGTTTTAAAGCTATCGACTTGAAACTTTGCACACTTCTTTACTTTGCACGCAGTATATACGTCGGAACGAGGATCGGCCGACTATATTCTATAGCTGCCATATAACTAAGCAAGAGAAAATGATGCAATTTTCGTGTTTTTAAAGACAGAAAGTTGGAACTTCGTAAAGATTATATTTTTGGTCAGTTGATCCCACCTACCAAGTTTCATAACCATTGGCCGACTATATCTTATAGCTGCCATATAAATGAACGATCGTAAATGGAATTTAGTATTTGGTAAAAATACAAACTTTGGTGTTCTTAAAGATAGAAGATTGAGACTTTTTTTTTTAGATTTTTCATTGTAACAAATTGGTGTTATTATGATATTCTCATAAGTATCGGCCAACTATATCTGATGTTTTTGATATACACTAGCTAACAATGAAATCCGGACACCTAAGTACTTTCACTAAATGTGAACTTTGCATTCGTATGGTAGGAGCGCGTGTTATTATATCCAGTTGAAATTTTTTCGTTATATCCGGAAGATATTAAGCTTTCATGATCTAAAAACATTTTTTAAATTATTTAATTTCTTATGTTAAAAAAATTTTTTTTTTTTTAATATGTCGATATAGACTGAAAATTTTTAAGGGGCCAATTGGCCTTACAATCGAAAATCTTAAGCTTCCGAGGAATAAACTCTAACGTTGGACTTATTAAGTATTCTTTCGAGGATTTCCTACATTTTGAGAAAACCAGAACTCTAAAGCATTTGCCAGGATCAGGAAAGAAAAAGAAGACCACCTACTACAAGGATCGAATCCTTACACGATTAGGCATGACTGATCGTTTCTAACAGCAAAACATGTAAGAAGTAAGTTTTTCCAGTTGAAAGGAGTCGAAATAAGCACTCGAACCGTTCTAAGGAACATTGAGGAGGAGGAACAGGACTTCATGGCCGGCGAACAGCGAAAAACCCAGTCTTGACCGCAAAAATGCTCCAGAAAAGGCTACAGTGGGTCAAAATTCACGAATCTTGGACTGTACAAAATTGGCGAACCGTCATTTTTTGTAACGACACCAAAATAATCCATTTGTCTTACAATAGTATGAGCTAGGTTCGCCCCAAACGCGGCAAACTCTTCAAAAATTGTCAAATGGTCCGGGAATGCTTTTCTTACTATGGCGTTGGTGATCTGGCATTAATTGATGGAACTGTCAATACTAAAAGTTCCAAGGTGTTCTGAATATTAACATTAGGATTTCGGAATCGGATTTCTATCCGATTCAATATCGTTGTCCTATTTTAAAAGTTAAAATACATTAAAAAAAAACCAAAAAAATAAGAGAATTTAATTTAACAGTGGAAAGTGTCTGTTATAAAGACATAATTAAGAAAACTAACGAATACTTGGTAGATTTTATGCCATCAAGAATAAAGGCCGTATTGAAAACTCAAGGAAGACCAACTAAATACTAAAGAACCAAAACAAAATTATTTTTGAATATCAACTTCAGCTCCGCCCGAAGTTAGCTTTCCTTTTTTGTTCTACTCTCGAGGATGCATCGGAAAAATGCATAAGGCTCCATTAGTGCGGAAAAGCGTAGAATAAGACAAGCTGCTATGGAATTGAACAAGCTACGACATAGACTTGGACGTACACCTAAACAACAATATATATTTTTATAAGCCTCTGTAAAATAAATTGTTGTTTCAAAATATGACCTCCGAGAACATTGATGAAATTCGAAAATATTAGTTTAACAATCACCCAAATGGAAGCATTTATACACAAAACACAAAAAAAAAAACCTGTAGTATTGGTGTCCATCGTAAATTTCATCAAAAAATTCTTTTAAATATAAATTTCCCACTTTCAAAGTAACCCAATTTATTTTTTATATTCTCAAGCACGTGCTAACTGCAACAGGTTACTTTAACAATCTGTGGGCTAATAATTATCATTTTTATACCCTTGCAGAGGGTATTATAATTTTGTCCAAACGTGTGCAACGCAGTGAAGGAGACATCTCCGACATATATAAGTATATATATTCTTGATCAGGATCCTGAGTTGATATGAGCATTTCCGTCTGTCCGTCTGTCTGTCTGTTTCTACGCGAACTAGTCTCTCAGTTTTAAAGCTATCGACTTGAAACTTTGCACACTCCCTTCTTTCCTTTGCACGCAGTTTATAAGTCGGAACGGCCCGGATCGGCCGACTATATCCTATAGCTGCCATATAACTGATTGATCGGAAATGGTATAACTTTGGTGTTTTTAAAGTTAGAGAGTTCAAATTTAAATGAGAGCTACTTTTGGCAAAATAACATGCCGAATTTCATAAGGATCGGGCCACCATATCTTATAGCTGCCATATAACTGAACTATCGAAAATGATACAACTTTCGCGTATTTGAAGATAGAATGATGAAACTTAGTAAAGATTATATTTTTGGTCAGTTGATCCAAGCTACCAAATTTCATTAGGATCGGTGGACTATATCCTATAGCTGCCATATAACTGAACGATCGGAAATGGTATTTGGTAAAAAAATCCATTTTTGTATTTTTGAAGATAGAAGCTTGGTACTTTTTTTAGATTTTTTATTTTAATTAATTGGTTTTATTATGATGTAATCATAAGGATCGGCCAACTATATCCGATGTTTGCGATATATATCCGGTTTTAACTGCAAGGGTATATCAACTTCGGCTCCGCCCGAAGTTAGCTTTCCTTTCTTGTTGGCATTGATATTTATGAAGCCATATGTTGTTAACTAACATTAATAGAATATTAAAAAAACGTAATGCCACAAAAAAGACCAAATTCCCCATAGTGCTCTGCCTGAAAACCGACACAGTTAAAAGTGTCAAACGACTGTAAATTTTAATGTGCTTACGCACTATGGTCCAAATTATGGTCAAAAATTAATAACTCGTGAACGGGACAATACTTCCTGCTTCCTGTATTGTGTTAAAAAAGCACTATTTTTAAAAGAAATTAATCGTGTTTTTTTCTTTTATTTTTTGTTAGTAAAAAAAAAAAAACCACTAGGGATGCTTAAAAAAGGTTTATTTATGGTTTAATGGAAAAAATGTAATATGTAAAATGATTTAAAATATGCTTTTTGATATGTGGATGTTTCCTTTTCCTTGGCCTCTGAACTTTTTTCAACATCATTATTTGTAAAACTTTATTTGTAAAAACTATTTAATTATTTTTCGTGCTCCCTACTTCATAGAATGCACTATGGGCTGAAACGCCGTTTTTTTGGCAGAAACTCCAGTTTTAGAGTTTCGAATTTCGAATTTTATTGTTTTGGAAATTTGACCACGCCTATGGCCACCGCCTACATCAAGAGTTGTCCATACTGTCATTCTTACTTAATTTTTACATAAACTTAAGTTTTTCATAAAAAGAACTACAACTTTTACTAAATATGGTTCTATTAGTTATAATATTTAATTTAAACCTTTAAAAGCGCCGTCTTTCCGGTGGCTCTCCCCCCAAACTTCGAGAAGCGCTGCATGAGAGAACTCATAAACACCTGCAACATGTATTGTTTTTTCGAAAAGGAGCAAAAACGGGCAAAGAAGACGAATTAAATTTGAATTCCTATATATTTATAAGTAACTTCACCTGGTTAGTTGCTTGCGCCGATATGCGCTGAAAAAGTAACATTCCACAAAACACAACTACTTTTGTTACACATTCCTGCCAAATAGATACTTACAAAACATTTGACAACAAAGAAACAAATATAATGATAACACAAAATAGTTTTATTATTGATTTTTCATACCTTGATCTTTGTTTTCCATATTTAATCTGGTATTTTTACTCAATTTAGGCCAATTGTAAGACAATTTAAAGTTGCCTTAAATTTGCCGCCAATTAGCAAGTTTCAGGATTGCAATGAATCAGCTGGTTTAATGACCGCTCTAAATTAACAGGGTTGCAATAAAGCTCAAAAAAATGCATAACTATATTTATTTGGAATGTCTATTCATCAAAATTGTGTTCATATTCAAAAAATAGTTTCATAATTTTTTTCGATTTTATGCCGCACTGGGACCATAGTTCGGTGTTAAACCACAAGATCTTGGAGCATAATTCACAGGTCCAAAACGTGAAATTAGTATATAATGCTATGGGGATGTTTCTCTGCTCCAGGTGTTGGTCCGTTTTGTTGGTCCGTATGTATATTGATTTGCATTCAAAAAAACGGATATAGGATATAGTCGTCCGTTCTTTATCAAATTTGGTGGGTATTATTTGGTATTATCATGCAAAATCTAACTCTAAAAACACCAAAGTTATAGCAATTCCGATCAATCAGTTATATGTTAGCTATAGGATGAAGTTGACCGATCCCGGCCGTTCCGACTTATACTGCGTGCCATGGAAAGAAGGGTGTGTGCAACGTTGCAAGAAAGCTGAAAGCTTTAAAACTGAGTGACTAGTTCGCGTAGAAACAGACAGACAGACGGACATGCTCATATCAACTCAGGAGGTGATTCTGATGAAGAAAATACTTATTCTTTATAGGTTCGGAGGAGACCTTCACTGCGTTGCACACTTTTGGACAAAATTGTATTATCCTCTGCAAGGGTATAAAAACTAAAAATAGATAAGGGGTCATCATACATATTTGTGTAAAGGGCTAAACCTGAAAATATAAAGTCGAAAAAAGTGAATCTAGATACATTTACCGAAAGCAATTTATTTAAAGAGTTAATGAAAACGAATATTTTGTGGTTTTTATAATATATATTTTTTATTATGATTAGGTCAGAGTTTTCATGAAAAATATGCACCAAATATTTTAAACAGCATTCAGCGGTGATTTCTTTGAACACATAAGGCACTGATTCCGTATGATTTGTAGTAGGGTCATCTGAGGTACAGTTACTGGATTTATCTTCTATACCTTTGACCCCCTGCAAGCAAAAACTGAATTAGTCATAATTCTCGTTATTTAGTAACAAGGTGAAATGCTGTGCATTTCTAGATCAACTTCCAAATAAAGAAAAAGTTCACAAAAACTTATGTTGCATCGGTAAAAACGAACAACGCGAGTAACAAAATATAATCTAGCAATCTAGTTACAGATGTTTTAATAAATACAGAAACACGGTAACACGATGTTCATACTGGACGTGATTGCCAATCAAACGGTCGTAATTCGCAAAAATCCACACAATATTGACCATCTTGAGAATTTTTTTTTATCAAAAGCGTTTCCGGTTAATTTGTAAATCCACAGCCTAACTCCAAGTTTACACCAAATGCCATGGTAATGCAGAATTGGATCAAAAACATTATTCCTGACATATATTCGCATTTCCGCAAAAGTATCGCCAGTGGAAAATTCGAACTTTATAGTAGAAAAACTTTTTTTCACAGAATTTAGGTAAACAAGAAAGGAAAGCTAAGTTGATATAACCTTGCAGTTGAAACCGGATATATATCGCAAATATCGGATGTAGTTGTTCCAAAAAAAAAAATACCAAACTTATATCTTCAAAAATACCAAAGTTGGTATTTCTACCAAAAACCATTTCCGATCGTTTGGTTATATGGCAGCTATAAGATATAGTCAGCCGATCGTTATAAAATTCGGTAGGTAGGATTAACAGACCAAAAATATAATCTGTACCAAGTTCCAGCTTTCTTCAACAACATCTTCAAAAACACGAAAACACGGACATTTCGGATCGTATAGTTATATAGCAGCTATAGAATATAGTCGGCCGATCCTTATGAAATTCGTTAGGTTGGATCAACTGACCAAAAATAGAATCTGTACTAAGTTCCAACTTTTTGTCTTTAAAAACACGAAAGTTGGGTCATTTCCGATCGTTTAGTTATTTGGCAGCTACAGGATATAGTCGGCCGATCCGGGCTTTAAAACTGAGAGACTAGTTTGTGTAGGAGGTGATCCTGATCAATAATATGTATACTTAATAAGGTCGAAGATGTCTCCTTCACTGCGTTGTGCACTTCGGGACAAAATTATAATACTCTCTGAAAGAGTATTAAAGGTACACGTCCTGAGCCTGATTTTAACTCGTTTTATTCTGCACATTAGCCAAGCACTCTACCACTATAGCCACTATATCACTACCACTATAAAAAATCTACTATATCCGTCCTTTCTTGTTATATATTTTGTACAGTACAGAGTATATTAAAGAAGAGTATATGGGTATATTACATATCTGTGAATGTTCGTAGTTCTAGTTTGTTTTGACCCACCTCGCAGTGTTACATATTTTGAAGAAAAAAATATTTTTATTTTTACAAGCAAGCTCAACTAGCTTCAAATTCTTTTACAAAAGTAGCCATAAGAATAAAAAACATAAAAGAGAGCTAACTTCGGGTGGAGCCAAAGTTGAAAGACCCTTGCAGCTAAGATCAGATTTTTATCGAAAATAAAGCATATTTCGGTCGATCTTTACAAGAATTTAATAATAAAACCAATTTATTGGTATACAAAAATAAAACAAAAAGTCCCAAGCTTTCATCTTCAAAAATACGAAATTTTTACCAAATACCACTTCCGATAGTTTAGTTATATGGCAGCTGTAGTCGGTCCGATGAAATTTGGTACGTCGTATATTGTTTTATTAAATACTAGGTGGGCTAAAAAGTAACCTCCTTGACCACCAGAATGCGCTGCTATCGCAAAAATGATTGTCGCTCCTTATAGTCCATTCATCATTAGGTAGCCATGTTGAAATTCAGCGCGGTACAGTCCTTACTTTGTTTTGACAGCTGATAGTTATTGACGTGTTTGACATTATGTTGACCATGGAAAAAAACAATTTTCGTTCCCTCATAAAAAATTATTTTTTGAGAGGAAAAACAGCGACGGAAACTAAACAAAAGTTGGATAAATACTATGCGGCTCATGCTCCTTCAGATTCCTTCATGCTCCTTCAGACACCGTGAAATATTGGTTTCGGGAGTTTCGTGGTGGCTGAAACTCCACTACCGATGAATCCGCAGTGGCAGGTCCTCCGATGCGGTTACACTCGAAAATATCTAAAAAAATACATGAAAGGGTGTTGGCTGGCCGGAAAGTGAAAGTCCGCGAGCTAGAAGAGGCCGCTAAGATTAGTACTGAGCGTACAGGACATATTTTGGGCGAGATTTTGCACATGAAATAATTATACTGCCGTTGGGTGCCTCGTATGCAGACTCTAGACAAAAAAAAAACAAACGGTAGAGCACTTTGAAAGTGTTTGGCCATGCTGGTGCGGAATCGGGTAAATTTTTGGCGTCGATATGTGACTGTTCATGAAACTTTCTCCCATTATTACAAACCAGTGCTCTTCGTTGACTATCTCGAAAAAGGAAAAACCATCAATAGCGAGTATTACTGTGCATTATTGGACCGATTGCAGACCGAAATTGCTATTGCAGAACCATTGCTAAAATAAACGATTTAGGACTCCAAGTGCTTCCCCATGCCATTCACCCGATTCACCCGATCTGGCTCTTTCCAAACCTCAAAAGATGGCTCATCAATAAAAAATCCAGCTCGCGGGAGGAAATAATCGATGCTGCAGATGAGTATTTTTACAGACCTTCCGGAGAATTGCCTTTCAGATGGGATCAAAAAGTTAGAAACTCGCTGGGATAAGTGTATCGACTTAAAAGGAGACTACATTACTTACTTTGGGCGAAGCCAAAGTTTACATATATACCCTTGCAGTTTATACCGGATATATATCGCAAACATCGGATATAGTTGGGCGATCCTTATGGGAATATGAATATATAATCCAATTTATTACAATTCAAAATCTAAAAAAAGTCCCAAACTTCTATCTTCAAAAATATCAAAGTTGGTATTTCTACCAAAAACCATTTCCGATCGTTCAGTTATATTTGTCAGCTATTGGATATAGTCGGCCGATCCGAGCCAATTTCTTTTGGTCACCTTTTTATCAATTTTGTAATAAATTCAACAAAAACTCGTCGTTGGATTTTTAAATAGTCTAAGTAATCCCTTAGAGCATTAATATATGGTTGCAGACATTGTATGTCCTTCCGCCCCGCTAACTAAAACATATATTTTAGTATATGTATATTATTATATAAAGTATAATATTATTATTATAAAAGTAAAAAGTATATTATATTTTTACCAAAACTAAACTTGAAATTTTTACTTGTTACAACTTTAATATATATGTACATAACTACAAAGACATCACAACGACTTAAAACATTTCGAAATACACGAAAAACGAACCCTACTGATCAGAAACATCTCAAAAGTTTAATCAGATTGTAATTTTTGTTAAGACATTTTAAATTAAATGACATTTAAACATATGTACTAAATTTTCTTTTGCATATAAGCAGTTGAATTAAACAGCTTATTTGGTACGCAAAGTTATAAGTCACTCTCTTTTCCAATATAATGCTACCGAAATCATTTTATAATAGTAGCTTTACCCAAGAAAGGAAACTTCGGGCGGAGTCCAAGTTAATATACCCTTGCAGTTAAAACCGGATATATATCGCAAACATCGGATATAGTTGGCCGATCCTTATGGGAATATGAATATATAATCCAATTTATTACAATACAAAATCTAAGAAAAGTCCAAACTTCTATCTTCAAAAATACCAAAGTTGGTATTTCTACCAAAAACCATTTCCGATCGTGCAGTTTTATGGCAGCTGTAACGTATAGTCGGCCGATCGTTATGAAATTTGGTAGGTCAGATTAACTGACCAAAAATATAATCTGGTAGGTTGGATCAAGTGACCAAACTTAGAATCTGTAGCAAGTTCCAGCTTTCTATCTTCAAAAACACGAAAGTTGGGTAATTTCCGATCGTTCAGTTATATGGCAGCTATAGGATATAGTCGGCCGATCCTTATGAAATTTTGCATGTCGTAATGTTTTTCGTAAAATAGCTCTAATGTCAAATTTGGACTCTCTAACTTTAAAAACACTAAAGGTTTACCATTTCCGATCAATCAGTTATATGGCAGCTATAGGATATAGTAGGCCGATTCCGGTCGTTCCGACTTATATACTGCGTGCAAATGAGAGAAGGATGTGTGCAAAGTTTCTTTTTGGGACTTTTTTTTAGATTTTTCATTGTAATTAATTGGTTTTATTATGATGTAATCATAAGGATCGGCCAACTATATCCAGTGTTTGCGATATATATCAGGTTTCAACTGCAAGGGTACATCAACTTTGGCTCCGCCCGAAGTTAGCTTTCTTTTCTTGTATAGCTTTAAAACTGAGAGACTAGTTTGCGTAAAAACAGACAGGTCGGAAATGTCTCCTTCACTGCGTTGCACATTTTTGGACAAAATTATTATACCCTCTGCAAGGGTATAAATATCGGTGGGCCGATTCTTATGATAATTTCATTAGAAAACCAATTTCATAGAATACAAAATTAAAGAGAAATCTCAAAATTGAGTCATTTTATTTCGTTAATACGAAATTAATTTTAATAATAATAAGGGAGATTTCTACACTGCCCACGCAGTTCAAGAAAGAAATAGACCCATCTAAATTGGAACTTGAGCTCGTCATCCGCGATCAAGTAAGTTTGTGTCGAAATTTTTCCACGCCAACTTTTACCCCCAAAACAGAAATTTGGTTGTAGCACTAGTTCTTTAATGTTTTTGGAAAATGTTTTAATGACAAACTGTTCCAATTTTTAGAGGAGCTAGAGACTTTTAAGTCTGCTTTCCTACTGAATGGGTAGTATGGCCTTAGATTTGTTTTTGTTGTTTTGCCCAAGCGTTTAAGTATGCAACAAAAAATTGTTGCTGAGAAACCGTACCGTTAAAGCTTAAACTATGAAAAGAGTAATTAAATTTTGGGTGGGTATAATACATGTAGTCGCAAAAATCGACTATAGCCGTCCTTTCTTTTTTTAATGTAGAAAAGTCCAAGGTTTCTTTCTTCAAAAACACCAGTTGTTTAACTAAATTTAGTTTAAAGGTAGTTTATAGGAGCTATAGGATATAGCCTGGCGATTCTTTTAAAATTTTGAAATACAAATGAACTAACCCAAAAAATATTGGTAGAAAGTCCCAACTTTTTACCTTAAAAAACAACAATTAGCGGTACCACCAGGCAATCTGACGCAGATCGGGATCTGTGTGAGGAGCAGGCCCACAGCGGAAGCATTTTTTATGGAGAAGAGGCCAAAGCACAAGCAGCTACAGCGGGAGCAGGAGCCGGAGGATAGGCTGAGGGCGAGATAGAGGAGGAAGCTATAATGAGGATCGTAACGGAAAAAAAAAATAGTTTTACTCATACATCCTGAAGCATAAGTGGCAGGATACAGCGAAATTGTATTCATTGTCTTATTTATTTTCACTTCTAAATAAAGTTAGTTCGCCAATCCAAAAACTTATATATATACCAACTTATATATTTAAGTATGTAAATGTTTTCTTTATTTCTTTTATATATATTTATGTTATATTTGCGTGTGGTTAGCCATACTATATTTAAGTAGAAGTTTTCCCTGTAGCTTTGGTGCTTTGATTTTTTTTACTAGAAAAAAACGAAGCGTAAGAATCTAAACCAAACTCACCAAACTGTTTTTTAATGCTCTTTGGTTCCATGGTTACCAAGTTTCTCCGTTTCGCGTTCCAGTGCATCGGATTCCTTTGCGGACTTCCACCGCAGTCGCAAAAATGAACCAATGGTTGGGGCGGGTCAGCTTTGTGTTACATTTTTGTTTTAACGCTTTAACTGGGTTAAATTTTAGATGTTGGTAAGATGGGTTACGATCACATAAGGGTACAGTATTGCAACACGAAAGTTCATTAGCAAAACCCAACAACGTCAGACCTGACCTGCTGTAGTAGAAGCTATAAGATCTACTACTCGCCGATGGATGATCAGGACGATCTAGAAACGATAAGTTATTTTAACTAAATTTTTACTTTGGACTTCGGGCCTTAGCCGTTCATATGCCGCTTCAGTATATGGAGTACATTATATTTAAATATGCCTGTTGAAGATGTATATTGAACAGTCTTTGGAGTTCAAAAAAATAAAATATCGGTACTTAAACTATTGGTTAATTCGTACCACTAAAGGAGCTTATTTTTTTTGTTGCAAATAGGTGCATTTCTCCACAGCTTTTCATGCGACCAGGTCAGAACAGAACAAAGTCTGGACGCAACAATGTGAACCATGATCAAGATTAAACAACAACTTCAATAAAACAACAGCGACTAATTATCAATAACTTAATTATATATGAAGCCCAGAAGATTATACATAGGAGCGGAGAAATTAGTATGGAGAATAAAGAAAGTGATAAGCTTCCATTGTAATCAAAATCTACATAGTATTTTAAAAAATATTGAATGAAGAAAGTAGGGATCTAAAATAAATTTTTTAAAGGGTGTTGATCGTTCAGTGTTGATCCACAATCTAAATAAAAAAAAGTCCATGATTGACTCACTTAATGTGAGAAATGATTTCTGAAGAAGAGCGCTGGTCTTATCGGCACGGTAAGCTTGGTAGCTAATACATTGTAAGAGAAGGATCGCACATATTGGGCGAAACAATGAAATTGGGATAGGGAGCTTATTCTGCGCATTCTGTAGTTTAATCAGGTAGTTTCAAAATTCTTCTTTAATATCAGTGGCTTTAAAGATTTCTGTGCTTTTATTAACTGCTTTGATTTTCTTTTCCCTAGACCACATTTATTTTATGGTGCACAATAGACTTTTGTATGAATGCATCCAAAACGACAAATGAATCACTTATTCTAAAAGTGGACACACTCTTTTTGCAGCACAGTTGTATTTTCGTTTCAAATGTATTTATTATAAAATAAAGAATTTGGAAATGAATTATATTTTAATTAAAACTAATTATAATAATTATTTTGTTATTAAAGAATCTATATTTAAATTATTAATAACCAGTAGTGGCAATCTTCGAACGTTATTCGCAAACTAAATTTTTGTCAACAGAAAATGCCTTTCCAATGCTACACTGCTTTCCAATGCTATACTGCTTGCGGGAGCTTCTATCTGCATTTAATTTGGAAAACGGTCTTTATTTATTGATCACCACTGCAATATGTTTTTTTGCGTTATTTTTTGCATAGTAAATTTTTTTTTGTAATTTAAAATTTTTTGTTTTTTTAATTTGTAAACACCCTAGACATAAAAAAATATGTAACTTTAACTTTCACTTGTACACGTCAAATAGTTGTACACGTCAACACACAAGCTGTACAGCGTGTTGAAAAAGACATAAATCTAGTACTCACTAACGAAAAGTACAACGATATACTGTACTTACTCGAAGTGAGTACACTGAAAATGTTGTGCTATCATATTCCGACCTAAAGAGTATACTGTACAGTAAAGAATGAATGCAGTGTTTGAGTACATGAGTACATTCATGCAGAAGTCTAGTGCACAACATCGATGAAAACATCTCCGATTCTTTGAAAACATCGATATGCCTATTGATGTTTCTGCACCTCTAGCATACCGCGATAACGAACCGGACAGATAAAACTGCATAAGATTTAAACAAGCCAACCAAATTTCAACTTTTCTGAATGATTTTTCCCAGAAATCTTTTTTATTATAAATCCTTCACTTATACACAGACCTATATGCTATATCCATATGCGCTATAACTTCTTAAAAAATAATGAAAAAGTGAGTAAGACGAAACTGAAACGTGTATTGATTGCTACATTTCATCTGAAAACTATTAAAAAAAAAAAAAAACAAGAAAGGAAAGCTAACTTCGGGCGGAGTCGAAGTTGATATACCCTTGCAGTTTAAACCGGATATATACTTTACTTTCCTATATCGCAAACATTTCATATAGTTGGCCGATCCTTATGAGAAGATCATAATAAAACCAAACCATTACAATAAAAAATCTAAAAAAAAAGCCCCAAAAAAGTTGGTATTTTTACCATAAACCATTTCCATGTAATTTGGGTAATTCATATGTGGCGACAGATTTGGAATATCTTTAAAAATAATGATAATTTTTAAATGTTTAAAATGTTTACGAAATGTTAACCTATTAAGCAATAAAATTTAGTAATTTTAATTAATTAAAATATTTAATTTTTTTAAATTAAATTTATATTTATTTATTTATTTTTTTTAAAGATGCATTTTTACAAAATAAATTAGTTTTAATTGTCCTAGTCTGAATCTAAATTTTTTTTCTTAGTCAGAATTCGAATTTTCTTCTTGAGCATTGTAGTCAGAAGAAGATTTTGGCCATCAATCTTAAAGGAAACTGCCTTGCTGGAGTTATTGGCCGAACTTTTGGAAAAGCTTGCAATTATTGGATCTGACGATACTAAAAATAAATGCAAAACATCCTCCATTGTGTTTTGGCGAGAGTTTTAACGCGTATGGCTTAAGCGAAAATTTCTTAAATCTTTGTTTCGGGCTTCTTAGGCTTCTTCTGACATAATTCCGTTCGGAAATGGTACATTTTTTATAATATCCGCCCCGTGAATCTATAAAGTGTTAGAAAGTGCTTTAGAAAGTTTTGCAAAAACTTTTAATGGTATATTCTATAAATGTCAAGTCCATCTCGGAACATTTTTATTTATCAACTATATCACTAAAAATGTGATCAAACACTGCAGAACTCTTCTTTGTGGCGTACTGAAAAAAGTGCTTGTTTACAGAAAAATATAGCTAAATTGAACGTTGGGGCAGCTGAACATGGATAATTTGTACACTAGACGAACCATAGATTACCACAAATATACGCTTTTTGCGGGCCGAGGCGACCTTCACAAAGTTTTCCTCTACAGAAATTGAAATTTGTTATAAAACAAGAAAGGAAAGCCGATCTTTATGAGAATATGATAATATACCCCAATTTATAGTAATACAATATTTAAAACAAGTCCCAAACTTCTTTCTATAAAAATAACAAAGTTGGTATTTCTACCAAAAACCATTTTCGATCGTTCAGTTATATGGCAGCTATAAGATATAGTCGGCCGATCGTTATGAAACGATCGCGAACTAGTCTCTCAATTTTAAAGCTATCGTCTTGAAACTTTGCACACACCCTTCTTTCCTTTGCACGCAGTATATAAGTCGGAACGGCCCGGATCGGCCGACTATATCCTATAGCTGCCATATAACTGATTGATCGGAAATGGTATAACTTTGGTGTTTTTAGAGTTAGAGAGTTCAAATTTGACACGAGAGCTATTTTGGCAAAACATTACGTCATGCCAAATTTCATAAGGATCGGCCGACTATATCCTATAGCTGCCATATAACTGAACGATCGGAAATGACCCAACTTTCGTGTTTTTGAAGATAGAAAGCTGGAATTTAATACAGATTCTATTTTTAGTCAGTTGATCCAACCTACCAAATTTCATTAGGATCGGCCGACTATATCCCATAGCTGCCATATAACTGAACGATCGGAAATGGTATTTGGTAGAAATATCAACTTTCGTATTTTTGAAGATAGAAGTTTGGGACTTTTTTTAGATTTTGTATTGTAATAAATTGGATTATATATTCCTATTCCCATAAGGATCGGCCAACTATATCCGATGTTTGCGATATATATCCGGTTTTAACTGCAAGGGTATATAAACTTCGGTTCCGCCCGAAGTTAGCTTTCCTTTCTTGTTTTTTTTTAAAGATGTTCAATTATTTGACTATCGGTAGGAAACAAAATTTTGATGAATTTTAACAGTTGAAAATTTGCTTAAGGATTTAGTCTCATGTGTGAGGTTGAAAAAATCGATTTTTTTTTTTCAAATATTTCGATAGTATTGTTTATTAAGAATGTACTGTTAAAGTTTCAAATAAAAATATCAAATAATGACAGAGATACGGCCCATAATCGAGAGCGCGCCTACACCGAATAGTATGAGTTTCTCGGTAGCGTCTAAACTTTAAACGCGTTTTTCTTGGAACGACATTTTTGTGTGCGGCGCAGGTGATTCACAAAATTCTATGGTACCGATCTAGCTGAAATTTGGATATGTTGTTCTAAAAAGTAACACCTCTGTCCCGTACTAGAATCATTTATTTTTAACGATTAGTTTTTTTTTTATCATTAATTTAAGATAAATTTTTTAAATTAACAAAAAATTTATTTTTTGTGTGTTCGCCATTTTGTTGTTTGTTGATGAAAATATTTCATTCTAGTACGGGACACAGCCATAAGCTTACAAAACAA
The DNA here is from genome assembly GCF_030179905.1 of Drosophila bipectinata. Lineage (NCBI taxonomy): Eukaryota > Metazoa > Arthropoda > Insecta > Diptera > Drosophilidae > Drosophila > Drosophila bipectinata. The sequence continues at coordinate 9,582,097 of NC_091735.1, read as the reverse complement.
TAATCTATTCTAATTTTTTGTTTCGGATGACTCTAGCATTCGAAATCACCTGCGCCAGGGACCTACCTTTTTTTTTTTATATGCATACTTTGGCATGCTATAAAGGGTATTAAACTACACAAGAATAAATTAAACAAAATATTATGCTTATATGATGCTTATAAAAACATATGTGAAAATTGAAACGATCGCATTATTTTTTATTACAAAAAAAATTGTTTGAAATAACCTCTAAAAAGTAGGCCGGAACATGAGACTACATCCTTAATCTGATGCTAGAATAGCCAAATCGGCCACTGTGGGACGGACGGGCGGACATGGTTATATCGACTCAAAAATATATATACCTTATAGCGTCAGAGATGATTCCTTTTTTATGTTACATATATTCACACGACTACAATATACCCTTGTACTGTATGATCTTCGTGATCTCGATGGGTTGGGTATGATTCAAACTGGAAATGACTTTGACTTTAGTCAGGAGCTCTCCACTAGCGATAGGGTTGAATGTGTGTGCGGGAGCCGTATCCAGTCGTCAAAGACGTTGATTTGTAGATGCCGAGGGGTGTTAGAGTTTGCCGCGTTTTCGCCCACCGCCGGTGTGACCAGTTCCCGAGCTTCATGATAGAACTGTACTGTAGAACCTGACCAGACTTGTGACTTAAACACTTTTTATACCCGGTGCTCGTAGAGTAAAAGGGCATGAAAGTCTGTTGTGTTTAACGTGGGCACCAGCTCACGGTGAGTCAATCTCACGGCCTCCTTGGGAATGGGATATGAAACGATGTGTCAATCATCATAAGCATGGTGGATAAGACTGTAATACCTTATGACTTGGTTTCGGCCGTTTCATATAGCTATTCCAAGTAGCTATGCTATATTCTACCCGGGCCACCAACGCGTGACTATTCTGGAGTCAAAATTGGAAGTGTCCTTGTTGGCACGGCGCCATGCCCAAGGGGCCCACGAGATTGAGCCATCAAGGCTGGTGCTCACGTTAAACGCTTAAACAGTGTTTCAGTCACAGAGAAAAAAAATTTTTAACATTTTATGTTTTGTTCCTATAAAAATATTGTTATTTTTTATTTCATAATATAACAGTGATTTCTTCAAAAAATAATATTTGAGAAAATGCAAATGGTTTTCATCTTTACAGGTTTTTATCTTTCGAGATGTTTTGAATGGATAATCATCTCATAGATAACCTACTTAGAGGTCTTTCTAGACTGGGAGCCGTACAACTCCATTTTTTGGTCCAAACCGTCGAACCTCTCCGAAAATTACGTGTTTGTTGTCAAACTAGCTCCGAAAAATACGAAAAAAAATCGTTCAACTGTTATTTGCAAGCACTGGTAAAAACTGAACATATAAAGTTAAATATATATTTATCACTAAACGTTTTTTTCCCCGAGTCCGTTTTCGAAAATTTGGAGAGATTTTTATCATTTGTTGATTTATATCACAAGTAAGTCCGTTTTGAGCATTGTACGACATTAATACCCTTGGAAGATGAAATTTCTTTTAACAAAAATTTATTATTATTATTATTCAAAAAACCACCCAATTCCATTTTATAATTATACCATCTTTATATTTTACTCAAAGTCATATTTTTCTTACATATTCCATTCACTTGTTGGAAGGTTCCTGTTGTAGGATATATCATTCAGTTATGTATGATAACGGTATTGAACGGAAGTTGCACGAAAATTATTATTATTGTGAATAACTTAAAATGTTTATCAACAAGAATAATAACAAATCGTGAGATATTTCTACTCACCCGGTAAGCTGTAAGTAATTTTTGCCAAAATAACCCTAATTATCCTTTTAATTTGATACATATTTGTAATGCCAAGATATAATTACAAAAAACATTTAAGTGGTTTTATTATTTTAAGTGGAAAATTAAATTATAGGAAATTATATGTAATATGTACTAGATGTAAAAAAAAAAATGGAATTCCCCCTCATTATTCGTAACATTTTACTCGAAGAGATACATACATACATACCTACGTAATTGTAAGAATGTATGTAAAAGGCAAAAGGAATCATCTCCGACCCATAAAGTAGGGTTAGTTTTCAATTTAAAATTCGTGGGCTTAAGATGGCGGGATAGTTCTTATTTTCATATCGTAGCAGGACTGTTGATGATATCTGGCGGTAATTTCATGTCAATGTCAGTATCAATACTATATTTACGCTTGTGTTTACCAAACGATCAAGTGCATTTGTCGATTTTTACAATGTCCGATTAAATTGAGCAGAGAAGTGCCATTAAATTTTGTTTGCGGAATGAAATTTCGGCTGCGGAAATGTTGAGGATGTTGCGAAAGACCCTTGGTGATTCTACCATGTCCCATAAAAATGTTTATAAGTGGTACAAGGATTTCAAAGAGGGTCGGGAACGTGTTGATGACTTGGAGCGCTCCGGACGACCATCGACGTCAACAGATGACCAACACGTCAATGAAGTGAAGGAATTAGTGCTCAAAAATCGTCGGTTGACTGTTAGAGACCTTACTGATATGATCGGAATATCACAAGGATCTGTGAAAAGCATTTTGAAAGACCATTTGAAAAAAGTTAAAAGGCTACGAAAAGTTAAATCTCGTTTGGTACCGAAAACGTGACCATTCTTCGCGACAATTTCGCCAAGAATTCGACGCATACCGTTCCGCAACCACCGTTTTCTCCTGTGGCTCGTGTGAATTCTGGCTATTCCCAAAACTCAAGGGAATCGACGAGGGCGCTCATGGCTATACCGAAAAGGTTCTGTTTCGAGGATTTGAAAAAAATAAAACATTGGCATAAGTGAATTTTATCGGAAGGGGATTACTTTGAAGGGGATAAAATTGATCAAACGGTGCTTTAAACGGTGCAGTACTGTTTTTAAAGACGAATCGCTTGCTATTTTGCTATTAAAAATATAAAAATTAAGGAAATAAAGAAAAATTGAATAATTTTCTACCTTAACCCGGAGACAAACAATGAGAGCACAGAATTCACTGAGCGAAAAAAACGTATTTTTTTATTTCATTTTTCGTTAATTCAAAAGTTGGAATGGGCACTAAAATAGTGTATTTTGTTTTAAAGAAAGCTTTGCTAGCCAGAGTTTTAAAAAAAATAAAAAGCTACGCTTCTCTATCTATATTTTATATGGACAAAACTTTTTCCAACCCAATTTCTGAGAAAATTTTTCTCAGTGGAAACATTTTGATTTTTAATTTGTGCTGTCAAATGAATCAAAATGAGAGCAAATGAGAGAGTTCTAAAAAATATTTTGAGAGTGCTCATACTGTCAGTGTGCCGGCAGCGCTGCGGCAGAATTTCCTACCTTATACCACTAACCATACAGCATATGCTGTATGGTTAGTGCTTATACTCGCGTGCTATGTAAAATAAGAGTTTGCCCACCACTGTTTTAAACTGTTATTATTATTTTCTTTGTGTTTTTCGAATTAATTTCGTACAAGTAAACTCCAGAGCCATATTCTTGATCAACAGCAGAGTCTGAATGCCGAAAAAAACAGTGGTTCGTATAGTCAAAGGTTATAAAGTACATAGATGGGACATCAGGGCCCAAAACGGTCAACTTTTTTCGCCGAGATTCTTCGTGAGGGGGGAACGCACATGCAAACGATTCTATTTTTAGAACTCTTTACATTTATGTACATACATGCTTTGTATGTATATGTCACTGCTTGGACGACGGCGTAAAAATGTTTGGGCTTCCAAATTTCAATTTCTCGTTTATGTCTTAATTATGTTATCTTTAATTGTAGTTATAAAAAACAAGAAAGGAAAGCTAACTTCGGGCGGAGCCGAAGTTTATATACCCTTGCAGTTAAAACCGGATATATATCGCAAACATCGGATATAGTTGGCCGATCCTTATGGCAATAGGAATATATAATCCAATTTTTTACAATACAAAATCTAAAAAAAGTCCCAAACTTCTATCTTCAAAAATACGAAAGTTGATATTTCTACCAAGTACCATTTCCGATCGTTCAGTTATATGGCAGCTATAGGATATAGTCGGCCGATCCTAATGAAATTTGGTAGGTCGGATCAACTGACCAAATTTATAATCTGTACCAAGTTCCAGCTTTCTATCTTCAAAGACACGAGTTGGGTCAAAGTTGGGTCATTTCCGATCGTTTAGTTATATGGTAGCTATAGGATATAGTCGGCCGATCCTTACGAAATTTAGCATGTCGTATTATTTTGCCAAAAATAGCTCTCACCTAAAATTTGAACTCTCTAACTTTAAAAACACCAAAGTTATACCATTTCCGATCAATCAGTTATATGGCAGCTATAGGATATAGTCGGCCGATCCGGGCCGTTCCGACTTATATACTGCGTGCAAAGGAAAGAAGGGTGTGTGCAAAGTTTCAAGACGATAGCTTTAAAACTGAGAGACTAGTTTGCGTAGAAACAGACAGACAGACGGACAGACAGACGGACAGACGGACATGCTCATATCAACTCAGGAGGTGATCCTGATCAAGAATATATATACTTTATAGGGTCGGAGATGTCTCCTTCACTGCGTTGCACACTTTTGACCAAAATTATAATACCCTCTGCAAGGGTATAAAAATTTAAGTTATGTCCGGTAAATAAAATTTTAAGGGAGTCCGTCCGCCATTTTGTCATCCGTGTCCGTTACTATTTTCCCCATTTCTCATAATAAAATGAATAACATAATTATTTTTTTTTTAATTATAAAAATAGAATGAAATTAAAAATAATAATAATAATAATAAAGAAAATATAAAAAAAAGTAATAATAAAAAATATAAAAGGTAAATAAAAAAAAAAAATAAAAATATAAAAATAATCATAAGCCTAAAAATCATTTTTGAAATATTCAAACAACCTCCACTTATGAAATCGATTCCTGGACCTCACCGGTAAAGGAACGCGGGCTTTTTATCTAGGCTACCCTTTTAGTTGATTTAAGGATACTTAATGTTGGTATTAAAGCAGTGGTCAGCACGGCCCTATCCTGCGGGCATAGGAAATTTCTCTGCCTGAGCTCTGCCACACACACACACAGTATAAATGTGTAAAACGTCATGCTCACAGCCTAATTTCTGCTATTCGTTAAAAATATTAATGCGTTAAAATCATATCAATGTATTGGGTTCCGACCACTATTAAAGTAAACGCAAGAATCCATAGTAAAATCCAAGCTGAAGAGTAAAGATAGTAGAAGATATTTCTGATCTCTTTGCTTTCACACTGGTTCGATGTGAACGTTTCAAACTTTCATCGTTCCAAAGATGTTACGTTCTAAAAATAGAATTATTTATTTCCCTCTCTCATCTGCCAGCCGTTTATCGAGGAACCCGCTCAAATGTTTTCATTTTTGTTTTCCGCATTTTTACAGCGGGTTCCACTACGAACAGAGGCAATCAATGTTAAGGTGATTTTAAAATTTTTTATTTTTCTTGATTGGATTATAAATTTTGAACAACAAAAAATTACCGAAACAACCGAAACAAAAAATTATAAAAGATTATTCTTTTGTAAGCTTATGGCTCTGTCCCGTACTAGAATAAAATATTTTCAATAAACAAAAAAATAACGAACTCACAAAAAAAAAAATTTTTTTAAATTAAAAAATTTCATTTTAAATTAATGATAAATAAAAAACTAATCATTAAAAATAAATGATTCTAGTACTAGTGTTACTTTTTAGAACAACATGTCCAAATTTCAGCTAGATCGGTATCATAGAATTTTGTGAATCACCTGCGCCGCACACAAAAATGTCGTTCCGAGAAAAACGCGTTTTAAGTTTGGACGCTACCGAGTATCTCATACTATTCGGTGTAGGCGCGCTCTCGATTATGGGCCGTATCTCTGTCATTATTTGATATTATTATTTGAAACTTCAACAGAACATTCTCAATAAACAGTACTTTCGAAACATGTGATAAAAAAAATCGATTTTTTCAACGTCACACATGACTACATCAGTGGTCGGCACCCCAATACATTGATATGATTTTACCGCATTAGTGTTAGTAACGAATAGCCCAGCAGTTCGGCTGGTGGCAATAGTTCTTTTTGGGTATGGATTTGTGGGTACCCATATCGCTTGGTATAGCGGCTTGGGTATTCTCTGCTTCATGTTTTTTCTATAACACTGCGAGTATATACTTTGGTACTCCCTTTGGATACGACGGTCGGACCACCACAAAGCGCAAACGAAAATTTTCTTTTAAAGGAAATGACCACTTAGAAAGTGGACATGCAGTAAATTGTTATTTTTTTGTTGCTAGAATGAGTTAAACAGATGCGAGTATATACTTTGGTACTCCTTTTGGGTACGACGGTCGGACCACCACAAAGCGCAAACGAAAATCTTCTCTTTTTTTGATTTTTGCTTCAGTATAACTTGAGCATATTTGGTGACGCGACGTGAAAGTGTGGTAAATAATAAATAAATAATAAAAACACTAAATAAATATTAAAAACAGTGACAGTGAAACAGTGATAAAAAAAGGATAAAAAAGGTAATAAATTATGGTTTGCATAAGAGATAAGAATTTATTTTCAGGCGTCAATTATAAGGCATTTGTTGCAGCCCTGGTGAAGTTGCCAGAAATTTCAAAAATATACTAAGCGATTCCTTTATGATAAAGTCATTAAAAACAGCGCGAAATGTATATTTAGCACTACTTGGTAAGAATTAAAAAAAAATATTGGTTTTAATTTTAATAATGATTTTTTTTTATAATATTAGATGTAATTACTGCTGATGGCGGCAATGGAAATATGCCTCAAACAACAACAACAACAGCAACAACAACACATAATTTTTGCACACGTAACACATAAGTATTTTTAAGCCAAATAAAATGGTGTAATTCTGTGAATTTATGATATGTAAAATAATTTTAAAAATTTTTAAAAATGAATTAAATGTATTTCTATTATATTAAATAATTTTATATACATTAAAAAACAAAAATTTATAAGAAAAAAAATCTTTTTCTGGGTATGTAAATCGATGTCCCTTGGTAGATACCCAAGTGGCTATACTGTATAGAGTACTCAATTCCGTACCTAAATCGATGTCCCTTAGTAGTATGTATTTACTCTTTTTGGGTACCCCAATTCCATACTCATTGGTATACGAAGAGGTGACGATTGTACACTGTCTATGACATGCCTTAGTTAAATTCGCCTCTGAAATACATGTCTTAGGTATTGACTGGTGGGTACTCGTCTACCCTAGGGGCATAGTGAATTCGACACCCATGCACTAGTGCGGCGAACTGCTGCACAGTGGTTGCTCTCATAGGCCAAAAATAAAAAAATTGATAACGACAAAAATAATTGAAAAGTAAACAAATCGCCTCTAAAATGTCCAAGCTTCTACATGACAAACCAGATTTGTCTAAAAATCTAACTGGATTTTCTAAAAAATGATTTGAAGATGCTCATTTGTAAAGCGCGGCTGCGCGCATCACGAATATTTCACAACTAAACCGCACTTTGAAGTGGTCAGATCATTATTTACGTGTTCAAATTCAAATTATTTGTAATGGATTTTGAAGTTGAAGGTATTTTCTATAAAATGAGATACAATTTGATATATTAATAATAATTATTGTTATTATTATCATACTATGAACTAATGCATGTTTTTTTCCTATATTTTGAACGTATTTTTCATGTTTAGCTGAAGTTTTAGTAGTGATCCCACAAAATTCTACAATTCGTTTATATACCAATGTGTTTGTCGGTCTCCAAGGGTAACAAATGTGCAAGAATTTTTTGCCAAAATTTGCCTATGTGTCTAATATCGTAAAAATACTAACACCATCTTAACATGAAAGTTGGGTAATTTCCGTTTTTTCAATTATATATCAGCTATAGGATATAGTCGGCTGATCCTTATGAAATTTGGCATGTTGAATTATTTTCCCAAAAATAGCATTCGTACCAAATCAGAATTCTCTAGCTTTAAAAACACCGAAGTTATAACATTCCCGATCAATCAGTTATATGGCAGCTATAAGATATAGTCGGCTGATCCTTATGAAATTTGGTAGGTCGTGTTATTTTGTCAAATATAGCATTCTTACAAAAACTCTCTAACTGTAAACTCTCTCTAACTGTAAAAACACCCAAGTTATAGCATTTTCGATCAATCAGTTATATGGCAGCTATATGATATAGTTGCCCGATCTGGCTGATTTTAACATATTATTTTAGAACAAAAATATAAATATTTTGTGCCAAGTTTCCAGTCCCTACCTCAACTAGAAGTATTTTTGGCCGCTCTCTTCATACAAGCCGGACCACTGTGTGCTAGGAGCAGAAAGTAGGCTTTGAGCATGACGTTTCACACATCTATACTGTGTGTGTGTGGCAGAGCTCGGGCAGAGAATTTCCTATGCCCCCGAGATAGGGCCATGCCGACCTCTGGACTACATCCTTAAAATAAACAAAAAAGCCTTGATATACCCTTGCAGTTAAAATCGGATATATATCGCAAACATCGGATATTGGCAGATTCTTATGATTACATCATAATAAAACCAATTAATTAAAATAAAAAATATAAAAAAAAGTACCAAGCTTCTGTCTTCAAAAATACGAAAGTTCATATTTCTACCAAATACCATTTGCGATCGTTCAGTTATATGGCAGCTATAGGATATAGTTAGCCGATCGTTATAAAATTTGGTATGTCGGATTAACTGACCAAAAATATAATCTGTACCAAGTTCCAGCATTCTAACTTAAAAAACACGAAAGTTTGGTCATTTCCGATCGTTCTGTTATATGGCAGCTTTAGGATACAGTCGGCCGATCCTTATCCGTTCCGACTTATATACTGCGTGCAAAGGAAAGAAGGGTGGGTACAAAGTTTCAAGACGCTAGATTTAAAAGTGAGAGACTAGTTTGCGTAGAAACAGACAGACGGATAGACAGACAGACGGACAAACGGACATGCTCATATCAACTTAGGATGTGATCCTGATCAAGAATATATATACTTTATAGGGTCGGAGATGTCTCCTTCACTGCGTTGCACACTTTTGGACAAAATTATAATACCCTCTGCAAGGGTATAAATGTATTATATACATATTTCATATGTATGTATATTTGTTTGATTATCAAAATACAAGTACAGTTTATATGGTGGAAGGAAATGTCTTCTCACTGCATCACTTCATGGATTAGTTGACTAAAAATGAAATCTGTAGATAGGCCAACCTCATGCGACTGATTCATTCTTCTCAGTAGCTGGAGTAATAGATGTCCTTTAAATTAATGTATATGTACGTTGTCAGCCAGATAGAAAACACATTACTAAAATGATCAACATGTCTGTTTACATTTTTAGTTTATTTTTTAGCATTTTTAGCAGAAAATAAATTTGTAATATCATCTATCAAGCTATTTGGAGTTAAATGGGTGGAGATTACAACAGGAAATCTCCAAAGCCGTCTTGAAAAAATTTGTTATTTGTGGTGTACAGCAGAACTCACCACAGAACCACAGAACCGAATAAAATATGAAAATGCATTTGTTCAACAAAAAGGTTTTAAAAGTAGTTATTTTGAATTTTTTTTTAACTTGGATAACCCCAAAATAAACTGGGTAATTTGTTTTGGTACAATTAACAAAATTAAAAAAATAAACAAAAACTCAAAACCTGTGGAATTTGTTAAATAAGTTTCGTGTTACATTTCTTGTAATTAAGTGCACCAACTTCCAAAATTACACTTTTCAGCGTTCAAAGTTATAGGAATCGTCATCGATGGGCATTCGTTCAACTCCTCATAACTTCATTAATTTTGCTCGGATCGATTTAAAATTTTAATACATTATTTTTGATATTTTAAGAGAAAAACATGTATTGTGCACACATAAATAGATAAATGAATTTAGTTCCGAACAATTTTTACCTCATTTTTAATTATTTCTACCTAAATCCTAATTTAAATTTTTATTTGGATGTTTTCCCAAAAGCAAGGACTCGCAATAAATGTAGATAGTCTCAAATGGCATTAATTTTAAAATATAAAGCTGCAAAAATAATGAAATGGTAATGATGTATTTAGCATCCTATAAAAAAAAAAATGTATATGTTGAGAGCACCACGCGGAGAACGGCTAGGCACTTTTTATCAACTTAACTTGGTTTTACTTTTAACACCTAGTAATATGATTAATTTTTCGCAGAATACTTATACATTTTTTTAAGATATTTTATTTCTTACAATAATTAAAATAACAAGAAAGGAAAGCTAACTTCGGGCGGAGCCGAAGTTTATATACCCTTGCAGTTAAAACCGGATATATATCGCAAACATTGGATATAGTTGGCATATCCTTATGATTACATCATAATAAAACCAATTTACTAAAATACAAAATCTAAAATAAGTCCGAAACTTCTATCTTCAAAAATACGAAAGTTGATATTTCTACCAAGTACCATTTCCGATCGTTCAGTTATATGGCAGCTATAGTCGATATAGTCGACCGATCCTAATGAAATTTGGTAGGTCGGATCAACTGGCCAATAATAGAATCTGTATTAAGTTTCAGCTTTCTATCTTCAAAAACACGAAAGTTAGGTCATTTCCGATCGTTCAGTTATATGGCAGCTATAAGATATAGTCGGCCGATCCTTATGAAATTTGGCATGTCACAATAATTTGCCAAAAATAGCTCTCATGTCAAATTTGAACTCTCTAACTCTAAAAACACCAAAGTTATACCATTTCCGATCAATCAGTTATATGGCAGCTTATATACTTATATACTGCGTGCAAAGGAAAGAAGGGTGTGTGCAAAGTTTCAAGACGATAGCTTCAAAACTGAGAGACTAGTTCGCGTAGAAACGGACAGACAGACAGACAGACAGACGGACAGACGGACAGACGGACATGCTCATATCAACTCAGGAGGTGATCCTGATCAAGAATATATATACTTTATAGGGTCGGAGATGTCTCCTTCACTGCGTTGCACACTTTTGGACAAAATTATAATACCCTCTGCAAGGGTATAAAAAGGCAACTGGCTGAGAGTTGTTAAATATACGAGTAATTAAAACATTTTATAAAGGTTATAAATTTCATGGAATTTTAAACCAGAGCCAATAGGTTTATTCCAACTTTAAACTTATAATTATATTTTAAATATTGGATATAGTTGGCCGATCTTTATGAGAACTTTTTAAAAATTTTTAAAAAGTCTCAAACTTCTATTTTCAAAAATACCAAAGATGGGTCATTATTAAGGGGTTATATATCTTTTTTTTTTTTTTAAAACGAAAAATTTTGTTTTGCTGAATCCTATGGTATAGAGAAAATTTTCATAGAGATCCGAATAATAGTTCGATAGGAATACAGCGTTTTGAGGCGCGGTTCGTCATGGCTGCGGACAGCGTCAAGCAACTTTGAATGCGATTATCTCAAAGTCGTGTTTTTCCAATAGTGCCTTCGCTGTGACCACGATTGCACAAGAAATATTTGATCGATCTTCTTAATTTTTTTTTTAATAATTCGTAATGATTGCGCCGAGTTCGTGAATGATTCAGTTTTTCTGCGCCAATTTTGATTTCGCAGATCAGAATTTTTTAATAAAATTTTTAGAATTCGAAAAATCAACTTTTTGGAAAAATTGTTACTGTATGCAGAAAAAACCAAATATTCTTGAAAATAATCGTTAACGAACTGGAAATAATACAATACTAATAAAAAATTTTTGGTTTTTTGATTTCGGTTGACCTGCTGCACTTCCATCGTGGTCACCGCAATTCGCTATAAAAAAAAGGGTTCCGGGAGAATGGCCATAACTTCGTAAACTATTTATATTTTTTCAAGAACAAACGCTTGTTTTTTCGATAAAAACATGTACTATCAATAAATAATAGCTTCAGTGTCATAAAATAATTGCTACACACTTGAAAAAAATCAAAGTTCCCTCAATTTTGTCGCTCAAAAAGGTATATAACCCCTTAACTGATCGTTCAGTTATATGGTCGCTACCAGATATAGTCGGGCAAAAACAAAAAAGTCGACAGCTTCAAGTCGATAACTTTAAAATTAAGAATCTTGTTCGCGTAGAAATAGATAGATTTGAAACATGAAACATGATTATATTATATCTAATCATGAAACATGATTAGATTATGATTATGATACTTATCGGTTTCATTGTTTATAAATAGAGTTTAGGAATAATTTAAACGTAAGAGAGTATTATTGTTATATTGTTAGCTCCCATTTTAATAATCCTTTAAGGTTGCAGTGCGCAGACATGCCAGATTTATAGGTAGGAAGGGCAAAACAAACGAAAATTGACCTTTATTTTGAGTTTGTGAGGGATTTCTCGTACATTTTTCTTCAGATTGTTAAGGGAAGGGTAAGGTCAAATCATGCGAAAAAAGCCATGTTTTTGTGATTTTTTTCCTGACGACACAGTTAAAATTTATTTATTCAACCAACGGTATATTAAAGTATGACATTAGAAGAATGTTTTATCAAATTTTTACAAAAAAATATTTAAAAATATGGCAATGGTAGCAATTGTCCGGACGTGTCGCCAAAAAAAGTTGAATTGCGGTGCCCCTCATAACTCGGTGCTGGATCATTTGTAATTAAAAAAATGAAAATTCATTCGTTAGATAATAGTTCGCCCCAGGTAACGCTGTAAAGGTTTTTTGAAAATTGCAATTTTTTAATTTTTTCGAAGACTTTGAAGTGAAAAACTCAATATTTTGGGAAAAAATCGGTTAATTTGTCATTGCGAAATCAAAATTATGAACAAAAAAAAAAAAACTCGACAGCGTTACCTCGTAAAATATGTACAGAAATAGTGTTTAAAATTTCAAAAGGATCGGTGCAGTAGTTTTGAAGTTATGAGGGGCACCGACTTTGAAAACGTGAGTTGTGGGAAAAACGCTTTAAAGTTTTAAACACAAAACAAATCCAGTGTAAAACGTTTACAAGCAACTTCATCAATAACTAATAACTTCGTCAATTTTTCTTTAATTGACTTGAAATTTTGACACAATATTCTTCAAATATTATGCATTCAATTTAAAAAATAAAAAAAAAATTAAAAAAAAAAATTTTAATACCTTCCCTCCCCCTAAGGTATAGTTGGCTAGTTTTTAAAAATTAGTTAATTTGAAAATTTCAAAAATCCTCGAGGCATAACCGAAATCAAGGGGTCTGAGATTTTTTGCCGAGTCCTTTAGATTTTAATTTTCAAACTAGGATGTTTAGTATTTTTTTGTATATTAATTTTTCTAAGACATTACCAAAAATTTATTTTTTGCACACTTACTACTTACTTACTCTACTGCCGCAAAAAACACGACTTAACACAATTAGGTAAAATTAAACATTCATAAAACACTGTTTCCCAATTTGTTTCGAATAACTTAGAAATAATTGGAGTATATTTCTTTAATGAATGTAGGTCATGTTAGTCTGTCCCAAACATTTTTTTTCAACATCCTACTTTGGGTCAACATCCTACTCCAAGCCGCTTGTGACAAGACACAAGTCCTTACAATCCGACCAGGGTACGCATTCTTGGCTGTAAAAATAAAATACCCACGATGCAAGCAGGTTTTGTTTGGAAATAAATTTATTTTTATGCGAATGCGAAATAGGTTCTATGGACACAATCCCGTCGAGCAACATTGTCATAGCGTGGATTTGTGGATGTGGGCAGATAAATATCTGCTTGTCGCGGTAGATTGGTTTCTGAAAATTGGTTTAAAATAGTAAGAACTAAGGCCTCCCCTAGTTTGAACTATGACAACGTTTTAATTTTTTGCAATTGTTATTTTTATAATTTGGGCATTGGAATTAAAAAGTAAATTAAGTAGTCCATGTGTGAAAGGAATTTTTTTTTTTTTAATAATTTAATTTTAAAGTAAAGCATACTTTAGAAGACGCACTGTAATACAAAAATATTTCGAGACATCTTTAGTCTTTAATTGTGAATGTTGAAACCATAACTTCGCGACTGTGTTTCTTAAACGCAAACATGAAATATGCCTTTATGCCTTTGCGACAAGAAGTATTGCGAAAAACTTTTTTGCTAGTAATGTCAATTCGTAATTTTTTATTTTTAAATATGTAATCATAATAATAAATTGAAATTATTGCATATGTTCAAACCCGGCATATGACTTCTTTATGCTTAGTTGGAGTGATTTTAAACATAAACTCGCGATACACTTTTAAGAATAATTTGAACACATTCGTGCAATGTACAATAAATTTTATTTTGTGTATTTCTGGTGACTGAAGCACCTAAAACGCATACAATAGTCCAGAAATGAGATAGTCCAAAATAAGGTCTTTGGATTCATTTTATTACCCTCGTTGAAGGGACCGTACTAAGTGCGACCCCGATTTTTTTTAAAATCCTTTTTTTTTAAATATCGTAATATATATAGTCGAGACATAGCATCAATGAAATATTTTTCGACTCGACTTTAACTGCGTCTATTTTGGAAGTGTATTAAGGGCAGAAATTGAAAACACTTGGCACAACAATTTTGGAAGTTTCGTCTTTTTAGTGTTAAGACATTATTCGGATAAAGCAATTTTTAATTAAATAGAAACAGGTACACCTTAGAAACAGGTATATATAGTCAAATAATTTGATTTTATAAGTTCAGTAGAACAAATATCCCAAGGTAATGATTCATGCATCATTATTTTCAGTGTTTATGTGACCTTTACTATACTCACCGTATTCCAAATATTTTTGGATTCAAAACAAAAGCTCAGAATCTTGAAATTAAATTAATTAAATATTGTTACATCATTATATATTTAATTTTAATGATTGACAAAAAAATATTCATATTTCTTGAGAAAATAGGACTACATATCTCTAAAATTATCGTCATGATTAAATAGATGCACGTAATGTTTCAAAGATGATAGGGATATTTTTTCAATACTGCATTTCAAGCATATTGTTGTTTTCAGTATATATTATTTAAGATTATTCCTTTTAGCGGCTTAAATTGTTTATTTTTTTTTATAAAGATTTGACGGTCGATATATCTGTCAAAAGTTTAAATCAAAGCTTGGTATTAATTAGAGTGCACATCGTTTTAGAATCCTTCTGTGAGAGTTCGTTCATGGTTTGATTATGAACGATTTAAAACCAAACGTAAAACGTAAAAGTACGTTTCTTTTCATCCTTATACGCGTGTTTGCTCCAGGGTCTAAAACCGTCGGCGTCCCCATGGGACATTATTTCCTCCGCCATTATTTCCACGTTGATTTCCGCCTTGGTTCATATTGTTAACCCCAAATTCAAAAGCGAAGGAGTCCTATTCGAGCAATGAAATACAATTGTTCAATTGAGTGTTACTTAACCATATTGAGCCCAATTTTTTAAATACAGGGAAAAATTACTTCTTTATATAAACCCAAAAATTCGTAATTGTTCTTCTTAAGAACCCCACCAGTTCCATGGTTGCAAAAGAGTAAATCTCCACTCACAAAACAATGGAATATATTTCTGTAGAAAAACCTATGATGAGGAGAGCATTGGCAACCGATCTTAACCAACTCTATTAAAATGTATAGGCATTCTTAAAATCCAATGTAAAACTAAACAAAACCGAAAACTCATATGCATGTATTGCATGCGCAATTTTAAAATAATAATCGCAGCCTTTGCAATAAAACACTTATATAAAAGTCTATGATGACTGTCGGAAAAAATGGTTCCCCGTATCATTTTCATTTTCAATGATACACCCGTTTGACAATAAAAATCCCTTTTTTGCAACTGGTACAAATTTAAAGTTTTTAAAGAAAAAACTGACAATGTTATCCTTTCAAAATTGAACTTGCGTTTTGGTTAATTATTTAAGAGAAGTGAAATATGTTGGAGTTGTACCACGTAAACGTGGCAATTGGTATGGGATATTCTTGTTAGGCTTTCTACATACCTGTTTATTGGGACCACCAGGTCCAGAGTTATTTCCCACCATGGTTGAGTTATTGTTGTTATTGCCTGTTAAAGAAGGGCATTATTACTCTGTTCCTTAAAAACTAAAAACAAAACCATCAATCACCTCTAAAAACTTCAAATGGTGAATTGCTATTGCCCCCGAAATTGTCAAAGCTTGAATTGTTTCCGCCCCCGCCAAATCCTTCCTGTTGGTCAAGTAGCGAATTTAGCTGCTGAGCTTGCATAAACAAGGTGTTTTCCTGCTGACGACGACGCATATCCTCCTCTTGACGCAGCATATGGTTTTGCATCTCACTCTGATGGCGGCGCATAGTTTCCTCTTCGCGTTTGCGCATGTCCTCAACTTGCTTCTCGCGCATTTCCCACTCCATCTTCTTACGTTCATTATCCACTTCGCGTTTTCGCAGCTCTATAATATTATTCATTAAATTATGTTTAAAAATTGTTATAACTGTCGTTAATATATAATTATCATCTTAAATTGTATTTTAATAAATGAGAAAAATAAAAAGAAAAATTTTTAGTCGCGTTAAACAACGTTAATACAGTCGAATTTGTACCCCGCTAAATC
Organism: Drosophila bipectinata; assembly: GCF_030179905.1. Taxonomy (NCBI): domain Eukaryota; kingdom Metazoa; phylum Arthropoda; class Insecta; order Diptera; family Drosophilidae; genus Drosophila; species Drosophila bipectinata. The sequence goes on along the minus strand of NC_091735.1, from coordinate 9,565,510 downwards.
GCGATAATTCGTAAAAATTCTGACCTCTTAAAAAAAACTCGTTAATTCGTAAAAATTCCATACATTTTGGTCCCCTCGTTAATTCGTAGTATTTGGCGCAACGCAAAGAATCGTTAGAGAAAGCACCGTTAGATTTTTCAGACAGCTATGCCGTCTTTATGTCGCTATGCATCATGAACTTTGTGTTTCTCTCACTGTTTTCGTTTAGTTAGCTGTTACCAAAAATTACCAACTATTTTAAAGCTTGAATTTTTGTTTTTTATAATTTAATATTTTCTGCTTAATTGTTTAATTTTTTATTATTACAATTTAATGTGATTGTTTAATTTTCCTCTCATTTGAAAAATGTACATACTTATAATGTTTGTTTAATTTTATTAAAGATAAATACATATGTAAACATAATGTGAAATGTAAAAACCCCGTTTATTCGACTCTTTCATTTTTGAGCCCCGTTAAATAGAAATCTCGATAAATTGAATTCCCGTCTATTTCCTAAAAAAAGTGATCCCCTTGCCATTTCGAATTATCGGGACTCGACTGTATATTAATGGAAAACAATTTTATTTTTTTTGGAAATCATCAAAAATGTATAATACAGGGGGCCCGAGCTCTGCAAACGGAAGAGAAAACTTCCATACCAATGCAAAAGATCACCAATACATTGTTGAGAGAATTATTTTTCCCATCCATGTGAGTGCACTTAAAAAGTTACATATACAAGGGGTATAGTTAAACTTATAGTTACATTCACAAGAGGTTTAAAAAAATCAATATAATAAAAAAAAAATTTGATTATAGAAATTAAAACAAGAAAGGAAAGCTAACTTCGGGCGGAGCCGAAGTTGATATACCCTTGCAGTTAAAACCGGATATATATCGCAAACATCGGATATAGTTGGCCGATCCTTATGATTACATCATATTAAAACCAATTAACTAAAATAAAAAATCTAAAAAAATGTCCCAAGCTTCTATCTTCAAAAACACAAAAGTTGATATTTCTACCAAATACCATTTCCGATCGTTCAGTTATATGGCAGCTATAGGATATAGTCGGCCGATCCTTATGAAATTGTCGTAATGTTTTGCCAAAAATAGCTTTCCTGTAAAATTTGAACTCTCTAACTCTAAAAACACCAAAGTTATACCATTTCCGATCAATCAGTTATATGGCAGCTATAGGATATAGTCGGCCGATCCGGGCCGTTCCGACTTATATACTGCGTGCAAAGGAAAGAAGGGTGTGTGCAAAGTTTCAAGACGATAGCTTCAAAACTGAGAGACTAGTTCGCGTAGAAACAGACAGACAGACGGACAGACGGACATGCTCATATCAACTCAGGAGGTGATCCTGATCAAGAATATATATACTTTATAGGGTCGGAGATGTCTCCTTCACTGCGTTGCACACTTTTGGACAAAATTATAATACCCTCTGCAAGGGTATAAAAAGGCCCTCAATTTTTTACAACAGCTTATTATTATACTATGACAAATAATGGAGAGCTTCTTACTTAAAAAAAATGTTCGGCGAAGAAGAAATTTATTGCTTCAGTTCGACCTTTTTAGCAGAAACAAAAAAAAGAATGTATTTCTTGCAGTGAAAAGTTTTCGGCACTCCAAAAACAAAATTCATTCGGATTACGATTGATTAAGGATTGAGAATAGGGAAAACACGAAAAATTGTTATAGTAATTGCCCTTTGCCTATGCTCGGAGCAACGAAGCTTATGGCGTGACCAGTCTCACACAACTCCGTATGCATGAGCATTTGCAAAAACAAAAGAGCAGCGAGAGCAATGGGATGAGCACCACTGGTATAATACTTCGTTGTTTGGATATTTAAAACACATTTACTAAAAATGTGTAAATACCAAATTATTGTTTGGTAGAAATTTAATTCATATTAGGTTATTGTTTAGGTTCCATTTTGCAACGTGAACAAAATTATTTTCTGGTTGTAACAGTCGTTAAGCATTTCCGATTTAATAGCTTTTAAACTGAGAGACAAGTTCACTTAAAAGTTCGCTTTTTAGGGTAGAAGATGTCTCAGTGTTCCACACTATTGATTAATTTTGGTATTTGGAACAAAGGTATTTCTAAAAATCAGCGAACCTATTCCATTGCACCAGAAGTTTAAATTTATTTGTCGTTTCTTTCTTGACTTGAACTAATCTGCGAGCATTTCATGTAGCGCTTAAAAACTGACAATGTAAAATTCCTGGAGAATGACAGACAAAGATTATTCTTTTTATTCCATCCTTAGCAAAAACATATTAGCATTATAGGGTCGGTGGCTTCACTGCATTTCTAACATCACTACAAAGTTAATAAAGCCTTTAAAGGGTATATATTACACTTATAATCTATATTTTATAGTTATGTACTAACCTTGGCGCAAAAGCTCTGTTTCTTGCTCATAACGCGCATATTCCATCTGGGCCTCTAGCTTGTCCTCTTCCATTTTAAGCTCGCGCTTGAGAGCATCTTGCTTACTTTTGTAGAGATCATGCAACTGCTTCCACCGCGATCCGTACTCATGCTCAAACGAGTTAATATCTGCAAACCTGGGACCTACACTGCGTTCCTGGTTGAACTCCGGCATCTTCTTGTTCAACGCCTTCTCTGGCAACCCGTCATTATCGTCATTAACTTCCATTGGTTCTACCAGGCAGGGTCGGAGTGACGCAGTCAAAAAGAAACATTTCTCGTTGCACAAACGAAGACAAGCACTAGCCGATGACTTTTTAGCAAACTCAACAATTCCCTCGCCGAGGTGCTTTCCGCGGTCATCGACTGTGATGCTAGCCCGCTCGATAGGCCCAAAAATCTCAAATGACTTGTACAGCAGTTCGTTCGACACAAATGGAGTAAGGTTGCTTACTCGCAGAATGGTAGCGTTAGGAGCGAAACGGACGCGCAATTGGCGTCCCTTCCGCATTGACCCGTCTAGAGCCCGTTTAGCTTTCTCAGCGTTTATATGATAGTCAACCTTAAGGAATGTAAAATTTTTTTCTACATTTGAAAATATTTCTCCAATCTCGCCGAAAGGCTTGAACATTTCACGGAGCTCGTCATCAGTGACGTCTCCGGTAAGATTTCCAACGTACAGACGGTTGCGGCCAGAAAATTTCGCTTCAGTAGGCACTTCAACAGGAGCCAGCTCCAAAGTAGGTCCGGCAATGCTTCTCAACCTTTGCGCTATAAAGAAGTCTTCTCCGCCACGGGAACCACCGCCACCTCCATCCCGCCCGCACATGGTGTTATTAGGTCCGCCAGGGCCACCTGAACGTTGTCCACGATTTCTGTTTTCCCGCTGCTGCTGCTGCTGTTGATGATGTAGCTGGTTTCCACCAACTCCGCCGCCACCTTGATTGGAGCCAACACCACCGCCGCCTCCCCCGCTAACGTTATTACCAGCACCGCCTCCTCCACGGCCTCGGAAACCTTGGACTTGACCTTGCTGCCCCTGACCTTGACCTGGCCCTTGGTTTGAATTCTGATTTTGTTGATTTTGATTGGCCGGAGGTGGATTGTTTTGCTTTTCGAGTCCATTTCCTGCATCCGGTTTTGACGCTTCATTAGAAGATTTCAGCTGTAGGTTTAATATGTGGTTAGATCAAATTGAAATTAAATTTAGGTTTCATCAACAACGTTAATATGCTTCAAAAATCTATGTGAACTTTAAGAGGAGACATCTCCGACCATATAAAGTAAATACACATATTCTGGATGAGGATGACCTCCTGAGGTTAAATAAGCATATCCGTCTGTCTTTTTTTACGCGGACTAGACTCTTAGTTTTGGAGCTATCGATTCCAAACTATGCACAGACCCTTGTTGCATGGTATGTCTATGAGTCGTAATGGACTCATATCAGCCGGCGACATCCAATATTTGACGCATATCTGATATAACAGGAATTTTAAAGTTCAAAAGTAGACTCTAAACAAAAACAAACCTACATTTTTGAGGCACTTTTGTGGTTTGGAAATAAATAATAAATATAGTAGGGAAGCGGAAAATAATTGGTCTAGCTAAACATCATACAACACGATTTCAGTCTTAAAGGCGGAAGTGTACGTACCACACTTTTGACACAAACTTGTTATGCGCGGATACCATACGAGTTTAAGTTCCGAATCGGTTAGTCCTCTTTTATAGTCGCCGAGATCCAGGGGTTAAAGAATTTAAACACTTTAGTCAATTTGGCTGAATATTGTTTTCCAGAAAAAAAAATTTAAATAAACTTGACCTGTGCGCCTCATGCAAAATCTTATATTTCTAGCTCGTATAGTCTCAGAGATAGATGATTCCTTCTCTATATCCCTTAAGTTACACGTATACAATATAGCCATTTAGCCACTCTACGATTATCCGGAATAAAAACGGAAACGGTCAAGCATGAAAGATATGAAATTTCAGGTTCAGGTACACTGTGCGCCTCCAGATTAGCGCCCCCTTAGTATTTGTAAAAGAAGTAAAATATTTTCAACACGAATAAAGATGGAACTATATAATTTTTTTTTAAATGTAATTTGGTTGATTTTCTAAAGAAAAGAATGCTCTTGGACTTTTTATAGGTTTTTATAAAATTAAAAACTAAAGTAACATATTTATTTGTATGTGAAAACTGCGTCATCATATTAGCGCCTCTCAAATAAAATTTTTAATTTCTTTCTCAATTTTCTTAACACAACTCATTTATTTTTTCTGTTTAATTAAATACTTTTCTTTTCTTGGATATTAAAGGAACTATCATATCGTCGGAGGAGATGTCGAAAGTCCTTACATGTCATGAATGTGGACTTTCCACAAATAAGAAAACTTATGGAAAAATTTCGAATGAGGTAATAACCGTGTTATCAGTGCAGAAGATCGCACAGTTATACTCCGGGAGCCTTTCAGCTCCCGAGTCGACCGCCAAAACAATAAAAAACAAGAAAGAAAATCTAACTTCGGGCGAAGCCGAAGTTGATATACCCTTGCAGTTAAAACCGGATATATATCGCAAACATCGGATATAGTTGGCCGATCCTTATGAAATTTGGTAGGTTGGATCAACTGACCAAAAATAGAATCGGTATTAAATTCTTTCTATCTTCAAAAACACGAAAGTTGGGTCATTTCCGATCGTTCAGTTATATAGCAGCTATAGGATATAGTCGGCCGATCCTTATGAAATTTGGCACGTCGTATTGTTTTCTTTCTATCTTCAAAAACACGAAAGTTGGGTCATTTCCGATCGTTCAGTTATATGGCAGCTATAGGATATAGTCGGCCGATCCTTATGAAATTTGGCACGTCGTATTGTTTTGTCAAAAATAGCTCTCATGTCAAATTTGAACTCTCTAACTCTAAAAACACCAAAGTTATACCATTTCCGATCAATCAGTTATATGGCAGCTATAGGATATAGTCGACCGATCCCGGTCGTTCCGACTTATATACTGCGTGCAAAAGAAAGAAGGGTGTGTGCAAAGATTCAAGACGATAGCTTCAAAACTGAGAGACTAGTTCGCGTAGAAACGGACAGACAGACAGACGGACATGCTCATATCAACTCAGGAGGTGATCCTGATCAAGAATATATATACTTTATAGGTTCGGAGATGTCTCCTTCACTGCGTTGCACTCTTTTGGACAAAATTATAATACACTCTGCAAGGGTATAAAAAGCCTGGTTATAAGGCAAACATATCAACTGTTTTAAGGGTGCTTAAGAAAGCTGACTAGACTAGTTAAAAAGGCTAAAACTTAAAAATAAACCACCTCTTAACAGAGTCCAAAAGAAAAGAAACGCGACTTACGTTTGCTCAAACGCATATGACGTGGTCCAATGAGTGGAATTTCGTCGTATTTTCAAAATAATTTAACCTAGGAGGTCCCGAAAAATACTACTATTATTTTCAAGATTTACGTAAGAAAGAGTTCATTTGGATCGCTTGCATAGTCAGGTTTGAGGAGTGATGGTATGAGGTGCCATATCCGATTTAACCCAAAACCTGAACGCAGAAAATTAGAATTGTGTTCTAAAAAGTGAATTTCCGTTCTTTAAAAACTTATTTGGGAATGTGAAATGGCATTTCCAACACGACAAGGCTTCAATTCACACAGGCCAGTCCGTAAAACGTTGGATTCAGAAGGAAATTGTCAGTATCCTGGAGTTGCCGCCATACTCCCAAAACTGAAAAAAAATAAAACGTCTGGGGATGGTTGGCTAGTAGCTGTAGGAGGGTGGCAAGAAATATGCTACCAAGAAGGATTTGCGGTATAGAAGAGGCTTGGTCCTTGGAGAGGAAGAGGAAATAATACAGTTGCATGTTTAATCGTTTCGAAAATATTTCATTTAAAATGGGAATACTAGGGGGCACTAATGTGGTGACGTTTCTGATGAAATATGTTTTTATATAAAAGCCGTCGTTTCAAATTTAAACATGCTTCAAATTGAAAAGTTTTTAACGGTTACCCTCCACTGCATTTCACACTTATGGGTTAAATTAAAATACTTCCTGCAAGGGTATAAATAATTCCCAAGCGTATACTTCTCTAAGAAAGTTGTTGCATTTCTTATCATAGGAAATGGTCAGAAGTCAGAAATGGTACTTCTGAAATGGTAAGTCAGAAGATTCAAGTCTTAATTTGAAGTAAAACTGAAGTAAGAAACTCTAAATTTAGTACAGACAGATGGATATGCTTATAGTGATTAAGAAAAAGATACTGCGCAAGAATATTTTTTATAAGGTCAGGAATTCTTTCTTTTGTGTGCAACACAGTGTTGCACAATTTTGAACAATATCATAAAAAGAACACAAAAATGCTTGAACAAGTTTTGAAACTTTTGTTGTGTAATTTTTTATTTTACTATATAAAAAATTACACAACAAAAGTTTCAAAACTGGTTCAAGCATTTTTGTGTTCTTTTTATGACAAGAGGAAAGCCAATTTCGGCCGGAGCCGAAGTTGATATACGATTGAAGTTAACATCGGATACATATCGCAAATATCGTATATAGTTGGCCGATCGTTAGGAGAAATCATTAAAATATTTATTTATTAATTAAAAAATAAATTATTAATATACAAAATTTTAAAAAGACCCGGATCTTATATCTTCAAAAAATACCAAATAAGGCCGATTGATTATGGTCGTATTAATTGGTAAAAAATATGATCTGAGGAAAGTTCAACCCGAAAGTTCCAATCTTTCAGTTATATGGGCGTTATAGGGTTACTTCGACCTTATGCAATTTGGTGTGCCTTATTATTTTGCCAAAAATAGCATTCACAGAAAATCCAAACTCTGTAACTCTAAAAACACCAAAATTAAAGCATTTCCGATCAATCAGTCATATGGCAGCTGTAGGATATACTAGTCAGCCGATCCCGTTCCGACTTATGTATATACTGCGTACATAGGAAAGAAGGGTGTGTGCAAAGTCTATAGTCGATGCTTCGGGACTAATTCGCGTAGAGACAGACAGACGGACAGCTTATATCAACTCAGGAAGTGATCCTGATAAAAAAAATTTATATGTATACTTTGTAAGGTCGGAGATGTCTCCTTCACTCCGTTGCACACTTTTGACCAAAATTATAATACCCTCTGCAAAGGTATAATTATCCGATTTTTAATAGAAAATAAAGTTAAATGAATAATACAGACAAATATGTTACGAAATTACACTATTAACAATTCTCCAGCCGGCTTTAAAATACAATATTCCTTTCAATGGAATTGGTCCAATTATCTGTACATTCTAATGTACATAATAATGTTCTATTAATTATGGAGTTGGTTTTTACACAAATTTTTTATGATTAAATTCAAAATTACCAAGCTATTCACTTTTTTTTTTGTGTTTGGAACGAAAAAATATTTCTTCGTTCTTTACAAAAAATAAAAGAAAATTTTCATTTATACGAATTTAAAAATTGTTTTCCGTTGTAAAACACCAAAATTTGTATGTATACATACATACAACATATACGTTTGCAATAAGATAAGACATGTAAACTAATTGCGGCGATTATTAAGATTCATAAAAAAAAATTGTTCTATTATAATAAACTTACATTTGTATTATTTTGATTCTGCCCCTGAAAATTAGGACGATTTTGATTTCCTCCGCGATTCCGGTTGCGATTCGCAGTAAATCCACCCTTATTAGGAAAATTCTTATTTTGATTTTGAATGGGACCGGCTGCGGCACTACCACCACCACTGACAGCTATTCCACCATTTTGGTTATTTGGGCCACCAAATCGTGCCTTTTTTTCAGCAGGACTTCCATCGGCGTCATTTTGCTTCTGAGCGGTATGTTTTCCAATATTTTTATTAGCTTGGTTTCCCCTTTGTTGCCGTTGTGGCAGTGGACCAGAATTGGAATTTTCCAATTTTACCGCACTTTCCATTTCAGAGTGATATTCTTACTAACAAAAATTTATGGAACAAGTGTAGACAACCGTCCTCAAAAAAGCACTTACAATGAATAAAACGTACTAACGAAGTTTTATGAGGTTCTTGTGAAAAAATTGATGTCAAGACAGCTTCACTATGGCTTAGTGGAACCAAATGGAATGAAACAAATGCGGCTATTTAGTACGAAAATTTAAAAAATTAAAAAATTATATTACCAATTTAAGCTATGCGTCACAAGATAAAATCCCTTTGATTACCGCTATGTGATGAAAAACAAATTATAAGTGTAAACTATTTCAGCTATGCCTTAGTATAATGTTTAATGTTTAAAATGTTTAATGTTTAAAATAATATAATAAAAGAAAATTTTAAATAGACCTTTAAGCATCTCTCAAAGCAGAGGCGAGAATATGTAATTACGTTGCTTCCTATGAACGCATATCTAAACAGCGACATTCAAATGCACAGCCTTGGTAAATGAATTGAGTGAGATAAAAAAATGCTGAGACCAAAATAAATGAATGAGTAAGTGCGACTGTGTAGGTCTTACTCGCACAACATTTGCGGAATGAAACCCGAATTGAATGAGTTAGAGTTAGAGATTGCATTTGAATTTTTTCTAGTGCGTGCAAGAATGTACGATACAACTAGTCATATCTGCCAGTATTTTTAGACGCTGATAATAAAATAATTGAAATATGGAAGCAATTCATTGTTTTTTTTTTCAAATTTATTTTACATATCTTACGAATAAGAATGTAAAAATATTTGCAATATTTATTAATACATTTTTTTTTCGCTAAAAAGTTTGACGCTAAAAAAATTTTGTAAAATAATTTAATTTGAAAAAACCAAAAAACGCCGAAGAAAACGCCGAAACAGAAAAAAACTAAGAAAATAATAATAGCGGCTAAATCCATATGTATAAAAGAATTATGCATATATTCGCAAAAAAAAACAATATCATTATAATTCACCTTTGAGTCAACTTACTTATTATTAAAGAAGTATTTAAAGAAGCAAATAGAGTGCTTTTGGAATGAGAACTGCATTCGTCTATGCATTCGTTTTGTTTCTTTTGTTGAAGCAAAACGAATGCATAGACGAATGCAATTGTCATTCCAAAAGCACTTTTGTTTTAATAAGCTCTATCTAATAAATAAGCCATTTATAAGCTATTTATAAGCCTAGTACTCAGATCAACAAAAACTGATTTCCAGCTATGGAAGTGAGCTCGTCCTCAGATTAAAAAAATTTAAAAATTAAGTTTTATATTTAATAAATAATTAAAATTTAATAAATAATAATTATTATAAATAAAAAATTAAAATTTTTATTATTTCATCCCATTTTACAGGGTCAGTGACATACTTGCACGAAAGATTTGGACCTTATTATACCCTTGCAGAGGGTATTATAATTTTGTCCCAAAGTGTGCAACGCAGTGAAGGAGTCATCTCCCACCCTAAAGTATAAAGTATATATATTCTTGATCAAGATCAACTCCTGAGTTGATATGAGCATGTCCGGTCCAGTTTTAAAGCTATCGACTTGAAACATTGCACACACCCTTCTTTCCTTTGCACGCAGTATATAAGTCGGAATGCCCGGGATCGGTCGACTATATCCTATAGCTGCCATATAACTGCACGATCGGAAGTGACCCAACTTTTGTTTTTTTAAAGATAGAAAGCTGGAACTTAGTACAGGTTCTATTTTTGGTCAATTTCATAACGGTCGGTCCACTATATCTTATAGCTGCCATATTGCCATTGAACGATCGGAAATGGTTTTTGGTAGAAATACCAACCTTGGTTTTTTTGAGGATAGAAGTTTCGGACTTTTTTAGATTTTTTATAAATAACTGGGTTTAGACAAATCAAGTTGTCTAAAATTATAGATCTAATTAAATTAGTAGAAATTCTTCTCGTCATTTCAGATTTGTGCGCTAACTTAAGCAAAAATAATTTAAAATATATATTTTTACACCCAAATAGGTTCAAAATACAAAAGGACTTCTGAAACCAGTTGTTCCCAACATTGTCAATGTTTAAATTCAAATTCAAATGAATTTTAGGATGGACTGTAGTGCGTAACTTAAAAATATTCGTTCACACTGGAAAGAATAAACGTTTTTACTTTTCAAACATGTTTTTCGATCACAGTGCTAAGGCTGATATCAGAGTGCACGCGAGAAGCGAAGCGATGCGATGAGCAAAACGAGAGATGACAGAGTAAGAGCTTTGCGAGAAGCGAGCATAGTTCTATTTTTTAGTTAATGACTGTGTGTTAAAAAAAAAAGTGGCGTTCACCCGCTTAACTGCAGTAGGAACAAATAAGAAAGGAAAGCTTACTTCGGGTGGAGCCGAAGTTGACATACCTTTGCAGTTAAAATTGGAAACGTCGGATTTAGTTGGTCGATCCAACTTATTACAATAAAGCTAAAACAAAGTCCTATGATTCTATCTTCAAAAATGCCAAATTTGGTATACCATTTCCGACCGATTAGTTATATTGGAGCTATAAAATATAGTCGACCGATCGTTATGAAAGTTGGTAGGTTGGATCAACTGACCAAAGTCTGTACTAAGTTCAACTTTCTTACTACAAAAACACGAAATTTGGGTCATTTACGATTGTTCGTTATATGGCAGCCATAGGATATAGTAGGCCGATTCCTATGAAATTTGGTATGTCGTAGTATTGTCAAAAATAGCACTTATACAGAATTCGAACTCTCTAAATCAGAGGTCGGCACGGCCCTATCTCGGGGGCATAGGAAATTTCTCTGCCCGAGCTCTGCCACACACACACAGTATAAATGTGTGAAACGTCATGCTCAAAGCCTACTTTCTG